>NC_136611.1:5497916-5862916 GCF_933228915.1 Telmatherina bonti | reverse complement strand
CCGCCTAGCCTGCTAGTTAGAACTTCGCGCTAGCCGCCTAGCATGCTAGTTAGCCCTTCGCACTAGCCGCCTAGCATGCTAGTTAGCCTGGAGAGAATCGCGAATCACGGCTCGCGCTAGCGACAGTTTTCAGCCGCAGCCGCGTCTCAGCCAGAGCGAACATGACAGCTGTGACGTCCAGGAACATGCTACGCTTCTAGTCTTCTATTAATATCACCAACTAATTTATTTATTTTTGGAAAAATGAATTCAAGGCCATTCAGTTGAAAAAACGTCACCGTGAAGCTTGAAAGTTGTTGAGACGTTGCGATGCTAAAGCAATCAGCTGGTCGCCAGCTAACCAGGGGGGCTGTGCAAAGCTAACACACCCTGGAGCTTTTTGCTTACACACTCAAGATGACCAGATTTGTTGTAGTTTTCATAGTGTAACTTACATCAGGAGACATTTTTGGATAAAATGCGTTGTTAAACACATAGAAACAATGACAAGTGTGACCATCACGTACAGTAAGAGGCTGTGAACATGTTTATTACTCCCCAGTATATTATATGTGACCAGGAGTCTGCAGCCATGTTGGTGTCAGAATTACATTAGGCAAGTTTGTTTTTTATTTTATTCATATCACCTTTCATGTACAAGACAATTCAAACATTAAAAGCATTACAGAAAAAAAGCATAAAAGACAATACAACTAACAAAATCACAGCAAAATCCTAAATTATTTTAAAATAATTCAAAGCAGAATTAATAATAAAAAAAAAAAAAAGTTACTGTGCAGATTTCATGAGAAAAGAAATGTTTTTAACCTGGATTTAAAAGTTTCTACATTTGGTGAAAGTTTAATCTCCAATGGCAATTTGTTCCACTTGTTTGCAGCGTAACATGCTGTTCTCCATGTTTAGTCTGGTCTCTGGCCTGGACTCTGGTTTGGTTTCTGGTCTGGACTCTGGTTTGGTCTCTGGTCTGGACTCTGGTTTGGTCTCTGGTCTGGACTCTGGTTTGGACTCTGGTCTGGACTCTGGTTTGGACTCTGGTTTGGACTCTGGTCTGGACTTTGGTCTGGTCTCTGGTCTGGTCTCTGGTCTGGACTTTGGTCTGGTCTCTGGTCTGGTCTCTGGTCTGGACTTTGGTCTGGTCTCTGGTCTGGACTCTGGTCTGGACTTTGGTTTGGTCTCTGGTCTGGTCTCTGGTCTGGACTTTGGTCTGGTCTCTGGTCTGGACTCTGGTTTGGTCTCTGGTCTGGACTTTGGTCTGGTCTCTGGTCTGGACTCTGGTCTGGACTTTGGTCTGGTCTCTGGTCTGGTCTCTGGTCTGGACTTTGGTCTGGTCTCTGGTCTGGACTTTGGTCTGGTCTCTGGTCTGGACTCTGGTTTGGTCTCTGGTCTGGACTTTGGTCTGGACTCTGGTCTGGACTCTGGTCTGGACTTTGGTCTGGTCTCTGGTCTGGTCTCTGGTCTGGACTTTGGTTTGGTCTCTGGTCTGGACTTTGGTCTGGTCTCTGTTCTGGGATTTGTAAACAACCAGCAGGGTTTAGAAATCTATCCTGTGACTGACTGGAAACCAGTATAAACGGGAAACCAGTGTAAAAATGTTAAAACTGGTGTGATGTGTTCAGACCTCTTAGTTCTTGTTAAAGCTCCAGCAACATTTGGATGAGCTGCAGACGTTTAACGGTTTTTTTTAGGAAGTCCTGTTAAAAGACCGTTCCAGTAATCCAGTCTGCTGGAGATGAATGCATGGAGGAGTTTCTACTGGTCTTACTGGCAGACTAAACTTTTAATTATGTTGCTGCTGAAAGTCAGATCTGAGTCTATCAACGCTCCAAGGTTCCAGACCTGATTGGTGGTTTTGAGAACTCGACTCTCCAGGTGTTTACCAACGCTGACCTTCTTCTCTTTGCTACCAATCAGAATATTTGCTGCACTTAGTGTTGTTGGATCTACAGTTGTGCTCATATTAATTCATCCCCTTTCATTAAAGAAGGAAAAAAACAGCTGCCTGTAAAATAAGCTGTAATTGACTGAAGTAATAATAAATAAAAATTTTATGAAAATCATTACATTATTTTCTAGGTCGGGTTAAATAGAAATATTTTTTTTAAAAAAAGCAAACAAATGAGATAATCTATTACATCACTTATAAACTAATATTTAGTTGAACAATCCTTTAATGTTTCTGCTCCAGTCAGGTGTTTTCTGTTCCTCTCAGTCAGACTTCTGCACCTGTTGACAGGTATTTTGTCCCACTGTTCAACAGAAAAGTCTCTAATTTGTCCAGGACCAATTTTTTTATTTATTTATTTTTTTTTTTAATCTTTCTTCAACTCAATTAAATAAAAAAACAGTGTCTTATATTACTAAATTATATTTTTGCAAATTTTTAGTTATTGTTCCTTTTTTAAGTCTCCAGTTATTTGAGTGACTGTTGTAAATTCAGCCTTTTCTTTAATGAAAGGGGATGAAGAAATATGAGCACAACTGTATCTTAGTTTGTTTCTGATGTGCAGCTTGAGAACGAGGTTTGTGTTAATGACCTTTGACCAGTTCATAGTTCTTTCCAGCATCCCAGTCTTGCTTGCATGATTGAGCTAATTGCTTCAAGGTGCAGGCAACAAAAAATATTGGTGTTATATGACATTTTTTTGTATTGCTTTTGCATTGTTTTAGTCCAATGGCTTTATAAGAGTTATATGTAACAGATCACTATAGTTCTGTTACTGCAGGTCATGTTTTTTACGAATAAATACAAGCAGGACTCAAGCAAGAGACAGTAGCATCAATATTTCGATGTTTCCTCTGGATTGAGTTGATTTACCATGGGGATAGTGGTTCATTTCAGTGTATTTGAACACATGCATGTGTTTCTTAACAGGTGCAACCTGCATAGTAAGGTACATGGTGTTTGTGTTGCAAAATGCAGGATTTCCGAGTCAAAACAAGGGACTTAAGTAAGCTGAGAAAGTGAATGGTTGCAAGCAGCTAAATGCATTTAAGCCACTATTCCATGGACATCTGTTTATGCACCCTTCCTTTTTTTTATTTTGGTTACTGCTGGTCGTCTTCAGTCTAATCTAATCTGAAAACCTGATTAGTTGAAGTGACTGTTGATGGGAGAATTGCACTTGCAATTTGTACATTCCTGTGTATGCTAAACTCAATTTGTGTCCGAACGTAACTTCAAACCGAAATTGAGTTTATTTAAGCACAGAGAGCCGTGTGTGATGAAGTAGAGCCATCGATGGAGGCAGCAAGCCAGGATTTTTATGAACTTTGCTTTTAATTTGTGCACTTTTTTTGTCTAAAAAGTAAAATGAGCATGAAAGTGAATGTGTATTCTGCATATTTTTGATTTAAGCCACCAGTATACAAAGTTTTCAGACAGATTACTGCGCATGAATATCCCTCATTTTTTAAGTCTCCAGTTATTTGAGTGACTGTTGTAAATTCAGCCTTTTCTTTCATGAAAGGGGATGAAGAAATATGAGCACAACTGTATCTTATTTTTTTACACATTCACTTTCATGCTCATACGGATAGGATTAGATAGGATCATTGGAAAATCCCAAAGCATGGATAATATCTTCTGAATTCCCCCCAAAACTGAATAAATGTACGAAAATGCAAACTTAAAGATGTTGTGTCAGTGCTTTGGTAGGTTCCTTCCCCCTGTTATGAACTGACTGTTCAGTTCCCCTTTTGTTGTGTTTTCCACATCCGCTGTCACAACTTTGGTCTCACAGAGATTACTCAAAGCAGTCATACCTTTTAAGCTCTTGTGGCCGGTTTTATTTGGTTGCTTGGAGTCCTGGATGAATCTCAGCTATTTCTGCTGTTTCACTGAGCTACTAAGGTTCAATTCAATTCAGCTTTATTTGTATAGCGCCACTTCACAACAATGTTGTCACAGGACACTTTACACACACATCATTTCAAGCCAATTGATACATATCCTATGATAGAAACCAACTGATTGCATCGAATCATGACTTGGATCCAATCCTCCATCCTGAGCTGCACGCGGCGACAGTGGGAAGGAAAAAACTTCTCTTTAACAGGAAGAAAACCTCCGGCAGAACCCGGCTCAGGGAGGGCAGCCATCTGCCTCGACTGGTTGGGGTGGAGACGACAGGAAAGACAGATCAACATGTACAACTGCACTTATTCAGGAAGACCTGCAGAAAAAAGGAGAAATAAGTTAGAGACGACAATATTGGCATATATTTATACATCAATATATTAATATATTAGAGAAATAGAGCAAGGCACTTCTCAGTGCATCATGTAACATCCCCAATGCTACATAAGTAATGGATGGCTAGACTACCCATAACTATAAGAGCAAAGAGCATAACCTGGACAATTGGGTCCCGTACATGCAGACTCCAACTCAGGAGATGCTCATATCCTAACTATAAGAATCATGGAAAAGGAAGGTTTTCAGCTCCATCTTAAAGGTGTGGAGGGAGTCTGCCTCCTGAACCCACGGTGTGAGCTGGTTCCATAAGAGAGGAGCCTGATAGCTAAAGGCCCTTCCTCCCATAGTACTCTTTGAGACTCTGGGAACCACCAGTAAACCTGTAGTCTTAGAGCGAAGTGCTCCATTTGGAATATATGGAACTAGAAGATCTTTTATGTACAATGGAGCTTGGTCATGGAGAGCTTTATATATGAGAAGAATTTTAAACTTTATCCTGGATTTAACAGGGAGTCAGTGTAGAGAGGCTAAAACTGGTGAAATATGATCTCTCCTGCTAGTCCTCATCAGAACCCTCGCTGCAGCATTTTGGATCAGCTGGAGAATTTTCAGGGCATATTTGGGACAACCCATAAATAAGGAATTGCAGTAATCCAGTCTGGAAGTAATGAAGGCATGGACTAATTTTTCTGCATCTTTCTGAGACAAGATGCCCCTAATTTTTGCAATATAACGCGGGTGGAAGAAGGCGGTTCTGGAAACCTGTTTTAAATGTGAGCTAAAAGAGTAATCCTGGTCAAGAATAACTCCAAGATTTGTCACACTGGAGGCCAGATTAATGCCATCCAGATTAATTTCATAACTAGATAATTTTGAGTTTTCCAGGCCCAAAGATAACAACCTCTGTCTTGTCTGAGTTTAAAAGGAGAAAATTCAGAGTCATCCAGGTCTTGATGTCTGCAAGACATCTTTGTAATCTAAGAAACTGATTGGTTTCATCTGGCTTCATGGAGAGGTAGATCTGAGTGTCATCCGCATAGCAATGAAAATTTATACCATGCTGCCTGATGATATGTCCACATGTATAATGTGAAAAGTATTGGTCCAAGTACAGAACCCTGAGGAACTCCATGAATTACCCTGGTGTGTGAGGAAGACTCATCATTTACATTTAAAAACTGAAATATATCAGATAAATATGTCTGGAACCAGTCTAATGCGGTCCCTTTAATCCCAATAACAAGGTTAAAACAGAACATCAGTAGTTCAAATAAAACAGGATGAAAGCAACAGCAAAACACCAACCTGATTCCTGTCTGAGACCACATTTCTGTGCTTGTGAGTGTCTGCGGTGCAGCACTCCAAGCTCAGCTCTGTGGATAATGCAGCACAAGGCCAGTGATAATTTACCCCTCCGAGCACCAAGCCGAGCAGAATGCACCTGAAAGACAAAGGCGGCGTGTGTCGTGTGCGTGTCGGTAGATGCAGCCTCAGACGGCAGTCTTAAGCAGCATTTTACCAGCTTTAATGTGTGTCGAGATGAAGCAGCATGCACTCGTACACCAGAGAGGATCCGTCCTAATTGGCCCTCGGGGGAGCAGCCTGCACGTCATGAGAGCATGAGAGTCAGCACAAGTATCATTTAAGGGATGCACTCGTATTAATATGCAGTGTTTTTTTACTAAAATGTGTGCAGACACTCACGTACCGGCCTGATTATCAGGTTTACCTGATCAGTAGCTTGTTAACATAAAAATCTAATCAACCAATCACATATTCGGTCATGTAGACGTGAGGAAGATGACTTGCTGAAGCTTAAACTCAGCTTTTTGGAAGTGTTTTTTGTCACTTTCCACATACAGAAGCAATAAAGCTGTCTTTGAGTTGAATGAAACGTGGTACTGTTCCTAATCTTTCGACCAATCAGTGGATTGCAGTGTGTGGAGATCCATCCTTTAGGGTTGGCTTGGTCAGACCCCAAAAGAGCAGAACAGTTCGCATCACATATTCTGGTACCTTGGAACATAATGTGTCATGAAAATGTGGTGTAACTTTATATTAGCAAGGTAAACCTGGTAAATGGAAGTATAAATGCTCCTTTTTATTGTCTAAAAACACTTAGAGACGAGAGAGAAGCAGCTTTATTCTGTGTTTCAGGTTCTGGTGTTTCCAGAAAAGCTGCTTCTGTTGTTTATTTAGTCTGTCAGATAAATCAGAATCACATCAGTCTCTGGCTGATAAATATGAGCTAATTCACATCTATAAATATAAATACTCCATCTAAAGTAATGTCACCTAAAAAGTGGATCTCACAGGTGTTTTCAGGATCAATGAACCTTTGTTGAAACGAAACCGGAAAATTTCTTTGTTTTCTGTGTTTACTTCCTCAACATGATGCTGAAAGCAGCTAGGGGTCAACATGTACGGGGAAACAGGCCTGGTTAGTTCTAAAAATAATGCCAGTTTTAAGATGTACTTACTGGAATTTATTGATTATATCGTATAAAGCAGGGGTGCCCAAACTTTTTGCCTCCAAGGGCCAAACTGAAAATGAGCCACGGGCCAAACACTGCAGCCTTAAGGATGAAACACAAGTAAATGTATAGTTATTTTAATTATTGTTCAATAGTAAAAAACAGTGTATTTTTCCTATCAGGGCAAATAAAATGTTGCATAAAGAATCAATATGACAATAGAACAATAAAGCCATAGTTAGAGGGGCAAGAAACAATTATTACAGCCACTAAACTGCAACCAAGCGCAACATGTCAACAACAAGAAACAGTGCATGTTGAACAAGGTAAGGTGCAGATATTTAGTGGGACACATGAAGTTGATCTTTGGACGTTACCCGTCTCTCCATGTGAGATTGTACCTGCCTCATCATACACTGTATATGAAAAGATGGGCGGAGTCTCTGTGACGTCACCCGTAGGTTTCTGAAGAGCTGAATTGAAGCTCGGTGGGCAGTTCCTACCATCACCATCTTGGCAGGGGCATGCGTGTCGACTCACCCGGAAAATACAAATATGGGCAAAGAGGCGGAGCTGAGATGGGGGCTGTGAGCGTCATGGTGGATGATTGACATCGAGCGAACTCAGAGCTTTTTTGTAGCTAAGAGCTAACCGAGCTAACCCTGAAATAACAGGCGCTAACCAGCTAACGGAGGTAAGCGGGCTAAAGCTAAGTAACGTTGTTAACCGGCTAAAAACCACAGTTGTTCTACGTTCTTCTTACTTGAAGCGGGAGATCGGGTACCTGTCAATCAAAAGGTCACGTCCCTAAATATGCCAAACTTCGAGATTAAATTACTTTTAAACGGTCGAGTTAGAAAAAAATTCACTCCCCCCACAGTTGTCATGGAGGTAAACCTGACCTATTAAACGTAAATGGATTTTTGTATCAAGCTGTAAACATGTTTATTTCTGCTGTAAACATGTTTATTTCTGCTATGAAGTTGGTCCTTTTAACATGGGAGTCTATGAGGATTCGCTCTCTTTTGGAGCGGAAGTGGGTGATGCGTGAATGAAGGGGGGAACTGCAGTTTTATGCACTTCTACAGAGGCTTCACTTTTAACCTGTGGAGGTTGCCGCTTATGGCTCACTGAGAAGGTGAGGATGTCATGGAAGTGTAAGTCAGTCAGGGTCCCTCTGAGTCTGGACTCATTGAGGTTCACGACCCTGAAAGTGTTCTCTTTTTCAAATCCAGCATAAAATAAGACATTTGTGTGTCTTAAACCGGCTTATTTCAGCTATTAAAGGAATAAATATGAACTATAAATGGAAGCATTGCAGTGGTTGTGATGGTAATCCTTACTGGCCCTAGATGGGAATAAACACTGAAACTCCTGGTGATGACTTGAACTTTTGTCATCACATTTGTCATTTATGGTCATTAATATTAGTTCAAAAGAAAGTTTGACTGCAAATTATATAAGGATATTGGATATTAGTGTTAAATTGTGCAAATACAATAAACAGTAGCTGAGATTCTGTTTAGTTTCAGACAAATTGATGTTTTTCACTGAAACACAAAGATTTTATAACACAACAGGTGTCTGAAGTCTGAAGGCTACTGAGTGCGATTGTTTTCTTTTGTTCTGAAATGTACAGAAGAGTTATCAGTCTGCTTCTGTGATCCGTACCAGAGTTTGATTTCTATTACTTGATCTGCACTCACAGAACAATCCCACCAAAGTTCATTTTTACTAAATAAAACACCAGAAAATGTTCTAAAAAAGCTGCATTGTGTCTGTATTCAAGGCCAAAACAGGCAGAAAATCCACGTCTAGGTTTTGTCAAGAGATTAGGATTTTATATTTATTTCTCCAGTTGAGTCTGAGAAGTTTTCAGATCTAAAACTCATTTTTTTAAACCAGAAATAAATAAACTCGCAGTTATTCTGACATATAGGAATTGTTCAGGAAGACATGCAAGATTTTTTAATTTAATTTAATTTAATTTAATTTTTTTATTTTATTTTATTTAAGTTTATTTTTATATATTTAATTTAATTTATTTTTTATTTTATTTTATTTTATTAAATTGAACTTTATTTTATTTTTATTTTGTTTGTATGAATATTTCTTTATTTTACATTATTTATCTCTAATGCAAACAAGACATTGGATCTCAGTGAATCCTCTTTATGACTGAATATTTATATATAATTATGTATACCCAATTTTTCTGTTTTTAAAACTCAACAGAAGCTCAAAAATAGCTTACAAATAAATTGTGATAAATTATAAAATAATGAATATAAATCCTGTTTCAGTTGTTATAGTTGGTAAAACTAACATTAAAATTAGTTTTATACTGTGTTTAATTCATTCCTACATTCGGCTCATCGCAGTGATCGACTATAAACGTGGACTCACTGAACTCAGACATAAATACAGACTAAAATGTCGGGGAAATTCATATTTAATGAGCTCAGTCCTGCAAGCCGTACCCCCGCTCTGTTGGGTAAATGGTACGTTCCTGTCGGTGTTATGGCCATAGCCTTCCCTACACTCCACCCTCCCCTCCTCTTCCTCTAAAGCCCTGTACACCCCACCCGGTGTCAGGGGGGGATCAGCTGTGCCAGTCCCGGCAGACCACACACACACACACACACACAGCACAGCATGCTGCCTGGCGAACAAAGCCTCTGGCACTGCCAGTGAAGACGATTCCATCTTCTTCTCACGCTGTCGTGAAGGGAAGGCGTGACGTGACAGCTGATGCCCGTCCTCGTCAGAAAGAGAGTGTTTGAGGGGGAACGTCGGTGGGATTTCAGCGTCAGGTGGAATATTTTCGGTGCTGATGAGCTGAAATGTTGGCGGAGCGCAGAGAGAACAGCAGGTAGGGCGAATCAGAGCTGCTGCTAGGCTGGTTTCTGTGGCGACCGCAGGATGGGGGGGGGGGGTGTTTACCACTCAGTGATGTAGAAGCATCACCAGACTTTTACAGGTTACTTTACATTAATGCTGTAATTCTGTTATCATCATCCTGCAGCAGCTGCTGTAGAGATGCAGGAGTACGTACTGCGATGCTGCTGCTGCTGCCGGAGGAAAATCAGCTCGATTTTATGGACTTGGAGTAAATCAGACAGCAAACATTCAGCAGTTTTGTGTCTAATAAGAGTGAAATTAAAAATAAAAGCATTGACTATTTGGAAATACTTGTAGATTCTGGTTATATTTCAGGCTTTTTGCTAAGACCTGAGTGTTTTGTGTTGTTTCTCACAAAGTTGGCTGAAAGTTGATTCTTTATCTGTTAATTAATAAAACAATCAGGGCCGATATGGATTTTTAAAGGCTGATTATGATATTTGGTAGAAAAAAACAGACAACTGATTATGTGGCTGATTAATTAAAAAACAAAACAAATATATATAAATATAATAAACCAAATACCTTCTGTTTATGTCCCTCAATGGTTATAACAACATAGTTATCAATTAAAGGCAGAACATTTTACCATTTCCTGGTGTGAGTGCAACCGCAAACGAACTGCGAGAAATGACTCACGGTCAGACACGGAAGTAAACATTCTGGTTGAAATAAGATCATCTCAAAACCACTTGGGTCTTTTACAGCTCCGCGTTTCGCTCTGTTGTGGTGAAAATGTGGCTAGGAACCAGTCAATCATGTGTCAACATGATCTAATGTCACACTTAATGTTATGGTGTGTATTGCACCGGTTATCTACTAAAATATTTACTTATATTTATCACTGTTTATCTACTACAATATTTATTAAAACTCATTTTATTGTAAATGATGAAACAGGGAGACAAAATTGTGATTTTAAACCCCATTTTGCAAGAACTGCACTCAAACAAATTAGTATTTCAGTGGCAGGTGTAAAACAATGGAACGCACTTAAAAGTGATTTTAAAAGTTGTTCACATCCTTTTCAATTTAAAATTGAAATATAAAGAGTACATACTAAAATGTATGAAAAGAATTGTTAAAAAGAAGAACAACAAAAAAAGTATTTCATACCTGTGTTTTGTTCTTAGTGTTTGCCATAGATGATGCCGTCCAGTTGGTTTACTTTGAAATGAGGATGGGTAGGGTTAATCAGATTTATTCTTCTTCCTACTCCAATTATATTTATTGATTTCTTTTTTCTTTTTACATGAAATGTACAAAATGGTTGTGTAGTAGTTGTTGTAACTCTGGAATATATTTTTTGTGGTTGTTTCTTGGATTTGCCAATTTATCATGGAAAAGAAAAGAGCATAAAAAATGTTGAAATGGAAAAAAAAAATACAGTAAAGTAATACATGTTCCATCACTCATAAACTAATATTTAGTTGAACAATCCTTCAATGTTTCCACTCCAGTCAGGTGTTTTCTGTTCCTCTCAGTCAGACTTCTGCACCTGTTGACAGGTATTTTGTCCCACTGTTCAACAGAAAAATTTTCTAATTTCTCCAAGACCTGCTTGTTTGTTTGTTTTGTTTTTCTTTAACTCAATTAAATGTATTATACCACTACATTATAATTCAGCAACTTTTTAGTTATATTTAGTCTCCAGTTATTTGAGTGACTGTTGTAAATTTAGGCTTTTCTTTAATAAAAGGGGACGTAGATATTTGATATTTGTATATAAATGTTGAGATAAGTTCATACAGACTTTGACAAGAATAAATAACAGGCTTGGATTTATATGGCCTTTGCATGTTTGCATTAATGGCATTGATTTCTAAAGTTAAAATCTTGTTAATGATTTAATATCACAATGAACAGTGAAAAAGCTCATGAAACTAGATGGAGATACAGAATGTATAATGGAAATGGACTGAAGCAACGGCATCCCAGGCGGTGTTTACTGAAGGACTGAATAGATTTCCAGTTAGCTGTAGCACATGCTGCTCCCTTGTAGCTTTACATGTTAACATTTATGAAACTGGCAGTAGTTTTGTTAAAAGAGAATAGTGGTGAAATGTCATCAGTTTCATCGTGTGGTTTCATCTTTTGTGACCCCCCCCTCCCCCATCACCACCACAAAGCTGCTGCCTCAGCTGGATATCTCCAGATGACATGATGGCAGAAGCTCCAAAGTTGCGAAAATGAAATTAGGAGCATTAATCAGTCTGAAGCACACAGAGACAAGAAGTAGGTTCAGTTAAAGAGGATTGTCCTGATGCTGTTACTGCACAACCAAGTTTTATGGTGAATGCCAAGCGGCAACATCTGGCTGTTAAAAGTGAAGCCTATGCAGAAGTGTCAAACCCTGCAGTTCTCCCCTCATCCACTAGGGGCTCCAAAAAGAGCAAATTCCCATAGACTCCCATGTTAAAAAGACCAACTTCACAGCAGAAATAAACATGTTTACAGCAGAAATTAACGTGTTTACAGCAGGAATAAACATGTTTACAGCAGAAATAAACATGTTTACAGCAGAAATAAACATGTTTACAGCCTGGTTCAAAAATCCATTTTCAGTTTAATAGATCAGGTTTACCTCATGACAACTGGATGGAAGTGAATATTTTTCTAACTCGTCCGTTTAAAAGTAATTTAATCTCGAAATTTGGTATATTTAGGGGCGTGTCCTTTTGATTGACAGGTACCCTATCTCCTGCTTCAAGAAGGAGGAATGTAGAACAACCATGGTTTTTAGCCGGTTAACAACGTGACTTAGCTTTGGCCCGCTTACCTCCATTAGCTTGTTTGCTCCAGGTTAGCTCTTAGCTACAGGCAGGTCTGAGATCACTAGATGTCAATCATCCACACGCACAATCTTCCTCTCAGTGCCACCTCTTTGCCCATTTTTGTATTTTCTGGAAGAGACGACATGTGAGACACTGTCAAGATGGCGATGATAGGAACTGCCCAATGAGCTTCAATTTCGCTCTTCAGAAACCTACGAGGGGCTCCACGGAAGCTCCGCCCATACAGTCTATAGTGAAAACTCGGTGTAAAACCACACCACAATTGTGTTGTTATAAGGATAACAACAAATAAGTATATGTTTGAAGTCATTTGTTAGCAATGCAGAGTTAGCTGCTTTGTTGGACGTAGGATTTATGTGCAGATGGCTTATTTTATTAGAAATAATTGAGTTGGATTTTTAGTTATCAGTTCATATTTAACTAATCCTGCATTTTTTTTAGAATCCATATAGTCTTTTATTTGTAGATGCCTTTTGATTAATGCACATCAAAGAACAGACACCCCCCATCCCACCCCCTCAACGCAGTAATCCCAGATCCACTGCGTATGAAGCCTCTCATGGAGGATGAATAAACCAGATAAAAACAAACATTTTTACCTAGTAAACCAAACAAAGGAGAAGTTAGTCAGGTGAAATGGATGCAAAAGTTAGAAGCGGCAGAGAGGTCCGAGGACAGACCCTTGGGGTACACCAGAGACTCGTAATTGATCTGAGCCAGTCCAGGCGTGTCAGATAATTGAAGTATGTGCTCAAGTTGAGGAAGATGAAGGTGGTAAGAAGTCTAGTGAGGAGGTCTTTGGGGATTCTGATGAGCTGTGTTCGCAAAGTGATCCACCAGACAAGATTTTACAAGAACGATGGCTTACTCCATATGGCGCTCTTTCAGGGCTTGGTGGATGCTGCGGAGGATTTGCCACAACTTTTCGAAATTAATCTTCCTTATTTCCTTTTCTAATCGTAAAACTACATTTCGGTGTTGTTTGCTGTCAAGGAAAGATGCGCTATAATGTTAATAAAATCTCAACTTTGAGGAGGATGCAAAATATTTCACATATTGGAGGAGCTGTTTTGATTTCCACTACTTTTTTTTGCCGCTGTCTTCATCAGAGGACGAAACCAGTCATCCAGAAGCAATCTTGAATTCAATTATAACCATAGTCACAATAATGTTCACATAAACAGATTTGATATCGGCCAATATTGGTATCGGCAGATATTCAAGTTTCAGATATATCGGATTGGAACTCCCAGAAAGTGTGTCGGTGTATCCCTTGTAAAGATGATCGTGAACTTGAGCAAAAACAGTTTTTTCTTGGAAAACTGGTTTAAAAATTCAAAGTAAAAAACCATTTTAATCATGATTGTTGTAATAATTTAATCACCTGCTCTCAAACTACATCAACATTTGGCTGAGAATTGGTGTGGATTCACCTCTCTGCCAACACAGCCTTTTTCTTTTTCTCTGAATTAGCACTTTGTTGGAAAAACTTTGTGTTTCACCCAAGTCCTGTCTGCCTTCTTTTTACTTTCCTCCTCCGCGGAGCTCCCCAGCTTCCACCTTTCCCTGCAAACTGTCAGACAAGAGACATTTCTGAGATTACGTCACTTTCTCCAGAGGAACAACCACACAAGCTTTTGAAGAGTTGGGCTTTTCCAGGACACTGGCTGCCTTCATCTCCCAGGAGTTAGCGCAAACGCTGTGAGACATTCATTGAAGCTGGCGTTCGCTTAAAGAGAAAGCTTTGAAAAAGACTGTAGGGCCAAGAAAGCAAGCTCAGTTCCTCGCTGCTGAAGAGTTGACATTCCATTGATGCCATTGACTCATTTTCTTTGCTTCAGCCAAGACAGGACATGGTTCGGTGCAGTTTTTTTTCCTTTAAGCAGCATTGACCTAAAGAATAGCAATCTGCATATTAGATCCCAAAAGATAAAGCATTAGCTGTTTGTTAAGGATTCTGCCATTATCTTCCTAGTCTGTCACCTCTCCTTGAGGCTGATGGAGCATGCAGAGCATCGTCTGCTTTTGCAGGTCAACTGGTGGACATTTATATTCACATCATGGCAGAGAAAAGAGTAATGAGCTTGATAGGTGTAAACTTGTGATGGAACATCATTAGTATCATCTGGAAGATGTGCTCAGATTGTAAATTAATCCTGGTTCTGCCTCTTTTATTTCATTTAAACAGGGAGACTGACTGAGGCATTGGCAAACATGACATTTATGACTTTAGAAGTGGATTCTTTTAATTTTATTTGTAACTTGCTTATGATTACAGTGGAAATGATGGAAATAACCCTTAAAACGCTGTTAGATCGCTGACACCTGGAGACGCAATTGCTATGTCAATATAGTCGACAGTTGCTGCTCCTAAGATGTGGAGTAACCTTTCCCGTCATGTCAGAGCTGCCCAGTCCGTCTCTGGGTTTAAGTCTATACTTAAAACCCAGTTTTTTGCGCTGGCATTCGATCAAAACTGACGTTTTTGTGCTTTATTTTTATTCAATTATTTATTCTAGATTTTATTTATTTTTACTGAACAGTGTTTAGTTTTATTTTGTGGTCTTTTGTTGTTTGTTAATTTATTTTTCAGCTGCTGTTGCAAAAAAATGTGCTATATAAATAAACTTGAAATTAAACTTTCTCAGGGATAGTAGGGCTGTGACATTATGCTATTCGATTTGATTTAAATTGTGATTCTGATGATTCCTCGATATTGCTGAGTAAAAAAACATATGTGCAAAACTTTTTTTGATTTCAGTCAGGAAGAAACAACACAGTAGCCAGATTATCATTCTGCTGCTCTCATGCCCAAGAAGACAAGTATATAGATCAATAAAAACAATAAAAAAATGGAAAAAAAATTTTTGTAATGGATTATTTTTATTTATTTGGGGAAGAAAAAAATGTTTTTAACCAAAAATTCCATTTTAAAATTGCGAAGGAAAATATCCTGATCTTCGATTTTTTTAAATTAAATTTTCCCACCCTAGATGGTAGTGTGTAACTCTGTGGGATAAGTTGTGATGGATATCTTACCCTTTAGGTGATCCGAGGACGTTTTCCAGGTTTTTATATCTCCTCCAGAAAGTTTACAATCCAGCCAGGAAATGTAGTTTTTAATCAGAAGCTACATGATAAATAGAATGATCCCAATTAGTGATCAATGATAACACCATTATTTATCACGATTCATGAGAAAACTACCATGTTGCTAGGAGACCTCAGTTTTAACCTAAATGTCATGATTAAGCCACATCTAGTCAAACTTTTGATGACGTAGATAGCTTTAAATATTCAGTAATGTCCATTTAGGAGTAGCCAAAGATCAGCATGCGACCAGAAAGTTCTAGTTTGTCGGATTTGAAAAAAAGTTAAGGTCCTCTATTGCTGGAATAAAGAGGGCGTTTTTGAAGGACAACGTGGCCAAAGAGCAGCTGAGTTGGAGCTTGTTTTGTGTGGATAGGAGGTAAATAGTAGCATAATGTTTGTGTTGTTCAATTGGCAATATTTTTTTCCTTGAAAGTCAAGACTTTAAAGTATGATATGCAGACGAGAAAAGGCTTGGCCATTGTTGATGTCTGTTTCCACAGGGATCACCATTGTCTGAATGGCTTGGGGTCCTGCACTGCATTCGTATGGCTGCGGTGTGGACTTCCGGCTTCCCTGATCTGACCGGCTTTAGTGTCAAAAGTGCTTTGTGTATAAAAATTTAATGAAGGAATTAATTTAATTAAACTGTTGTAATAAATTCTGTTTGGCTCTTGTTTGGTTGGCATTTATGCTGCTATATCTACACCTTTATTTTACATCATGTTAGCCTCATAATCTGGCAGCTAAGGCTGTCCTGAAAACATAATGCCTGCATGATGACTGAGATAAAAGGAGCTGAGCTTCTACGTGTAATTTTACTTAAAAAATAGTTAAATATTGTTTGAACATTTAAGTGTTGAGTGATAATTGGTGTTAATTTAACGCCCTCATAGATGTGTTGCACATACTTGTCATGGTACACCTAAGTAAACACTTCTGCTTGTGCACAAGTTAAAAAAAAACACTTCATTACTTCACATTTTTGGACCAATTAAACATTTATTTGTACATTAGATGATGTTAAAAGTTGATAAAAAGTCAGTCAAAACAGAAAGTGCCTTCCAGATAATGACTGAAAGTTCATTTTGAATGGAATGCAGAATAAATTATAGCCACACGTATCAGGAGTCATTGGTTTCGTGACACTCGTTGCTTACTAAGTGGGTGGAGTGAGCTTTGATACTACATTTGTCCCTGACTTCCTTTTTTTTGTTGATTTTGCAGCTCAGCCTTCTGCTGAGTCGTATGACATGTGTTTGCCCCAGTTTGCGGTCCCGGTCCTGCTGGGCTCCGACTCCCGTCTGCTTCAGTGACTCTCTGTTACATCGGGGCCCCTTATAGCAGTGCTAACAGTCAGCATTGTTCAGAAATAAATGCTGGCTCTGATCTGCGTCGGGGATGTATTACAGTACAAAAATAGATGGGCTGGTTCAGCAGAAACACAAATAAAGCTTTTTTATTATTAATCCTAAATTAAATTAACTTTGTCATACTAACTGAACCTTTTTAATAAAGCTTCCCTTTCTCACCTGAGACCACAAAAATAGCTCTGATGAGTCTCCATTTCAGCTCCACATTCAGATGGTAGAGTCAGAATCTGCTGGAAACATCATGACAACATGGATCCATCCTGTTTTAATGAATCCTTTGGTATAGTTTAAACACTTCAGTCTGCATGAACATGTCAGCAACAATATATGATGCTATCATGTAGGGCTGGGACGATATTCTTTTGTCCCGATTCAATTACGATTTTTTTTTTTTGGGGTGCCGATTCGATTTACATTGCGATTATCATGATTCTTTGATATTACTGATTTTTGTAGAGTATAAACAAAAAATTTTGCTAGTCATTTTTCTTAATTTCAATTAAGAAAAAACAACACAGTAGCCAGGCCATCATTCTGCTGCTATAATGCCAAAGAAGACAAATAAAAAGATAAATAAAAACAATATAAATTACAAAAAAATGATGATGGATTGTTTTTATTTTTTGAAAAACAAATTTTTTTTGTTAAAAAAAATCAATTTTTTTGATGAACCAAAAAAAAAAAAAAAACCTAAAATTTGATTTCTTAAAAATTAGATTTCCCACCCCTGCTATTATATCAGTATGCGCCTAAATCTCCAAGTCATGTTTCCAACACCTTGTTGAATCCGTACTGTGAAGGATTAACACACTTCTGAAGGAAAAAGTGGGTCTGGTGGAGTATGTAACAAACAGGCCGGTGTGTGTGTGTGTGTCTCACAACCTTTGAGAAACATTAGTAATGATTTTACATGTTCCAGATGTCTGTGTTGACTGAATGGAAACAGATCGGTGTGTCTGTCAGCATTCCTGAGTTTCGCTCGTTCCCGTAGCTTCGCCACAGCAAGTCTCGCAGCTTCAAACCAGTGACTCAGGATCCGGGGTATTTTTAAACCCGCCACAAGCCCAACCACTTCTGCTTTTGGACTCCCAGTTTCTGACATCTTGCAAGATTTTTCTTCTCGGTTGGCGGCTTTTTAACAGACATGTCTGAGGCTCGGGGCTGAGTTTCCATTCCAAACCAGAGTTTGGCATTTCTGCTGATCCGACTGCTGGTGTGCTGGCTTGGCTCAGTCTGCTGCAGAGCTGGGGCTTTCTCTCAAAGCTCTGGTGACCTTTGTGGTTGCAGAACAACCAAAGGTCTGCCCATGTGTTTGAGTGGAGACGTCAGTTTGTTCTGTGTGTGAAGATGATGGGCATATTGGGTGTACAGCGTTGTTATACAGTAAAATAGAAGCATTAGTCAAACATATTATGTGTCATGACACAAAGAGGAAGGACGCCAGCGGTACAGAGAACTGATGACAGTGTGGGCAGACTTTCCTGTCGGATTCTCTTTGTCTTTGTTTAGCTTGTTCAGATTAAATTCACCACTTGTTAATTATGACACATTCCTAGTCTGTTTTCAAGAAGACACTTTTCATAAAGATGAATCTATCCGAGTTTACTCGGTCGATTAAAGTTTCAGATATTTATAAAGTAATACAACAAGTATAACTGGCAGCATCAGAGTTATTTATACGGATTTTTGTTTGAACGTAAAATTTAAATGAAAACATTTTATATTAAAAGACAAATAGGAAGGAAAGAAAATGTCTTCTATTAGGTTTATGTTTAGCTTTTTGTTTTATCTCTATTTCTTTTTTTGATTGGGAAATGCATTTACACGGAAACACCAACAGAGCAAAATTCTACAAATAATTCATTTTCCCCTCGGGCTGTGACGATATGCTTCTGTCCCGATTCAATTTGATTCCAATTTTTTGGGTGCCGATTCAATTCAAATTACGATTCACACAATTCGTTTATTGCTAATTTTTGTAGATTAAAAACAAAATAAATCTATAAAACTTTTCTTTTTTGCTCGTCATTTTTCTTGATTTCAGTTAGAAAAAAAAACACAGTAACCAGACCATCATTCTGCTGCTGTAATGCCCAAGAAGACAAGTTAAAAGATCAATAAAAACAATAAAAATGACTAAAATTTCATCATAGATTATTTTTATTTGAAAAAAAAAAATCGATTTTTTTAAAACAAAAAAAAAAAAATCAGCTTTTTAAAAAAAAATCCAGATTTTCGATTTTTGATTCGATTTTCCCACCTCTACCCCCCCCCCCCCCCCCTTTTTTTTTTCCCCCCAAAATGTGTAGAGAAGTGAACATAGGAAAAGTCAGTCAAATGAGTTGTACTTTCTTCCCTTCTTTTTTTTCCGCTGCTTCTTACGTTGCCCGTGTCAAAACGTTTCCTCGATAAACACACAGCTGAAGTGTGATTTTATCCAGCCTCAGCTGGAATCTGATCAGATTTATTTTAGTCAGATGTAGGGCTGGGCGATATGACCAACATCTAATATCCCGATATAGCTCATTTTATCTCACCATAACGATACATAACCATATAAAACTGTGTAATGTTGTGTCACTCATCAGTTATGTGTCAGATGTTGCTAGGCAACGGCGCGGTGATCTCCTTCCATCTGGGGGAACTATGGCCGTATGACGTTCCACAGGTAAAATACCTGCTGCAGCGTCTGGTCTGGAGTTTATTACGAGCTTTCGCCTCCACTTGACGCTGCTTTTGCTGCTTTTGCTGCTTTTGCTGGTTGACTCTATTCTTTTTTCTTTATTCTTTATCCTGATTTCTGCGCAGGTGATAAAATGAGTTAGTTGTGTCGGAGTCCGTTGTCGGGACTGTGAGCTAGTCTGTTGTCGGTTCCACGTCGGCCTTTTTATATCCAAACCGCATCCATTCAACAGAAATTTCCTCTTTTATGAACAAGCTCATCAGTTTGGGTTGGCTGCTCATCTTATAGTGAATTATCCTGCTCTGAAACACGTCTGCTACCGTCTTCCTCCATGTTTGTTTATATGTTGCAGCATGCCGTAAAGCACATCTTGACGTAAAATGCTGCGGTAAAGCACCTTATAGTGGCGTAAACGATCGAGCCTCATATGAAACAATAGATATTTTCTATCGTCCAAATGATATATATTATCATATCGCCCAGCCTTAGTCAGATGGATTAAAAATGTGTCCATGTAAATGTAGCTAATGAGTCATTAATGTTTGAAACTGGCATGTTGGAGCAGGGATACACTGAAAACCTGCAGAACTGTGAGACGTGGTGTAAACAATGACAGTACTTCTGCTAGAGTAGAACATAAATACACCAGCAGACATTTCTCTGAATGTCCTTGTAGATGTCAGCGCTGATAATAGGTCTCTTATCTTTGTGTCATGGCATGTAATTATAGCAGTTAACCTGCTCCAACCTTTGTAAACATAATCCTGCTTGGACAGGCATCCTCTGCAACTTGAAATAGAAAAGCAGCTGTCAGCCAGTTTTTACTGTTGGGAGACAGGTAGAATCATAGATATCTATGTTTCTATCTATGATCTATATATGACTGTTGCTAGAAGGTTTTCAGCAGATTGAGCACAAAGTAGTTTCTGCTGTTTAGACCCGACTGGGATTGAAAGATCCCAGTTAATAAGCTGCTTCTGACACCATCATGATTTTTTCTATAACCAGAGAAATCCAAGTAAGTTTGTTTTGCGGGAATAACTTTCTTCTGGCATACTTTTCCAGTCCAACATGCCTCACCTGCAACTCAAACAGAAGAAAAACTAAACACGTCCATGCTGCGTAACTTTGGAAAATGACAACATATATATATATATATATTTTTTTTTTTTTTTTTTTTTTTTTTAATTATTTTTTTTTTTTTATAATAATAAAATACCAAAGGTTAAGATTTAGTGATTTAACCAGTGGTTACAGATTCTCTCTTTGTATTTGCAAAGAGGTTTTCAAATTTTTTAAGCCACGACCATCAAGATTGGTGTTCGCAAACCCCCCCTCCACCACCTGTCAGAATCTTCATAAATAAGAAAGATAAAGTTAGATTTAGTTATACGATTTTACAAAATCAGTACCTACGAACCTAAAATTAGATTCTCTCACTGAGATAATGCCAGTTCAGATTTTGCTGATGCGATGCTGTCATAGACTGTGTATAAAAAGATGAGCGGAGCCTCCATGACATCACCTGTAGGTTTCTGAAGAGCTTCGCCCGTAAAATGCAAAAGTGGGCAAAGGTGGAGCTGAGAGGGGGACTGTGAGCGTCATGGTGGATGATTGACATCGAGCGAACTCTGAGCTTTCTGTAGCTAAGAGCTAACCTGGAGATAACGGAAGCTAATCAGCTAGCGGAGGTAAGCGGGCTAAAGCTAAGTCACATTGTTAACCGGCTAAAAACCGCGGTTGTTCTACATTCTTCTCACTTGAAGCGGGAGATCGGGTACCTGTCAATCAAAAAAAAGCGAATCTACTGCCAGAAGTGATCAGTGGTGTGCACCAACTTTACTACTTGTTTAGGTAACAAAATTGTGATGTTTCAGAAACTTCTTGGACAAGTTAAAATAACCTTTTGCAATCGGTAATGAATCTTTTATTCATCTTCTGTAAATCTGCTTCTATGTGAGCAAGTTCACAGCAATTTAAAGAGTAATTAAGAGAAAGTACAATACAAATAAACTCTTCTGGTTGCCTTTGGTAATTACAAATGACTACGAGTGACGGGTTTATTAACAGATTTATCTTTGCATTAGCGGTTTAATTGAAAAATCACAAATTCATGTGCTAAATGTAGGCTAAATACTTTTTAGAGTTATCTAGCGACCCCCTGAAATGATCTTGCGACCACCAAAAAAGCAGATTTTTATATTCCCGGTTAGTTTCTCCTGTGAAGTCGATAGGCAGATACAAAAAGGTGCAATATTGATCTTTACAATGAACTAATCATGTTTAATACCACGATTAATTGTAAAAACCATGACTTCACAGACACTTTTTCTCAGTTGCAGCTGCCTTTCACATACCGAATTATCCGTTCTAAGATCTGTTTACTTCAGCATACAGTACAGTATAACATAATAACTAACAGTTTACAAGTCGTCCTTCTTCAAGTCTGCGAACTGGAAACAAAGCTTCTGACTTTTATCAGCCTCTGCAGCAGGCCGGGGTTTAATCTTCTTGTTTCGGAGGTATAAACTGTAAACTGTAGTGCTTGTTGTGTTTTCCTTATCTCGGACAGGCAGAGCTGCTGGTTCGTATAAGCCAAACTGAGGAGGACATGGCTGGCAGATACAAGCCTCTTTTATAAATGTCAAACTCCTTTCAGGTCTTGTCTGCTTTGGTTTTCCATCATGTGTTTTAAATGTGTTGGAGGCTCAACTCAACATCAAACCTGTCTGTGCTTTTATTTCATAAATAATGAGGAAGAGGCTTTTCTTTTCGATTATTTTAAGTAAAAGCAGCTTTATGTCTTTTTTTAATGATGGAACTCTTCACATTCTTGCTACCTTTTTCTTTTTGACTGAGCGTGATGAAGAGGATGTAGATGCGTTGTCAAACCAGCGTGAAAGGACAGACCTCCAGGAACACATTATCTTTCCCCTTTTATTCATTATCTGCACCGAGACCAAATAGACATGAAACAAGGGTTAAATTGGAATCTATTGGCGGCGTTATCGGAAATGGTATTGAGTAATAATGTGAATGGCTTTTTCATGAAAGAAAGTGTGCAGACTGTGTTATGTAGAAAAGGAAACTGTAGATTTACTCGATATTAAGAGTAAAGGTCAAAGATCCATTGTTGTCTCCCTGTAATTGGTTTAATTCATAAATAGATCTATTGAATTAATTATGTCTGCATGGACTGATTGACTAGCAATGATTTAAAGCACAGGATGTTTATTATTTCAGCCAAAAGAACAAACAAACAAGATATACAGTAGAGCTTTTGTTGGTTTATGGCACAGAACAAAGAGGAGCATCCACGGTCGCATTGTATAAAATACCCATCAGATCCATCATGTTACCAGGAGGATGCCAACAGACAAGAGAGACCTGCCAAGAGTAAATTTGTTTACTGAAGGGGGCTCTTCCCCCGAGGCTGCTTGGTCTGAATTCAGATTGAAGAGTGAAACGTTTCTTGAGGGCCTGTATCCATGTTGTGCTTTTCTCAGGCAGAAAATTGCAATATGAGCGCTCAGGAGCGCTTCCTGCTGGTGTTTCTCTGTTTCAGATGATTTGTTTGAGCTATTTGTCAATCTGTCATTTGTTAACTGGGTTTTTCCTTCATTAGTGTGGAACAGACGACATTTATCATCATGTCTATAGATGAGACGTTGCACAGAAGTACGATGAATGTCAGTGTGCTGGAGCTAAAATAAGCAAACAATCCAGTTTTAGGGACAGTTGTAAGTACGAATGTTAAAAAGATGAACTTCACAGCAGAAATAAACATGTTTACAGCCTGGTACAAAAATCCATTTTAGGTTTAATAGGTCAGGTTTACCTTCATGACAACTGTGGGGGGGAGGGAATTTTTTCTAACTCGCCCGTTTAAAAGTAATTTAATCTCAAAATTCATCATATTTAGGGGCGTGTCCTTTTGATTGACAGGTACCCAATCTCCTGCTTCAATTGAGAAGAACGTAGAAAATTATTGCATTTTTTTTTAGCTGGTTAACAACGTGACTTAGCTTTAGCCCGCTTACCTCCATTAGCTGGTTAGCTCCTGTTATCTCCAGGTTTAGCTCGGTTAGCTCTTAGTTACAGGCAGCTCAGAGTTCGCTCGATGTCAATCATCCACCATGACGCTCACAGCCTCTCAGCTCCACCTCTTTGCCCATATTTGTATTTTCCGGGTGAGCTTCACCGCCCACCGAGCTTCAATTCATGATGTCATGGAGGCTCCGCCCATCTTTTTATATACAATGGTTTTGACACAGGTAGAAAATGTTTTATCCTGATATCACATGATCGCACATTTCCGGTACGATGATGTTATTGAACCTGTTCAGGAATGTTTGTTGGTTTTTAGTGTGGCGATTTAAGGAGCCGCCCTGGAAATTAATTTGGTCCCCAATTTAAAACTTTTATGTCTTATGATGGCTCATATTCTTCTATTTCATTTAAATTCCTTTGAGTTTAACGCTACAACTCAGTGAGGTATCGCTGCTGACCAGCAGTAGCTTTTATCTTTGTCTTCAGTTGCATTTTTTTTTCCTGCTTTTTTAAAGAACGCGGGATCCTGTTGAAAGAAAAGGCTGTCTGAGCATAACAAAATAAGTACTGTCAAAGTATTTTTCATCAACGCCATCTGAATGTTTTATCTATGTCATCGCCGCACGTCCCAGAAACATTAAAACATCGACGTGAGATGTTCTTTAAAAGTCAGCTGTGACTGGCTAGTTGTTTTGGTAGTGGCTAAACTAGCATGCTGCGATGGCTGTGTGTCTCTGAGAGGCTTGACGGCACTCGTCTGGAGTTTTACAGGCAACTAGAACTTGACTTGGACTCATTTTTACTTATTTTAACCCAACATTATACTCATCAGTGATAATTCTAATGCCAACACAAAGTTTCAAGAGTTAAGTCACTGTAAAATCTAGAGGTGGGAAAATTGAATCGAAAAATTAAAAAAATCTGGATTTTTTACTTCACAATTTTAAACTTGATTTTTTTTTTTTGTTAAAAAAAACTTTTTTTTCCCAAATAAATAAAAATAATATGGCTCCTGTGTCGTTTTTTTCCTATTTGAAATCAAGAAAAATGACGAGCAAAAAATAGTTTCATACATTTTATTTGTTTTTAATCTACAAAAAATTAGCAATATTGAAGAATTGTTAGAATCGCAATTCAAATTGAATCTTCGGCCAAAAAAATCGGAATCGAATCGGGACAAAAGCATATCGTCACAGCCCTAGTAAAATCACTACATAACTGGGCGTTACCATAGCAATGTGTTGCGATCCGATGGTTTTTGGAAGGGTAAATAGGAGAAAAATGCTGTAGCTTTACAACGGTTAGAAATAAACATTTGTTATAAAGTATTTACAGTGTGGAACCATGGTACAAGCAGATTAAACTACTCCAATTTGCGGAGGACCGCCACGCCGCTGCGTGTGGTGTTGTTCTACACTCCATATCGTGCATTATAACACTTTTATGCGCGGCTCCTTGTTGTTTAATCTGCCCTTAACCTGGAAGTTCGTAAGTCTGCCAGACTCTTGTTCAGAATGTACAGCTGTGAGGAAACCCGTCTTTCTCACCTGTTTCGAGCTACTTGCTGTATCTGAAATATGCATTGTCATTGTAGATGTAACTAGATACTGTTGTAACGTGAGAGAATGTAAACACAACGGAGAAAAGTACAGGAGAGGTGTTTTCTCTTCTTGTATAGAACGATATTTCTGGTCCACTGTTTTCAGCTCAATCTGCTAAAATGTGGGTAAAAATAAGAGGAAAGTGCTTTTCTTTCCTGCATCCACCTTCTTCTGTTCCCATGAGGAAACGTCGGAGTGAGTGCTCCGACGTTGATGAGGCATTTCGGTGCACTCTGCCAGCCTGTTGTTTCTGTTTATATCACCGGATGTTTATCTGTGATGTATGCATGTATTTAAGCGCTCTGGTTTCTATTACATCGCCTGGCAACCATCTGAAATAGTCTGATGTGCTGAATATAAGTCATTCTCAGCTAACAGGTGCAGATTTATTGTGTTATTCTCAACTATCACTGTATTGTTGCAGTTATCCAAGTAGCCTGAACTTCAGCCTGGGTTTCAGTGCAGCTCAGGTGGTCCAGATCAATAGATCTGAAGTATTCCACACCTATTTTTATTTGCCTCGTCAGCTGTTCAGTCAGAAAGTTGTTTTGTCTTTTATTTTATTTCCCCTCCAGCTGTGAAGTTTACCAAGTTGGATTCTGTGTTTTTCTTCTTGTTTTTCTGTGGTCAACCTGGATTTTGTTGTGGTTGGATCAGCTTCAGACCTCCAGCCTCTGCAGGCTGGTTTACCCACAGTTTTAATCTTTTGGTTTATTTTAGTGAATGGAAACGGTAAAAAAAAAAAAAAAGTGGAGTACACCCCTGTCAGAGCAGATAAAAATGCCTGATGGGACTCTGTCACTCTGCTGTCAGGACTGATCCACTACTGTGACTGCACAGGGCTGGATTTGTCACATCAGACTCTTCTGGCAGGGATCAGATGATTTTTTATACCAGATACAGTAAAACATGCAGACATCTTTCAGGGTATGGCAGTTTTCCACAAAGGCCCGATTCATTCCCGAAGTCTTCACATTTTCCATCACATGTAGCCAAAATGATTAAAAGTGCCCTCTTTTCTTTGCCTATAGAAACCAGAAATTCCGATATTTTACACAAAGAAACTTTTTAGCGGGTTTCAGGCGTTAAACATTCCCTCTCTCCTCTGCAGGGCTGCCTTTGCCCTGACAAAGCCGCTCAAGATGAACATGGTGAAGAGGATCATGGGGCGGCCGAGGCAGGAGGAGTGCAGCCCTCAGGACAACGCGCTCGGCCTGATGCACCTGCGACGCCTCTTCTCAGAGCTCTGCCACCCTCCTCGCCACATGACCCAGAAGGAGCAGGAGGAGAAGCTCTACATGATGCTTCCTGTGTTTAACAGGGTAAGTCACGCCTCACAAACCAAACAAGAGCAGATAAACGTGGCTCTTCTGACTGCACTTTGATCAGTTTACTGTGAACAGTAAAGACCTTTTAGAGTTATTTCATTCTTTCTGTGGACAGATTGAGGAAGTTGTTGTATCGAGTTTTTTCAATGTGTCCTGAGGAGTTTTACGTAAAATGTACATAAAACGGCTGTAATGTGAGCATTTTATGCATCGTTTAGCATCTCTCACTCCATCAGACAGACGACTTAATCCATCCTAAAAACACCTGCACAGGTGTGTTGTTGTTTCAGGAGACAGTAAAGAAGCCATGTAGACATAACAGCAGGCGAGCACGTTTACGACACTGAATGAGAGACATCCATTTGAAGCAGAGGAATAACAATAACAGATAAAAATTAATTGTAAATTAATTGTAATTGTGTTAATTCAAGATGCATTGATTAAATAATGAATTAATGAGGCTTCCCTCACCTTAAGTCCGGACTTAACCTCATAAACCAAAAGCCAAAACAGAACCACTGATGACTCCCAACTCAAGCAACTGAACAAAGAGAAGAAGCTTCAGGGTCTGGCCTTTATATTACCGGTTGGGTTCCTCCGGCCAATCACTACGCAGGTTAATCAATCAGATGAAGATAAGCCTTCCCGCGCTGACAGAGGAGCATTTAACAGTCAGAATAAAGTCGACTAACCCAACGATTTTTACCAGATGTGCTGCTTTTTAGCTCTGATATGTCACGTCTTTTAACCTATCGGTTTTTGTCTACATTCACGAAGACAGAATGCAGTCTTATGGCCCTTTTCCATCAGTATCAGCTTGTCTCAACTCGCCTCGACTCGG
Source organism: Telmatherina bonti (assembly GCF_933228915.1). NCBI lineage: Eukaryota > Metazoa > Chordata > Actinopteri > Atheriniformes > Telmatherinidae > Telmatherina > Telmatherina bonti. Next base: position 5,835,585 of record NC_136611.1, on the reverse strand, counting down.
TTTGTAGGGTTTTCCACTCGGCTTTTGTGCCCGTTTACCGGTACTGTTTTTGTAACTCCTCAGCCCAGGTTCTAAGCGAGCTGAGTTGGGTTGTGTGTGTGACGTCGCCAGACTGCATGCCGCTATTGGTCAGGGGCGCGGCCAATCAGAGGTCAGGGAGTGACATCACTGGAAGAGTGACTCCAACTCGCAAGTTGTTTACATTACGTGACTACCAATGGCGCAACAAAAGTGTGTTCCTTGATCCAACATTGAGGTGGAGACATTTCTTTGCTTGGTTGCTGAGGAAAGGATACAGAGGGAACCAGATGGAGCGACACGAAATGAAAAAAATCTATCAAGAGTTTTCCGACTCAATGTCTACAGCTAGCAACAGAGTTTTCAGCAGCGTCGAGAGAAGCTGGAAAAGCTCAAAAGTGACTATCGGCTGGTCAAAGACCACAATGGTCGGAGTGGATCAAACCGGCGAGACTGGAAGTGGTTCCAACAATGAATATAATTTATAGTCAGCGACCGGCAAGCCAAAGACCACGTCGCAGATTGCCTCTAGGTCCTGTGTTGTCATAGAGCTTGTCGTTCACAATGACGTCACAGCGATTTCACACAAACCCCGCCCCTTTTAGACCTGGTACTAAACTGTAATGGAAAAGAAACAGGACCAAGCTGAGACGAATTGAGGTGAGTTAGGTTGAGACAAGCTGATACTAATGGAAAAGAGGCACTAGAGGGATAAAAGTTTCCAGGGTTTGTTTTGTTTGAACCTGCTGATCACCATGGTAACAGGATGCTGAACTCTGTGAGTTTCAGATAAATTCATCTGTTAAAAAAACAAACAAAAACAAAATCTCCGTCTTTTCATGGACCGATCCTGATGGTCTCCCAGCATCTGTCTGATTTCCCGTCTAATTAAGTGACCATTCACATCAGGACTAGACTCGGTCCAGCTGGGGACTTGGCGCAGTTGTAGGGGGGTGTATCCATGCGGACCGAGATCGGGTTCACGCTACACTTTGGTCAAACCAGCCAAACCATTAGAATAATATATCCCCATTCCCACCAAAGTAGGGCTGAGTCTGGATTCAATTTTCAAGAATCGATTAGATTCTGATTCTGAGAATTTAGAACTGATTCTCACAATTGGATCTGATTTGTTCTGATCTGGTATGGTTTTAGGTCGGTTATTGTTGAAAGGTTTTTTTGTTTAATTATATGACTGTGTTATGTGCAGCATATTAATACTAGTATTACATTGACATTCAACAACAGATTGGAAGTATTGGAAGTTAAAGATGGCTGTAAGGAGCGGTCCCTTTCCCAGAATGTTGATATAATTACCTTCACAAACATGATGTGGGGCAGACGTATCAAACAGATCCAGGGCAGTCGTGGAGTGTGTTGTCACACTCATGTAAGACTCTGTAGCCACGGATGTCCAGGTATCACATGTAATGCCCTCCCTCTGCTGACTGAAGTTTAATTTTCACTGCGACTGGAACATGTTTGGAATGACTTCTTCAGAGAGACGTTTGCGAGACGTCGTAGTGCGGTTCCGCTACTTTCATTCGCCGCCTGAAGCCCTCATTTTCAAAGACGTAATATGGGTGCATAACCTTGAAAATGAAGCCTGCAATTGCCTCAGTTATTTTGAGAGAATGTGCAGAATTTGCTGGTAGTTGTAAAGTTTTCTTGAGTTTCATCTGATAGATGGCTTAGAAATGAGATCTTGGTGATGTCTCAACGTTTGGTTCCTCAGGTTTGTCGTATTCGCAGAACTTCATCTCCGTTTGTCTCGCAAATCGCTTTGCTTTTGTCTTTCTCTTTCTGAAATATTTCCAGGTCTCAGCCTTAAAGCAATTTTTGTAAAACCCCCACAATGTGGCACTTTGGTCAACATTGTTGTTTTTAAAGTATTGTATTGCAAGAGAGGACAAGACCCGCATTAAAACTCTGTGAGTTAAACATGGAGACCAAACTGTGGCTGTTTTGGGTTTTTATTGTCTGCAACAATGGACGCAGTATGAACACCAGACAACTCTGAGGACCCTGAACGCCAACGTATTTACTAGGGGTGGGAAAACTAAATAGAAAAATTGTAAATCTGGATTTTTTTGCTTCACGATTTTTAAAAAAAAAAAAAAATCAAAATAATTCATTATAAAATTTTTGTCATTTTTATTATTTTTATTGATCTTTTTAGTTGTCTTCTTGGGTATTATAGCAGCAGAATTATTAACTGGCTACTGTGTTTTCTCCAAATTGAAATCAAGAAAAATGCAGAGTAAAATAAAGTTTTGTACATTTTCTTTTTTTTTTTTTTTTTTAGTCGACAAAAATCAGCAATATCGAAGAATGGTGAAAATCGCAATTTGAATCAAATCGGCACCCAAAAAATTGGAATCGAATCGGGACAAAAGCATATCGTCACTGCCCTGGTATTTACCCACAATGCAATGCTACGCTACGCCTAATGCAGGAAGTGACTTTTTTTTTGTAGTCCGCTTCATGTATTTGGTCCGCTTGAAGCAAACTGAGACCTGCGTTTGTAGGCGGGCCGAGTCCACTTCTTTGATCCGAATCAAAATTCGTTTGGTGCGTTCACATTTCCCCAAACGAAGCGACTTTCCGAGCAAACGGACTCAGATTTGGATCAAAATAAATGCTGATGTGGATGTGTCATAAAACAGATGCGATGTGCTTGCTTCAGGTGTTCGGGAACGCCCCGCCCAGCAGCATGACGGAGAAGTTTTCTGACCTGCTGCAGTTCACCACGCAGGTGTCTCGACTCATGGTGACTGAGATCCGGCGGAGGGCCTCAAATAAATCCACAGGTAAGGTTTGTTCTCCTCACATGGGTGTGCTTGTGTCTCCTCCTCATGACCCGGCCAGCATGCGTCGTGCCCTACAGGCGGTTAAAACATGGGAATTATATATTTTTATTTAACTTATGTTACTTTTCTCTTTGATATAAAGATCAATGCAATGGGACTTTAATCTCGACTGAAAGGTGAGCCAGCAGCATCTCTTTAAGACGCCGCTGCAGCTTTGAGTGGTTTCCTTTCACACACACAGCTCTGGTTTCTCCTCCGTTATCGCATTTCTTCATCTCTCTCTGGTCTCTGGCTGAACATATGATGAGCTGTTTTCACGCAGACAACAGCTCCTGTTTTATGGCGTCACAGTCTTCTCCAGCTGGTCTCCAGGCCTCTGCGGACTGAGTCACTAGTTTGACTCATGCTCTCAAATGACAGAACAGAACAAAATGTTTTAATCTGGTCTAAACTGTAGCGTCTAAACGATGCTTTAACTCGTGGGTCTGATTTCTAAAGCGTGGTTATGAGTAAAGGTTACAAACGACACGATCCAGCCACATGTTTGCCTTGCGATAAAGTTGTTCTGGAAACCGTCTGAGCTGTCACGCTCCATCTGTGTAACTGCACATTTATCTGTCTGCTTCTGCAGAGGCAGCCAGTCGAGCCATAGTCCAGTTCCTGGAGGTGAACCAGAGTGAGGAGGCGAGTCGTGGCTGGATGCTTCTGACCACCATCAACCTGTTGGCGTCCTCTGGACAGGTCAGTAGAAAACTGCAGCTGAACAACTTTGTTCCAGGTTTATGGAGCCAATATGGAGACATAAGGTTTGTATCTATGTTTTATCACTTGGTTTTCCAGCAGAGCTGCTGGGAAATATCCTGATCAGGATTGTCACGATTAGTGATCTCAAATGACGAGGAAGTAAACGGTAATTTCTACCCAAGACGGTCGGGGAGGTTCAGCAGTTTGTGAAATAAAGTATAAAGTATACGCATTATAAATACAAAAGTAAATTAGCCAAAAAATCTGGTAAATTTCTGTGGAAAAATGTTGGCTTGTTCAGATGGAGGTTAAACCTAAACCCAAACAACTGTTACCCCTAAAGCTAAGTCAGTTCCTGGGTAAATGCACATTTAGGAACACTGCATATATATATTTTTTTTTATCTCCAAGAAGAAACCTTTGAGTTTCCATAAATAAACTGGCCTTTCGGGCTGGGATGAGGTTACTGTGCACGTCACCGTTCTGCAGCATGATGCAGCCAAAGCGCTGTATACCGGAGGTCACCACTAGGGGGAGCACAATCTTCTGCCTTGTGCGAGCACTGCAATCTCGCATTATTTCCCACTTCTTTAAAAAATTAATCAAACTCCAAAAACACTTCTGGTCCGGTTCCATCTATGAAGACAGGAGTTTGTCACTTTGCAGCGGGGAGAAAGAAACCATAAAGATTCTGGTAGTTGCAAACAAGATACGAGATGCTGTTGTCAAAATATCTGAAACTGCGATGACCTTGGGCCTCTTGTTCGTGCCTTCTAGCGTTTAAGTCAATGTTGCAAACGTTACCTTGTTTCAACACTAAAATAATACCCGGATTTGGAAAATCTCGTTTTGGACGGAAGGTACGCAGTTTTTCGCAGATGATGTGATAAATCAGATATGCAGGTGTTCATGAATAAAGACATTGGAACAAGATTAAATGTTTATCTGATTTCTCTCAGTCCGATAAGCGCTTCTTATCAGATTCAGTTATTTATACTTGTTTGACCTGAGAAATGAGGTAAAGTTAGATAAACAAGCTCAATGTTTCCCATTTCGGCTGCATAAACAAACGATTCGGTAAATAAATTAGTTTTTTGTCTTTTACTTGAATAGACAACAGTTTCGTTTCCTTTCAGGTTGATTTTCAGTTCATTAAATACATGTTAAGTTGATTCCTGTCTTAACAGATTATTTTATAAGCTGAACAGTGATCACCTGCTTGTAGAGCCGGGCGATTAATCGGATTTTAATCTGAATTACGATCTGAGTTTTCAACGATGATAAAAATAAAAAGGTGTGATTATTTTTCTCTCTGCAGTTTCCTCTCCTGCTGTCTTCAGCTGCTAATCGAGCGTCTCTGGCATTGCAGCGCTGTGCTGTAAACTCCTCCCACAGCCGCTTTGCTTTCATTCAGACACTGTTGCCAACTTGGCGACTTTCTCGCTAAATCTGGAGACTTTTTTTGTTAAAAGCGACAAATCTAGCAGCTTTTACTGGAGTTATTAGAGACTGGAGTTATTTTCCTATGCATAGTTCGGCGAGTTAAACACTGTAATATCCCTCTGTTACAGGGCGTTACCATAGCAACGTGTTAACCAGCTGGTTCAGATCAGCCGTCTTTTAACAGGTGAATGAGAGAAACGCGCTGCAGCCTGACAGCGGCTGGTTGGTATAAAACGTACATCCAGGCCAACGTAAAATAGTTCCTATATAAGCGGTAAAAGCAGATTAAACAACTCGGAACCGTACATTAGACTGTTATAATGCACGACGAGAGTTGAGAACACCACGACGTACAGCGTTGTTTAAAAAAAACAAGATAATTGTGGTAAATAATCGAGATTTCAATTTCAGTCAAAATAATTGTGATTATAATTTTTGTCATAATCGAGCAGCCCTACATGCTTGATGCCACACCTCTTTGTCTTCATGGTTTGGACTGTAGCAGAGTCTAATTTTCCACCTTTTATTTCCTCACATGCTTCCCTGATGCCCGAACGTTTCTTACAAGCCGCTTTATTGATCATTTTCAGACGATAACGTTGAGTCAAGATCGTGTTGTTTCTGCATTTGCTCAGCACACGACGCCATATGGCCTTCCTGGCATTTAAACTGCTCTGAGCTGCAAACATTGGACATTAAGCTTTTGTTTTTGTGGCCAGCAGACATCTTTTGAACTTTCCAGACTAAATTCCTTGGCAGGTCTGGTGGGGAAGGTTGCTGTCAGCTGCCTGGCTGCTTTTCCTGCTCTGCTGCGCAGCAGAAATTCACTGTTGTTCAGCTGAACATGACATGTGATGCACCTTCTCCTCACTCTGCCTTTCTGTGCTTTATTCATTCTCTTTACAACCAAACCAACCAATCTTATCATGTCTGAAAGGAAATGGAAGTTTTCTCATTTGGCCTTGAGATGGACTGGTGACCTTTCCAGTGTGTACCATGCCTATCTCCCAGTGCCAGCTGGGACTCTGCATGGGACAGAGTTGTTATAGAAAATGGATGATGGATGGGTTGTTCGTGTATTTTTTAAATTAAATTTAAGTGGTTTCTGCCAGGCCACCAGAAACACCAAACATGTCACAGATGTTATGTAACCGAGGTTTGTTTTGTCATGTGGCTTCAGCTTAGTTTGGTTTTCCTGTTTTTATAGCAGCTTGCAGTGTTTATGACAGGATTTAGACCATATTTTCATATTTTTAAGGTTTAAAACAGGAATCAATAGCAGAATAAGACTAGAATGTTTTTTATGTGAGCTGCTAATCCCACAAATACATTTTCCTGACAACCTAGCTCCTTTTGGAAGGGAAATAAACAGGTTTTCCAGCAGGATAAGATTTGTCTTAAAACAACGAATCAGATATAAAAACATAATAAAAAGCAACAGAAATAACAAGCTCACAAAGAAATGATCAAAAGTGATCAACATCTTAAATAATAAGAAAAATATGAAGTAAATTATATCCCTTTTGAATGCACATTGTTCTATTTAATATAGCTATATAGCTATGAATATATAAAAAGCTATAAATATATTCACCGTACATATTGAATAACTCATAAATAAATTAATTACATGTGTTATATGGATCATTTAAAAAAAAAAAACAACAACTGTAACAGATCCAAGTGTTGAGCAGTTTTTAAAAACAATTATTTAAAAAATATTTAAACAAATACAGAGAAAGGAACTCTTTAAGGTTAAACTTTTATAATAATTATATTATTATTGTTATTAATAGTTAATTATTATTATTATTATTATGGTTATTATTTATTTAAAATAATATTAATAAAAGTAAAAAATTCAAAATTAGGTCATTTTTTGGCCCTTAATAGAAATGTAACAGATTAAAATTAACAATTTTTTTAAGGTGGGAATATTCACTATTTATAACCATGAGATGAGTAAAAAATTTTATGGCGTAATCTTCTGCTTCCTGGTGTCTAATAAGTGACAGAAGACAAGTATCAGATTGTATTAAACATGATTTGAGCAAAGTTTTTTTTTCCCATAAAGTGATGCGAAATGTGTCAAACATCCATTAATTAACTATTGTTCTTTATAAGGTTCATTCAGATCAATAAGTATTGGGAATTAGAATCGAGGTTGAAATCTCTGCACGTTCTGCACATAACGGTAACAAACGCGTGAATAAAATGACGTTCGTCAACCAGGCTAACTTTAACCAGAGCGACGCCGCCTCGTGGGCAGGTTAGAAAAACATCTGGCAAAAAATTCTCTTTGCTTCAGCTTCTTCTAATCTGCTTCTGTGTTAAATATTTAACTGGAATTAAGAAAAATAATCTGCTTTCAGTGACTAAACACAACGCGGCTTCTCTTCTGGCGGTTTTTACGAACCTGTGAAGGTGGTGAATAGAAAAACTGCGGCGTCTCAGACTGTAGCAGTGACTTTTCATGCAGCTTCCCCGTATAAACCTGACGTCACCTCACCCCTTCTTCCCTTCCAATAATAAAACAGGTTTTTGTTTGCAGCGCTGTCTGTCCTCCTCACTGCTGACTTTCTTCTTTCTTTCCATCCAAGACGCCCTTCACACCCTGGATTTTTCTGCTCGGCTCTCTCTCTGATTGACTCTTCATGATTTTAAGTCTGGATGTACCACAGGTGCTGCTTCAGTCTTTTATCCTCTCCATCGATCAGCTGAGAGGACTGCAGTTGAGTGTGTGTGTGTGTGTGTGTGTGTGTGTGTTTTATTGTCATATATGGGATTTAAGTGAGAGGGAAAGTGAAGTAGTTTGTCACTGTGAGGTGTGTGTGTGTGTGTGTGTGTGTAGGAGGCAGCGTTTTATTATCTGAATCATTCGCCCCAGCGAGCACAAACCCCATCTCTTTCTACAGCTCTTTCCTTAGTTATCAAAGCAAACACATACACACACATATACATGCAGAGTATAGCAGTTTAAATACACAAACACACACTCCAGGCCATTAAAATAACTCCTACCCGTCTTTTCCTCACAGGAACTCTGCCATGACTCATGACTCCACAGAAATACCCCGTTTAGCCAGGTTATGTTGACATGTTGACATGTTTTTGTTTGTCCTCCTTCGCATCACATAGATGCAAACGGTTGCATTTGGTTATTTTTTTTTATCTGTTTCTTAATAGAAAACCGTGGATTGCATGACGACCATGTCCGTTCCCTCCACCCTGGTCAAATGCCTCTACTTATTCTTCGATCTGCCCCACATGGGCGAGGCCCCCGTCGCTCCCACGCCACAGCCGCCACAACCGCTGCCGCCGCCACCCAACCAGGAGAAGACCCCGGGCCAGGGCCAAACCCAGCCGGAGCTGCCCCTGGCGGACCGCAGGGCGCTGCTCCAGAAGGTCTTCGTCCAGGTAAACGATAAAACCAGTTACTGCCACTGGTTTCTCCACATTCACACCAGTTACAGTTATTCTCTGGAACATTGTGGAAGTATCCAGAATGTTGCCGGGATCCATTGTACTCCATTGTTGGGAACTGGATTTTCTGACCATTTATTGTGGAGTCGTATCCATTTAAACTGGTCCTTTCCCGCAGTTATGAAGCCTTTAAAATTTTCCAAGATCCAGACACTGATCCTGATCACTCCCAGCAGTGATTGGAATTAAACTTCAACCCATTTGGAGGAAAAAAAACAGTAAAAAATCCATCCGATAGTTTTTGTGAAACAAACAGTCCATGAAAAACATGACCTCCTTGGCGGAGGTAATAACGTTCAAAGGCAGCTTTTAGCAAGGATTTATTTCTTTAAAAGTCAGCATTTACCAGTCTTCTGGGTAATTCTAAGACATTTGACTGAGTTGTTCCGGTGAAACAACGAGGACAAAAAACAGACAGTACTGTAAGCGAGATAGCTACGGAGCTGTGTAGCTACCACGTTTTGTAGACGCTAAAGGGAGGTTAAAGGTTCATGGCAAGTTATGAAGGTCATTTTTTCTGATTATTGGTGTTTTTAAAGGGGGTGGGAATGAGCCAGACTTGTAGACATCTAAAGGTTAAAATGATCCAATCATTCTGACTTTAACCCTTTCGTGCATAGTTTCTATAATAGTGTATTATATATATTATGGTACATTGAGTATATACATAAGTGAGGATGATATATTTGCTACTTAATGACTTCATGGGATATCAATGAGTTCAATATAATGCCAGTCACTGTAGAATAAATAAATATACTATAATATTTAACATATACAGCTGATGCATTTATATTACATAAAAGGACAAAACATAAAGTAAAAATAAGGTTAAAAATAAAGTAAATCATTACTATACATATCTGTAGAAGTACCATATGGAGAAACTAGGCTGCAGGATTATTGTGCGAATCAAACACTCCTTTATCTCCACGATGAAAGACTTTGTGTGGACTTTGCCGTTCGCAGGTTACTTTTAGATGGAGTTAATCGAGCTTCCCTCCTTTCCTACAGATCCTGGTGAAGCTCTGCACCTTCGTGTCTCCGGCAGAGGAGCTGGCCCAAAAAGATGACCTTCAGCTGCTCTTCAGTGCCATCACCTCCTGGTGCCCCCCTCACAACCTTCCCTGGAGGAGGAGCGCTGGGGAGGTGCTCACCACCATCTCCCGACACGGCCTCAGTGTCAACGTGGTCAAATACATTCATGGTGAATATTTTATTCTATTCTACAGTCATTTATCCAAAGGGACGTACATATTTACCCCGATCGGCACATCGGGGGGCAACTTAGGGACACAACCGGGCACACAGTCCAGGGAACTTTCGAGGTGAAGGACGACTGCTCCTCCTCCTGGGCTACAGCCGCCCTAGTATATAGTTGTTCTGTTTGTGTCAGAGAAGAATATATTTATTAGTATCAAATCTGGAGTTTGCATGTTCTCCCCGTGTATGCGTGGGTTCTCTCAGAGTACTCCAGCTTCCTACCACCATACAAAAACATGCATGTTGGGTTAATTGGTTGCTCCAAATCAGTGCTTCTCAACCTTTTTTGAACCAGCACCCCCCTATCTGATATGAACCCCCCAATAGAAACAGCTGATAAACTTTCCTCCTCCAAACCAACTCTGGAGGCTGAGAGGAGGAGAAGCAGCAGCTAGCTTTGGGGTAATCTCCCTTCACTTTACCCAGCAGCGGCTAGCAGCAGCTAGCTTTGAGGTAAACGCCCTTCACTTCACCCAATTGGGCTAGCAGCAGCTAGCTTCTGGGTAAACGCCCTTCACTTCACCCAATTGGGCTAGCAGCAGCTAGCTTTCGGGTAAACTCCCTTCACTTTACCCAGTAGCGGCTATCAGCAGCTAGCTTCTGGGTAAACTCCCTTCACTTTACCCAGTAGCGGCTAGCAGCAGCTAGCTTCTGGGTAAACTCCCTTCACTTCACCCAGCAGCGGCTAGCAGCAGCTAGCTTCGGGGTAAACTCCCTTTACTTCACCCAATTGGGCTAGCAGCAGCTAGCTTCGGGGTAAACGCCCTTCACTTCACCCAATTGGGCTAGCAGCAGCTAGCTTTCGGGTAAACTCCCTTCACTTTACCCAGTAGCGGCTAGCAGCAGCTAGCTTCTGGGTAAACTCCCTTCACTTTACCCAGTAGCGGCTAGCAGCAGCTAGCTTCTGGGTAAACTCCCTTCACTTCACCCAGCAGCGACTAGCAGCAGCTAGCTTCGAGGTAAACTCCCTTCACTTCACCCATTAACAGTGAAGAAGACACGGGAGTCTGCTGGAACTAGAAAAGCTGTGTGGTTTTATTCCTAGTGCTTGTAGCAAAACTTTCACCACTGAATAAACAGGCACTTGCTCACAGCTAACTTCCTCTGCTGACATGCGTCTTTCTCTCTCCTCTATGTAGCTCGACCAAGCTGTTCTGTTAACACAGCGCTGTGTACCGTGTCTGTGCATTGACAGAGAACTCCTGCAATAAGTTTTTAGCAATATAATCTTGTAAGACAGATTTAGCCTAGTTGTTAATTTTCAAAAGTGAACAATGGATTTCCAATGCCCCCTATTAACACTTTAACGCTCCCCTTTTTTAAATATTGCTCCCAGCGCCCCATTTGAACGCCCCTGTTTAGAAGCTCTGCTCTAAATTTTCTCTAGGAGTGAGCGTGAGCGTGGGTGGTTGTTTGTCTTTGTGTTGGCTTGGCGATGGACTGGCGACTTGTCCAGGGTGTACCCCGCTTCTCAACCAAGGATTGCTGGGATAGGCTTCAGCTTCCCCGCAACGCCTAATCAGACTAAGTGGCTTGAAAAATGGATGGATGCATGGTAAAATTGCATGGCATTATTTGAATTTAGAGTGATAACTTACATACTTGGATACTTCTTCTGCTACTGTAGTCAGAAGGTTGTGTTGATGGTTACTGGAAGTCATTGGTTGTTTTGACACATGCCTATTGCCTGGTCAGTAGTGGTGGCCAGTCGCTACTTACCTCACCCATGGCTACCAGCTCCAGATCCAACACGAGGCTCTTTCTGCCACTTTCTTCTTGTTAGCCAAATAGCGGACAGCAACTTCCAGGCCGATTGGACTGGGAATTGGAGTTAAGCCTAAATTCCTATTTCTTAGCCTAACTGCAGGAGGCTTGGTCTTGTCCTCCCGGGTCCTTATGGTTTAGAACCCTCGATAGCAGTTTGTTGTTTTTTTGGCGAGTATTTTGTCATATCACAACCCTGGGCATGGATGGTATTGTATTAAGATGTTTGCTATGGTTCCCTTTTGACTACAGATCTTGCACATTGTTTTGTTTCTTATTCCACATTTGTGTAGGTTGACTGGGTTGGAAGGGTTCATAGATGGCCCTAAGCAATAAGATTTGTCATTGGTCCAAGCTTCAAAGGTCAGCCAAAGTTAAATGCCTTTCGGAGAGCTCCAACGGGGTCCAGGTTGCCTTGGGCCCTTATTCCACAGCTTTTGCTTTTCCCACCTTTTTGTCCAGGTCTCTCTGAGCCATAGTTGAAATTCCATTGGACTTTGTTGGAAATTTGTGCAAATTTTTAAAAGCACACACAAAAAACATCCTTTATTTCTTTATTTTTTGCTTCAATGCAGCTAGATTGTAGTATTTTACAGTGGCCTTGAGCATCAGTTTTCCAGACCTTATGAAGGTATTTAAAATTTTTTACTCTGACATTTTTTTGTTTTTTACTCATCCTCAGTCCAATCTTTCTATGTGACAGTTTTTCAGAAGACTTGTTTTTGTTTATGTTCACTAAGCACTGTGCAACCTTCCAACCTTAGAAATATGTGCTTGTGATGCTCCTTGATGCCACAGTTACATTCATTATGTACGTTATTGGAGCCATAGTTGCCCAGCAGCATCCCAAGGCTGAGAAACCACACATTTAACACATTTTTTTCTGGATTGGAGTGTCTCGTTTTAGCAGCACTTCAATGTACAGCATTGCTAGCAACGCTGGCAACTGGATATCAACACACTGGCTGTTTTGAACATCCACTATGGCTAATTGTGCAAAGAAAGGACATTATCAGAAGAATTTAGAAAGAGAGAAAAGGGAGAGAGCAATAAATAAAACGAACCAAGATTTGACTAACTTTTACTGGCTGGAAAGATCTCAGAGAAGCCTCACCAGAAATGGTTTTTATGGAAGCGTAGCTGTCAAGAAGCCACTGTTAAGGAAGTGAAATGGTGAATGAGGTGTGCCTCATGGTGCAACCATGGAAAATCAGTGGAAATAGGTCTGGATTGAAGTCTTCCCAGAACCTGGAGCTTAATTTTACTGAATCAGTTTGGGATGATCTGGACCGAGAACAGAACCAGACAAAAAGCTTTGGAAAGTCCTTCAAGAGGCCTGGATAGACTGAATAAAATCTGCTTTTCTTGTGGTATCTAAAGGAATGAGGGACATTGATTTCTATCATCCACCTGCAACACCTCCAGAAATGAGCATCTGGAAAGTAGCCGTGAAAATGTGGAGTTTTCCTTTTAAACTAATGCTCCCAATATGTGCTTCCCACCTGCTGCATGCTCTTTCATGCCTGTAAACCATGATGATTGATGATATTCATGCTCTCCATCACACATTTCTCCACCTCATTCCTCTTTTCTTTGTCGTCTCTTCCATTTCCAGAGAAGGAATGCCTGTCCACATGTGTTCAGAACATGCAGCAGTCGGACGACCTGTCTCCGCTGGAGATCGTCGAGATGTTCGCTGGCCTCTCCTGCTTCCTCAAAGACTCCAGCGGTGTGTCTCAGACCTTGCTGGACGATTTCCGGATGTGCCAAGGTTACGCCTTCCTCTGCGACCTCATGCTCAGGTACAACCAGATCTCCATTCCCACAGCTCCTTCTGGGATTGTTCCTGAGTTTGATGAACCCATTTTCTTTGTTCTCAGACTGGAACAGGCCAAGGAAGATGAATCGAAAGATGCACTGAAGGACCTGGTCAACTTGGTCACCTGTCTGTCCACGTACGGGGTGACGGAGCTGAAACCCGCCGGTCTGACAACAGGAGCTCCCTTCCTGCTGCCTGGATTCGTTCTTCCTCAGCCATCAGGGAAAGGTATGCAAATTCCAAAACCAAGTTTTTGTTTGACGTTTTTCTGCATTCACAACTTCCTGACACATTATGTCAACAATCCTTTTAACCAGAAGTCCCAAACACAAACTCACCTGCATAAGCAACACCAATTCAAACACAATTCAAAGTGTTTTATATAAAAACATTGAAAGCATTACAACAGGGTGCAGGAAATTCTATGATCCACTTTCTTGGTTTAAGTGAGGACTGGATTAGCAGCGTTCTGGACGAACTGCAGCTGTCTGGACGTTTTTAGGAAAACTTGTAAAGACAGCGTTACAGTTGTCTGGTCTACTATAGAGAAATGACAAGTTTAACTAAATCCTGCCCAGGTATTGGTCCTTTAATTCTCCAAATGTTCTTTAAGTGATAAAAGGTGACTGTTTTACTGAAATGCAGAAATTTTGGCTGTAGTATTAGTTTTTAGTGTAGTGGACTGAAGCTGATTGCTGACTATTTCTATCTTTGGCTCTATCTATTACTATCATATCATAGTCTTCTGATGTGATGGTAGATAGTAGATAGATATAGATTTGTGTGTCATCGGCGTAACTACTTAGTTTTTTTTCCCAATAATTTGAGCAAGTTAGAGCATGTAGATGTAGAACAGCATGGGGACTAGACTGGAGGCTTGGGGAACTCCACAGGCTGTTTTACTTTGCTCACATTTATCGATACTTTTATGGAGTTTAAGTATTCCCTGTCTTTTAAATGGGACATAGCTAATAGCTAATTGAAGTGTTGTATTTACACACCACCAAATGTTCCCCACCATTTACCTCTGTTGGTTTTATTATTTATGTAGTTTTATGCTTTTTAATGGCTGTTTAATATAGAATTGGTATAGGTTATGACAGCAGCAGCTGGTGAGCTTGTGATGGCAGTTCCCAGCCTGGGGTCCCTGGACCCACAAAGGATTCCACAAGGGGTCCCCAAGGCTTTTAGCTGTTTAGAGCTAATGTAATTTAAATGGAGTAGTTTAAGTGTATCGTTGTGGTGTTTTATTTACATGGAAGCAGAGTTTTAGGAGTCTGAAACACGACTTTTGCACCATTTCATTGATGAAATGTATCTGGATAATGCCACAGTGCAGATGATTTGTCCTTACTTTGAAAGAAAAGTAAGGCTATATGATGGTAATTACCTTACTTTTGTATTAATCAAAGGAAGAGATACATCCAAAATGCATCATTTATGACGAGAAGCAGATAATGAAAGAATAAAACAGAGAGGATGTCCACAGCTTTTTGAACCTTGCATGAAGGAGCCGTCTGGAAAAACATTGTAGAGTTGGGATAATACTAATAATGGTGTTTGAAATACTCGCCACTTCTGCCAATAGTATGGGGATTGATGAGTATTTCTGTCTAAACACAATCCAATACCATGCAAACAAAATTATAAATCTTTTTTCCCTGCTGAAGCCCACCACACACCGACACAGGAAGTTCCGTAGTCTTGCATGATGATTGTTTTGAGTTGTTGAGCAAAGAAGCAGCTCCATACGAGTGTAAGTTCTGCTAATATTTAGCATTTTGGTTTTTATTTCTCGTTATAAAATCCCCCAGAATGGCGACATGGTAAACATGCAGAGCTGAAGTTTATGGAGGTGACATGAACGCTGCCAGATATACCTTCTGCAGCCTCATAAAGCATTTGGGTTGCTTTCACATGCAGGATTACAAGGTGTTTGCAACACAAAAAGCCAGAAAGGAAACGTAGTAAAAGACAAAAGTTTTTTTGTTTTTTTTAATAATATACTTTGCACTGGATTTTGTTTATTGAAAACCAAAAGAAAAAGATTATAACAAAAGACAAAAGTTTCGGAACTAATTGTTCTGGATGACCAGCCCCTATATGACGTGGAAAACATTCATTAGAAGTCAAATTTACAATTTTAATAGAAATTCTTTATAAAAGTGTATTCACT
The DNA here is from genome assembly GCF_933228915.1 of Telmatherina bonti. Classification (NCBI taxonomy): domain Eukaryota; kingdom Metazoa; phylum Chordata; class Actinopteri; order Atheriniformes; family Telmatherinidae; genus Telmatherina; species Telmatherina bonti. The sequence goes on along the minus strand of NC_136611.1, from coordinate 5,820,065 downwards.
CAATAATTAAAGCTCTGTAATCAAATTAATCATCATCATCACATGTAAATAAAACTTAAATTATATAAATATGTTATGTTTCTTAGGTTAAACATATATTATATTATATTATATTATATTATATTATATTACATTATGTGTGTATGTGTGTGTGTGTGTGTGTGTGTGTGTGTGTGTGTAAATGCATGTTGTGTTACAGATTAATCTATGCTAGGTCATTGAATGATAGCACCAACAAAATCATACATCAAATGATATAATAGACATAATTTATTTATACATTTAATAGACCTGATAAAATAATGCAGGTATTGGGTCGGTGGTCTGTACTGGCAGATACCCAAACCACACGAATCACTGTCTGTATCGGCCTGGAAAAAAAAGTTTGGGAAACATCCTCAGAGAACAGGTAGAGAATCCTTCTCTACAACTACGGCTCTCAAACTGGAGCCATGAGATGACTTCATGGTGTCGCCAGATCATTTAAAAAAAATGATAAAGCTACATTTATTTAATAAATTAGGAATTTTTACTGAGGTTGCCAAAAATTAAGCCACTAACGGAGATAAATCTGTGAATTAGCAGCTTAATTTGGCCCCAGAAAGTCTGTTAAGTAAAGGTCCCTTAGCTTGTTTAACATACTGATAACAGTAGATTATTGAAATAACCAACTACAAGTTAATGATATTTCATTGTATGATATTTATTTTCATGTCAGCCTCCTCCAATTCGTCCATAAAAACATCCACAAAGGGAATCAGGGCTAAAGGCCAATCCAATCATTTCACCCAGAGGAATTCCTGCCGCTATCCCCCAGCACCATCCATATCTCTGAAATGACTTTGATGCTCGGCTGATCCCGGTGAGCTTAACCTGTTGACAGACACCGTGACAACTCTGCTGCTTGTCACGCTGCAGGAGGTGAACGTCTCCACAGACGCTCGCACAGGTTTAGACTGTTGTCTGGGGGTTGCACATTTACCTCCGAACCTGTTCCACGCCACGTTTCATCTTCTTCCTCAGTCTCTCACACAAAAACAGTTTATTTTTTATAATCAAGTGCCTGTTTTTCATGCACAGACAGAAAACGCTTCCAGCTGTGTGGAAAGTCATTAACATCTTACACGCCTAATTAATCTGCCACATTCATTTAACTGTTGGGCGTGTTTCAGTGTGTACGAGTAAATATTTCAGAGTTGGTTTTCTGTTGTGAGCTCCGACAACGCCTCCCTGGATAAGATAATAATAACTGTTTTTATTTAAGAGATACCTACTTAAGTCTAGGTATGCAAATTATTCAGCACTTTTTATGTGCTGACATGCAGAAAACATGACCTCAGTATGAGATTTATCAGTAGAAACAATGAGAAGGATTATAAAACGCCTTTAAAAGGCAAAATCAGCACAGAGTGGGAAAAAATGTTGGAGGAAGGATAAAGAGACGTACAGGTGGGATAAGATATGAACTAAAACACAATATGCCCCTAAATTAAAATGTACAGTAAAAAAAATGTAAATAGTAAATGAGCAGAAAGTGACACCTGGACAGAAGAAGCAAGAAAAGCAGGTTTCAGTCTGATGACTGTGGCTTAACGTGTTGAATCAGACACGGACTTCGCTGCAGGTCCAGTGGAATCACTGATGAAGTGAGACCGATGTCCAGTAAATGGCCTGGGAAGATGGCGGTTATTACCTCTGCAGCAGACGGACATGTGGACGTTGTCATTTCAGACATAAAGATGTCTGTGAAGCTCAAATCCCTTTTTAGGCTGATGGTTCATCTCCTTCCTGCAACCTGATCTGGCCCCTGCTGTACAGGAACCTGGGACATGGTTCATGAATAATACAGAAATAAAAAGAAATATACAGTATTAACCCCAGTAAAGACATTCAAACTTAAATATTTTATTTTAATTTATTATTTATTATTATTTTAATTAATTTATTATTATTATTAAAGACATTCTAACTTCAATGTTTTATTTCAATTTATTATTCATGATTATAATTTCAATATTTTTGAAGACTTTCTAACTTAAATAATTTATTTTAATTTATTTATTATAATTTAATTTATTATTATTTTTAAAGACAGAAATAAATTCTAACTTAAATCATTTATTTTAATTTATTATTTTTTATTATAATTTAATTTAATTTGTTATTTTTATTTTATTATTTGTGTAGTTTCTTCAAGTTAATTATTTTTGTAATTTATTTTTATTAATTTCCCGTTTATGTCCAAAATTCTGGAGAAAATAGTTTCAGCTCAGCTACATGCCCACCTAAGCAGAAATAATTTATGCGAAGAGTTTCAGTCAGGATTTAGAGCTCATCATAGCACTGAGACAGCATTGGTGAAAGTTACTAATGACCTTCTTATGGCCTCAGACAAAGGACTTCTGTCCGTACTTATCTTGCTTGATCTTAGTGCTGCATTTGATACAGTCAATCATAACATTCTGTTACAAAGACTAGAACAGGTGATTGGAATTACAGGTACAGCGTTAAGCTGGTTTAAATCATATTTATCTGATAGACTTCAGTTTGTTCATGTAAATGACAAGTCCTCCTCCCAAACTACAGTAAGTCATGGAGTTCCTCAAGGTTCTGTACTTGGACCAATACTCTTCACGCTATATATGCTCCCTTTAGGCAAAATTATTAGACAGCATGGAATAAACTTTCATTGTTATGCAGATGATACTCAACTATACTTATCCTTTAAACCAGATGAAACAAATCAGCCCAATAGGCTACAAAATTGTCTCATAGACATAAAGACTTGGATGTCTAGAAATGTTCTCCTCTTAAACTCAGATAAGACTGAAGTCATTCTCGTTGGATCTGAAAAACTCAGAGCTAAATTTTCCGGTTTTGTAATGAACCTGGATGGCATTACTTTAGCTTCCAGTGCTACAGTGAGAAACCTTGGAGTAATATTTGACCCTGACCTGTCCTTTGGCCCACATATTAAGCAGGTTACTAAAACAGCCTTCTTTCATTTACGTAATATAGCCAAAATTAGGGACATTCTGTCTCAGAGTGATGCAGAAAAACTGGTTCACGCTTTTGTTACTTCGAGACTAGATTACTGTAACTCTCTATTACTGGGCTGTCCTAAATATGCCCTGAAAAGCCTTCAGCTGATCCAGAATTCTGCAGCCAGAGTCCTGACCAGAACCAGCAGGAGAGATCATATTTCTCCAGTTTTAGCCTCTCTTCATTGGCTGCCTGTTGAATCTAGAATAGAATTTAAAATCCTTCTCCTTACATATAAAGCCCTCCACAACCAGGCACCACTATATATCAAAGACCTCATTGTTCCTTATATACCAAGCAGAGTACTTTGTTCGCAGACTGCAGGCTTACTTGTGGTTCCTAGAGTCTCAAAGAGCCGAGCAGGAGGCAGAGCCTTTGGTTATCAGGCCCCTCTCTTATGGAATAAGCTCCCAGTTAGTGTTAGGGAAGCAGACACCCTCCCCACCTTTAAGACTAGGCTGAAGACTTATCTTTTTGATAAGTCCTATAGCTAGGGATGGTTAGCATCCCTTAGTTATGCTGCTATAGGTTTAGACTGCTGAGGAACATTTCCTGATACACTGAGCTTCTTTCTTTTTCTCTTTATCTCTTTCTTTTACCCCCCCCCCCCCCCCCCCCCATAACAGTGTTGCATCATTAACATGTATGTCTCCTGTCTCAGCAGGTCTCCCTGGCCGGGAGTAGCAGTTCCTGTTGTCTGTTGTCTTTCTGTCCTCTTCCCCCCACACAGCAGAGGCAGATGGCTGCCTGTCCTGAGCCGGGTTCTGCCGGAGGTTTCCTTCCTGTTAAAAGGGAGCTTTTTCCTTCCCACTGTCGCCAGTGTGCTTGCTCAGGATGGGAGATTGAGTTGGACTCAACTCAATCTGTTGGTTTCCTTATATAGGCTGTTATAAATTGGCCTTCATTATGTTTTCCCCTCTGTCTGTAAAGCGTCTTGAGATGGCATTGCCGTGATTTGACGCTATATAAATAAAGTTGAATTGAATTGAATTGAAATTTTATTAGTTCAATTTAATTTATTTTATTTATTTATTTTTTCATTTTGCTTTCATTAGATTATTTGTATTTAAATTTTTTAAATTAAAGTCTGTTTACTTAGATTCAGTCAAATTATTTTTTTTTTTTTATTTAAAAAGTCCATATTTTAAAGGGAACTTCAGATGTAAATTAGCCAGAGGCTGCTTCTGGCACAAGGCATTTATTTGTGAAATTATATATGGTTCCTAATAAATTTTTAAAAAAAAATTTAAAATAAAGGAATTTATGCTACCATAAATTCTATTTTTCCCCTGTATAGTTTATTGGTTGATTCGGTGGTGTTCTGCTTTTCTCCTGCAACACGTGTCCAACCAGCCGTTTCAACCTTAGTTAAACCAGCAGTCACCTTTCTTTGACCAGGCGGTTTATAACTGGTGCCTTCTGCTACAATCCTTCATAAACATGAGATGAATTACAGTTTCTTTGTTTACTCAGGGTTCCTCTGCAGTTTCTGCTGTTTGGGTTTTAAGACCCTTCAGGGCCTTTTCTGTAACACCGGGCTGGTTCTGAAACGTGTCACCTGCTTCCTTTCAGTTGCTTTATGTGTCTTCAGTTCTCTGCAGAAGCAGAACATTGTCTTTAAATTATTGATTATTGCTCTTTTATAGGTTAAAAAACCAAATCAGTCTCCACTGTGTTGTGTTTGGTCCTCCAGGCCACACCGTGCGTAACATTCAGGCCTTCGCCGTCCTCCAGAACGCCTTCCTTCGGGCCAAAACCAGCCGCCTGGCCTGCATGCTGCTGGACGCCATCGGGAACATCTACGCAGCCGAACCCTCCAACTACTTCATCCTGGAGTCGCAGCACACCTTGTCACAGTTCGCTGAGCGCGTGGCCAAGCTCCCCGAGTCCCAGGCCAAGTACTTCGAGCTGCTGGAGTTCGTCGTCTTCAGCCTCAACTACGTGCCGTGTAAGGAGCTGTTCAGCGTCAGCATGCTGCTGAAGTCCAGTACGTCGCACGCCTGCAGCATCACGGCCGTACGGACACTGCTGAAGCTGGCCCGGCACGACCCGGTGTTCAGCGACGTGCTGCGGGAGGTCGGCCTGCTGGAGGTGCTGGTCAACCTGTTGCACAAGTACGCTGCCTTGCTCAAAGACCCGGCTTCGCAACAGCAACCACACAACAACGACCAAGGTGACGCACTTCACGCTTCCGCTTGTTTTCTTGTGTTTGTGCGACTCCTGATGACAAAATCTGACAACGCAGCCATGGTTCATGTGTCAAACTGTCAAATGGATCCTTTTTATTTCTCCCAAGTGGAGTCTGCATGCATGACGTTGTCTCAAAACCCAACGTGCACACGTACGCTCATCTCATCTTATCTGATTCGGCCAAATGCTTTTAGAGATTAGAACATGCAGGGGAACTTTTTTTTTTTTTTACAGTAAAATGAGGTTGAGGGTAAAAATCTGCCTGTAAAATATCAGTTTGTCCTGTTATGTGTACAAATCTTCTTTATGTTCATTCACTTGGTATGTAGCAGTAACTGAACTGTAGTAACTAAATTTGCAGGAAATATTTTCCACTTATTTGCAACATTATTATGATACAATGCAAAGTTTAAATCTAAACTTAAAAGAATCAGGTGCTGCCACAGTTGTCTTAAGCACGTTTTTATAGATTTATTATAAAATGTTGATAAAAGACACAAAATTTTGATGCACATATCTATAAAAAACATTTTAGTCATGTGACATTTTTGCATGAAGACAGCAAACATGAGGAACACTTATTAACATAGAAAAATGTCCCCATTTTTAAAAAAAATCATGAATGAAGCCGTTTGATTTGGTTTTGTTTGTTTGTCCTTCGTGGACTTTTATCAAAGTGTAACTCAGATTTTCCCGCCTCTGTGTTACACAGGGTTCCTGCAGGGTTTTAATACTATTTAATACCTTAAAGTCCCTTCAATTTGACAGTTTTGCTTTTAAATTTTACATGTCATGTCTGAAATGATGTCGACCTGAACTTTACACTGATGGGTTCAAATATCCGAACAGGAAAGTGACTTTTTTATATTTCATCCCGTTATTTAGGAACTGATTATCACTGACTCTGTGGGGGGAAACAACAGGGGAGCATTAAACCAACACACATGATGCTTTTATTTACACGCAAAAGAAAAACCAAAGATTAACTTAAAAAGTGGACTCAGTAAAATGGAAAATTGACCCTTTTTAGGCCCAAAACATAAAAAAATGGCAAGAAAAGTCCATTTTCTGCTTTCTGGTGTCCAGTAAGGGACAAAAGACAAAAATCGGACTGTTCAACAGGATTTCAGGCAAAGTTTTTACCATAAAGTGATACCAAATGTCTCAGAAACTGAAAGTATTATATATGTCATGCTGGGATCTGATGGTTTAATGTTGCATGGAGAACCCAGTGGAAGCTCTGTGCAAGAAGAAGATCAAACTGGGAAGGAGGCTTCGGAGCATAGACTGTATGTAAAGAGAAAAACGCTTTAGATCCATCTGCAGCGTAGGGTCTAAACCATAGACTGTATATAAAAGATGGGCAGAGCCTCCTTGACGTCACCCGTAGGTTTCTGAATAGCTGAATTGAAGCTCGGTGGGCGGTTCCTACCATCACCATTTTGGCAGGGGCATCCGTGTCGTCTCGCCCAGAAAATACAAATATGGGCAAAGAGGTGGAGCTGAGAGGGGGGCTGTGAGCGTCATGGTGGATGATTGACATCGAGCGAACTCCGAGCTTTCTGTAGCTAACTGAGCTACCCCGGAGATGACAAGAGATGACAGGAGCTAACCAGCTAACGGAGGTAAGCGGGCTAAAGCTAAGTCACGTTGTTAACCGGCTAAAAACCGCGGTTGTTCTACGTTCTTCTTACTTGAAGCAGGAGATCGGGTGCCTGTCAATCAAGAGGACACGCCCCTAAATATGCCGAACTTTGAGATTAAGTTACTTTTAAACGGGTGAGAAAAAGATCCCCCCCCCCCCCCCCCCCCCCCCCCCCACACACACACACACACACACACACACACACACACACACAGTTGTCATGAAGGTAAACCTGACCTATTAAACCTAAAAGGGATTTTTGTACCAGGCTTTAAACATGTTTATTTCTGCTGTAAAGTTGGTCTTTTTAACATGGGAGTCTATGGGGATTCACTCTGTTTTGGAGCCCCTAGTGGATAAAGGGGGAACTGCAGTTTTATGCACTTCCGCATCGGCTTCACTTTTTACTGCCGGAGGTTGTCGCTTGCACCGGAGTCATACAAACAATCAGAAAAACACAGAAACAGCAAACTCCCTCAGACGGCATCGTGCAGTGTGACAAGTTCAGTAACGTCAACTAAAGACAACCTCCGCACGACATTCGGCTGTACCCTAACAGCCAAAGTGTTATTGACATTAAAAGCCAAACTTTGTAACATTATCTTGGTGATTATAGAGGGATCTATAATCTGATCAAACCATTTAGAAGAAGGTACATCCACACACAGGTCAGTGTAACACTTCTTCACTGCTTATAAATGCTTTTTCATTCATTTCTACCAGTCTGGCCATGAGATGGGCATTAAATTCTGTTGTTGGCTTGTAAAAATCTGTAGAAACCCACATTTTAGAGCTACAAACCCAGTAATGGAAACAAACCTGACACACATCAAATGTTTGCTTTAATTTAGCATTAAAAGTAGAACATATTCACAAGACGTACCGGCGGGATCACTTGATGTCTGCAGCTTAAACCACTAAAAGTGCCTCGATTCCCGTCCCCACCGTCGCAGAGCGTCTGCAGCACACACTAATGATGCAAGCTAATGCTAACCTCCCGTCTCTGTTTGTTGTCTCCATGTTTAGCCGACTGTAAAAACAACACGGTGGCGGAGGAGCAGAAGCAGTTGGCGTGGCTGGTGATGGAGACGCTGACTGTGCTCCTGCAGGGCTCCAACACCACCAACACCAACGCAGGTAAACAAACGCGCTGCTGCTGGTTTGGTTTAATATTTAGAAGTTTTACGAAGCAGTTTGAGCTCCACTAAAGTCTTTTATGAAGCCGATGTGCAGCGGCAGGTGAGTCATTCGGTGCTGCTTGTTTTGTAAAAGAGTGAAGAGTTCTCTGAGTGAAGCAGAGACTGAATGCACTCCGTTTGGTCTCTCAGCTCTGTTCAGAGAGTTCGGCGGCGCTCGCTGCGTGCACAACATCGTCAAGTACCGCCAGTGCCGGGAGCACGCCCTGCTCATCATCCAGCAGCTGGTGCTGTCGCCCAGCGGCGACGACGACATGGGAACGCTGCTGGGCCTCATGCACTCGGCACCTTCCAGTGAACTGCAGCTGAAGACGGACATACTGAGGGTAACGGCGCGCTTTCATCCACATTCTAACTACACCCCATGTTTATATAAATACATCACAAAGCCACGAGGAGGTGAGAGAAACCAGTGAAACCAGTACTAGTTCAGTGAGAAAGCCTGGGATTTAAAAAGAAATCAATTTGCATTTGAAGCCTTTCACACAGCGAGAGTACAGTGTAGACAAACACACACGCATGAGACCAGAGGGCAGCTCGTTTCTCAGGCATAATTGCATTTTTAAATTCCCTCCTTCGGATGAAATGATTCTCACGCCTTCTCAGGGATTCGGACGGATTAACTTGTCAGCATTTCACTTCTATTTCTCTAATCAGGGATTTTAATTATCAGCATTAAAGAGACTCACAGCCATGATAATTTGATCAGATTATTTTTGTCGTCTTGCTTTTTTTTCTTTGCTTCTAACCCCTCTAAGCCCAGAGCTGATTGGCCTTCGCAAGGCGTGTACGGCTTTATTAGCACGTCGCTGCAGCCTGGTGGTAACGTCCTGCCTTGTTCAGGAAGAGAACGTGTCCAACATCCTGTTAAAGCAGAATTCATGCTGAGTCTAGCAGGAAACAGCTGTTTTTGGTGCAAAATATCGCTCAGTAGAGCCTCAGTTGGGGCATTATTATGTTTCCCTTTGATCCCTTTTAATTTGCTCCATCAGTGTTTTTTACAAAGTGGTTGGACTCCAGGAGGTACCTCAGAAAATAATAATAAAAAAATGATTCACTTTTATCTTTTGTACTTTTCTTACTTGACAGGTCAGGTTTTATAGTACAGCACATTGATGTGACGTGGGTTTGTAGGATGATGTGAGTCAGTTCAGCTGGTCTGGATAACTCCACGTGTGGAAATGTACACGCATGTACATTTTAAATCAATCACTCAATCAAAACTGGAATTATATAGCACTTTTTATGCAATTAAATGCAGCACGAAGTGCTTTGGAAATATAAAACAGGCGTTAAAGTTTGTACTCAGGCAGACAGATGTATGCACACTCACGCTGTACACTTACACACATGCATAAGAAAAGAGTCGTACACACACACAGTTTGATGCCCAGCGTTTTATACGACCTTTTTCTTTTAGTTTTCTGCTCACTTTGAGGTTTCAATCTACTTGTAGAGTCTTAAAAGCGACATATTAACACATTAAGGTTCAGGTAAAGCTGCTAAAGCCATGTCTCTATGAAACACATACTACTGTTTTCTCTGCATTCCTTCCGTGTCGTTGTTAGGAGTTCAAGCTCATTCTTCAAGCTAACTAGCAACCTCGCTTTTCCAGTCAGCTGTTTAGACATTTGCTATGTTTACATGGGAGTTTTAATTCCTCTTTAATTCAGAATAAAAGTTAATTCTGCTTTAAACTGATGAAAAATGACCATGTAAACACTTAATTCCTAATGCAAATTTCTATAGGGAATTAAACTAAATTCCGGTCGTTCTGAGCATGCTCGTTACCTTGTCCTGTCCTGATGATGCGCGTTGTTTTACCTCCCGTGTTCGGTGGTCTATCTTTCTTCTCCTTCTCAGTTGCTGCAGAAAGTGAAGTAGTATGCTCGTGTTGAGCTGCTACTTCCCATTTATAATAAAAATAGCGGCGAAACTGGTTCTTATTATGTAGTTTTTACAAGTTACGACTGGAAAGACGAGAAGCAGGGAGACAACTTTGTTTATTTCCGGTATACGTCATACGTCACGTGCACCCTCTGTCCAATCAGAACCCTTCCCAACCCGCCGCTCTAAAGAGGAATTAAGTAAGGACGTGTTTTATGTAAACTCTTCATTCAGAATTATTATTTTCATGTGAACTCGTAGGAGATTCTGATTGATTTCATTCTGATTTATTACTTTAGGCCAGTACTTGTAGCATCGCAGCTCGATGGCTGCATTATTTTCCTATAGATAGTTCAGCAAGTTAAACACTGTAATATCCCTCCGTTACAGGGCGTTACCATAGCAACGCGTTAACCAGCTGGTTCAGATCAGCCGTCTTGTAACAGGTAAATGAGAGAAACGCGCTGCAGCCTGACAGCGGTTGTTTGGCGTAAATCGTACATCCAGGCCAACGTAAAATAGTTCCTATATAAGCGGTAAAAGCAGATTAAACAACTCGGAACCGTACATTAGATGGTTATAATGCACAACACGGCGTCTAGAACACCACGACGCGCAGCGATGTTTAGAAATACTGGATAATTGTGTTTCCGTCAAAATAATTGTGATTATATTTTTGTCATAATCGAGCAGCCCTAGTTTCATATAAACCTTCATTTAAAATTATTATTTTCATATAAACTCGTAGAAGAATACGTTAATTCCGAAGGATTAATTCAGAATTAAAAAACATCATGTAACCGTACCCAAATGTTTTACTCCGGCCCTGAATCGTCTTTTCCTCTTCGTTCTGAATGGGGTTTGTTGTCATTGCACCTATTCATTCGGATCTTTGGGAGCGAAATGATTTGAAATGATTTTGTCTTCTCTCTTCAGGCTTTGTTAGCGGTGTTGCGCAAGAGTCACCGCACTCGGACGGTGTTTCGCAAGGTGGGCGGCTTCGTCTACGTCACGTCCTTGCTGGTGGCCATGGAGCGCTCGTTGTGCCAGCCGCCGCAGCACGGCTGGGAGCACGTCAACCAGAACCAGGTGTTTGAGCTGCTGCACACGGTCTTCTGCACGCTCACCGCCGCCATGCGCTACGAGCCAGCCAACTCGCACTTCTTCCGCACGGAGATCCAGTACGAGAAGCTGGCTGATGCTGTCAGGTGTGTGAAAGGGTTTACTTTGTTTTTGTTTCATCTTAAAATGTCTTTGAATCATTGTTGGACACATTTTCTTCACTCTTTTATACTTATGAGGACTTGTTTAATGGTACTGGTTGGGTTACATGTTGGAGTCATGTGACTGACAAGATTTTAGTCAGTCACATGACTTTCCACATCCAGCTAGTGATCACATGCAGGTGCTTCATAAGAAAATGTTTCCCTCTGTGTTCAATGTCTGCAAAGAAACACAAAAGACACAATAGGAGGTGGTTGAAAGAAAGGAAAAATAACTGAGGAAGAGGTAAGGGTTAACATGACTGACTTTTACTGACTGGAGAGACCTCAGAGATGAGACAGGATGCAAGACAGAGGCTGAATGGTTAAAAAATCTTCAGGAATGTGGCTTTAAAATTATTTTCACAAGGTTCTCCAGACGTTTTCTTCAAACATTTGGCTGCTTTTTAATGAATTTAAATCCAGTTTTTTAACATGATTATTTTTTAGGGGTTTTTATGTCTCTGTGTTTTCTAAGCTACTTAACACTGACCTGCAAGTATTTTAAGCATGACTGACTTTGACTGACTGGAGAGACCTCAGAGAAGAGACAGGATGTAAGACAGAGGCTGAATGGTTCACAAATCTTCCAGAGTGTGGCTTTAAAATGATTTTCAGCTAGGTTCTCCAGATGTTTTCTGCAAACATTTGGCTGCTTTTGATAAATTTAAATCCAGTTTTTCAACCTGATTATTTTAAAAAGGTTTTTATGTCTCTGTTTGGGTTTTCTAAGCTACTTAACACTGACCTGCAAGTACTTAAAGCATAAAAACAGAAAATTTGGCAAAGAACCGGCTCTAAATGTATTAATTAAGCTGTTGTATTGGAACTCAGCTGGGTGGTCAGATAGGTTTCATTTTCTTCTCTTCCAGTGAAAAACTGTAATTCTGTTTTTTATTAAGGCTGTTTGTGTTCTTTGTTATCTGATTAATTCCTGTATTAATCACCGACCCCCCCCCCCCCCCCCCCCCCCGCCATCCTCCAGGCTGCTGGGTTGTTTTTCGGACACGAGGAAGCTGGGTCCCACCAGCGTTTTCCCCTCCAACGCTCAGCCGTTCCAGAGGCTCCTGGAGGACGAGGCTGCCCCCGGTGGCTGTGCAGGCGATAGCGTCTGTCCCACGCTGAAACATTGCAGCAAGCTCTTCATCTACCTGTACAAGATGGCCACCGACTCTTTTGACAGGTCAGTTAGTTACAGAAGTTTTCTCAACTTATCTGGTTAAATAAAGGTTAAATAAATAAAATAAAATAAAAAAACACCACCCTCAAGTAAAACTCTGTTGTTATGCAGCTATTAAAACTGTAACCTTTTCAGTCTGTAGATATGAGCTCCAAGGGTTTGTTCGTGTTGTTCACTGACAGCATAAAGCTAAACAAGCAACCAGCTTGTAAGTTAATGTTTCAGTGAATTCTGATAAAAAGAAAACAGTTTCAGCGTCGCAGATCGCAGCCTCGTGTTCTCAGCACATTGTTTTATAATGAACTTAACTCATGTTTTATTTTGTCATGAAGGACCGCCACCGCGTTTCTTTTGCTCTGGTTTTAATCTTAAAAAAAACATTTTTATAGTTTAACATTCAGAGTCTAGTTTATTCAGTCTCTCAGGGGAATTTTAGCTTCTACAACAAGAAGAAGACGAAGAAAGTGACCTAAAAGCTCACCTTGAGCCAGCAGAGGGAGTTAATCTGAGGCTCACAGGTCTGTAACGCCTGCTTGTCCAAACACTGTTGTAGGAAAGCTGAAGGTCATACAAACCAGTTATTCTGTACTGGTGATAGCTTATTTAAAAGACAGTCAAAGTGTTGAAACTGGGTAAAATTAACCACAAATGATTATAAGACATTACAGTTAATGTCTCAAAAACTGAGCCAAATAACTTCGTTATGCTCCTTATTAAATGTAATAATATTTATTTTGAACTAAGTTTTATGTCTTTATCAGACGACAGGATTTGAACCCGGTTTTGACCTGACAGAGATGTAGCAGACAGACGTTCACAAGCTGCGTTTTTATTAGTTTTTCACAAAATAAAAGCAGAAAATTCCATAAATTACAATAAAAATTTTGCAGGAGTTTCCATTGAAGGGATTTCACAAAATATAAGAATACTTTATTCATCCCCGAGGGGAGATTCAAGATGTTAGTACATAAGCATTAATTGTAATTAAATCTCTACTACAGGACGAGATTTTACAAGAATTGCAGCGTTTGCCAAGTAGCATGTTTCACGGTTTTCCACTTGTTGCGGCTTTTCAGACACATTTTCCTTCATCTAACTTTCTAATTCCTGGTAAAACTTTGCATTTCGCTATTTGCTACCAAAAATGTAGTTTATATTTTTCTCGTTAATTAATAATATATTAATTAATCATTAATTAAGATTTCTGTCTCCTCAGTCCATCCACACCGCGCCATCATTATCGCAGAATGAAAGCAACATTAAAGTCAGACTTCTGAGGAAAAATAACGCTGCGTGGCTACGTTGCATAAGCAGCAATTCTGACAATTCTGAACTGAGGTTTACACACTATATACAGCAAAATGGAATCACCTGCGAATCACAATTGTTTTTTTTTGTCAAACCTGACAAATGTTGCTTTCATTTTGTGAAAGAATGAAATGGGAACACAGCTACTGAAAACCCAGGCGTTGAACTTGTAGTTAAACTTCTGAAATTTAAGTCAGAATTCTGAGAATTTTTTTAAAAAAATTTTGATTCAGTGGCCCTAATAATCTTCCGTACATTAGGAATTAAGTGTTTACATGGTCGTTTTTTATCAGTTTAAAGCGGAATGAACTTTTATTCTGAATTAAAGAGGAACTAAAACTCCTGTGTAAACAGCTGTCCTTTGGACAGACCAGACTAGAGCAGGGATGTTTGGTCAGAATGCAAAGCAGCGTAACCGCTGCACGCCAGCCATCAGCACGGTGGTGGAGGGACGATGATCTGGGGTTGTTCTGCAACAACAGGCTCTAAACAGACCATGAACTCCTCTCCTCCATCTCAGGTCGTGTTTAAGACCCTCTGAACCTGATTAGTTTTTGTTTTTTATGATTACGTCCAGATGCAGGAGACAGAATTGAAACTGTGACGTGAAACTCTGCTTCTAGATCACCTTCCAGTCCTGTTCAGTCAGATCATGGCTGATCTGTGACCGCTGAAAACATCCGCTCAGAGACAAATACTTGGGCACCTCCTTCTGTGAAGCTCATGTGCAGTTGTGGTTGACGATGTGCATGCGCCCCAACCCTGCAGCTCTGATCCAGTTTTCTCTGCCAGCTTTCCACTAACAGCTTCCTTCCTTCTTTTCTTCTTCTTCTTCTTCTTCCTCCTAACATCTGACACCGTACGGCTCATCATCCTCGGCCTGGCCTGTCTGCACGGCTGCGGGTGTGTTTGTGCGTGACGGATGTTTGCGTGTGCATGTGTGTGTGCTGCCACGCAGTCGTGCGGAGCAGGTGCCGCCCTGCCTGACTCACGAGACCTCGCTGCCCTCCCCGTGGGGCACGCCGGCGCTCGCCAGGAAGAGGTAGCCTCATCCTCACATTTTCCTTTCCATCATCTTTGCCTTCAGTTGGTTTGAGCGTCCATTCGCACCACACGATGAATTCTGATGCTGCTGAGGAGCTGAAACACATAAACTGGGATCTTTTGGTTTCGTTCTTTTCTCGACTCAAACAACGTCTGTTTTGCGTCTTTGAAACGGTCGTTCTGATCACATTCCTGCTGCCGCTCCACTTCCTCCTCATGTTTATCGTCTCTTAGCCGATGTAAATCCATCCTAAACCCAGTCACAAAAGAAAAAACATATTTTCCACATGCACTACACCTCACCTCTGAAGATCTGCTCTACATCTGCCTCCTCTTCGCCTCTCCTAACCAGTACCCAGACTGCATATTCATGAGACAAACTACTCTGAAGGCTGCAGAGGATTCGGGGGGGTTTGAGGCAGAGGTTTTAACCTTGTCAACGTACTTCGTTATAACCTTTTCTTTGTGGATGTCAGCACATTACAGTTACTTTCTACAATGTTATATTGTAATAATTAAGAAATATAATGTGATGATTTTGTCCTTGCAGATCATTTTAAACCTTGCATTTGTCAGCCGATCACACTGGTTCACACGTAGAGCTCCTTTAATAACAAATTTGGCGACATATTTAGCGAGTTTTCAGACCCCTCTTACTGTCAGATGTTCAATCAATTAATCAATCTGGATTAATAAAGCACTTTTCGTACAAAAAAATGTAACGTAATGAGCTTTACATTAAAAACACAATGAACTAACAAAAAATAAACCAACACATTTTTACCCAACAAATTGCCCAGATCAAGAACTTACTAAAAACGCGCATACACAACATAAAACATACACACATGATCATGTATCAACACACGTGTACATGAAATTATGTCTCCAGAAATGCCGTCCTAAACATCATAAAGTGTATCGAGGAAGCTGAGACACTGGATAAATAAAAAATGTTTGGCTGAAAAAAAAACCCCCACATAAATATAACAATATAATAGAAACAATTAACTAACCTTAAAATAAAAGAAAAATATGATTACAATAATTGTTGATCCAAGAATAAGTAATCAAAAGCTTAAACAAGTAATCAAAATGAAAAGGTATCAACACTCCCAGCTGCTCTCAGGTCCTCTGTTGGCTCTTTATGCCAGAAAATAATCAAAAAGTTAAAAGAACTTTAACATTCTGTAGAGTCTTGATCAGAAAACAGCCGGAGCTTTTAGTGAACTCGCTGGCTGCCAAAGACGTCAAAAGGCTGTTTGCGCTTTTGCTGTTTCTGTGTCTGAAAAAGCCAAAGTTTAGCCAGGTTTGCACATCAAAACGTCCCCAAAATGTGCTCTCTGAGGACGCTCCGAGTGCGTACCCAGCGCTCCAAATGTGCACCCAAAGACGCCCTGGCGCACGCACCCGGTCAAATGCCTGGAAGGCAATGAGATAAAATACCTTAAATAATTCTTTAAGGATATTTTCTATTTCTTTTTGAATCTGAAAATATTTCCTTTTTTATGGGTCAAAATATTTTAAATGTGGTTTATCATGATTAATTCTTTACAAAAACTTTTTTTTTTGTAAAGTGTAAAGTTTGTAAACTCCTCAAGTGGAGGAGTTTAAATATCTCGGGGTCTTGTTGACGAGTGAGGGAAGGATGGAGCGTGAGATCGACAGACGGATCGGTGCGGCGTCTGCAGTAATGCGGGCTCTGCGCCGGTCTGTCGTGGTGAAGAAGGAGCTGAGCCAGAAGGAGAAGCTCTCGATTTACCAGTCGATCTACGTTCCTACCCTCACCTATGGTCATGAGCTGTGGGTCGTGACCGAAAGAACCAGATCTCGTGTACAGGCGGCTGAAATGAGTTTCCTCCGCAGGGTGGCCGGGCTCACCCTTAGAGATAGGGTGAGGAGCTCGGTCATCCGGGAGGAGATCAGAGTAGAGCCGCTGCTCCTCCGCATCGAGAGGAACCAGTTGAGGTGGCTCGGGCATCTGGTCAGGATGCCTCCTGGACCTCCCTGGTGAGGCGTTCCAGGCACGTCCCTCTGGGAGGAGACCCCGGGGAAGACCCAGGACACGCTGGAGGGATTACATCTCTCGACTGGCCTGGGAACGCCTCGGGATCCCCCCCGCAGAGTTGGCAAATGTGGCTGGGGAGAGGGAAGTCTGGGCTTCCCTGCTTAGGCTGCTGCCCCCGCGACCCGACTCCGGATAAGCGGCAGAAGATGGATGTAATTAATTTTTTTCTTCTTTATTTCAGTCCCTCGTCAGAACATTCGCTAAATTTGCTGCTATTTGACTTGATGAAAAGATATTTCTGTCAACAAGGAACTGATCAGATGGAAATAATGAAGAATCAGATGAGTTTGGTTTTTACTCAGATTTTAGCTTTAAAATGCATCATGTTAACCAAACAAACAGAAAGAAAACCCGCTGCTGTTAGAAGTGGACTGTTGAGACAACAGATGTTTGCAAGTGGAAGGAGGTGGTTTTCTTGATTTTACAAACACACAACCCTGATGATATTTGTTTTTGTTTCAGTTTTTGTTCTATAGTCTCATAAAAAAATCTCATCTTTAGTATGGTTTGTTCTGGCTGTGAAAATGACTCTTTAATGTGGGAGTCTCAAATGTTGCCTGCTGGCAGTTCGCTTTGTTTTCTGCTCATTAGTCACCAACGTGACAGCTGAGTCTGAAGCTTTTTTCTTTTCTTTTTTTTTTTTACCATGAATTCTTGTAACCAAGGTTGAATTTGCAAATATGCTGCAACGAAGTAGAAAAGCAGGAGTTTTGTTATATATGATTTTAATTTGTCCTTCTGGAGATGGAGGGTTAAGGTCAGTTTCTCTAAGGAGATAATATAATGACAAGGAGTTCTCTGCAACCAGCTGCTAGCAAGGTTTTTTTTTTTTTACTATCATCATTAAAATCTTAAGACGCAACACCTTTCCTAAAGTTAGTTTCAGCCTAAAATCTGATATTCTAGATGTGCTGAAGCAGGGAAAGGTCTAAAACCTGCAGGACGGTCCAGAGTTGGTCATCCCTGTTTCAGGATCTCTCAAGCGAGCATTCGGTCCTGAGGAACGGATTGAGAATCACTGCTCTAACGTAATCAGCTGAGCATTCGGCGGTAATAACAGCCATTATTTGGTTAAGGAAGCAGTGATGGACCTGTTGGTAGGCTGCAGAAACTGCCTCTCGTCCAAGAGCTCCAGCACTTTCTGCTGACTCCAGCATCCTCTGCAGCATCTCTCAGGAGGAGGGGGGGATTTGCTGCTCTGTAATTTGCATCACAGAAACACTCTTATTTGTTTAATTGGCCGACTCCAGGCCCCAGCAGATCTCCTCCTCTCTGCTGTTTGCAGAAGAGGTGGACGGGAGCTCGGTGCTTTGAATGCAGTAGCACTGCGAGGACTGCTGAGTCATGCTGAATAAAGTTGCGGTCAAGGTGTTAAACGCAATTCTTGCATGATCTAAGTGCTGACATTATTTCACTCCCACCAGAAGGACTCTTTGTGGTTGTCACTATGAATACTTTGCTTGGTTTTATGAGCTGGTTAGAGAGGAAACAACGCAGTTGCTGTGTAATATCTGGATCTGAAACGCGTTTTAACATCCCTTCTCAGACTTTACTGAAGAATTCATTCATATTTTAATCCTTTGAGAAGATGGATCGGCTTCCTTGTGGCCAAAAAGAAATAGCTGAAATAGAAATTGACAGAAGAAGTTAAAATCACAGTGTGAAGGTATAAAACGTTTTCCACCTTTATTTAAACCACCTGAGAGTCTAATGGGACCTTTTAGGTTTCTGGGAGTTTGTGAGGAGCGATAAAACTCAACGTTGCCTCTCCATCTCAAAAGGATTTTATTGTACACAAACGTATTCTGGAGTCACCCGTTCTTGTCCAAGGTGCCCTGTGGAAACAGAGAAAAATAAATATCAGAAAAAGCACGCTCCATAAAACACTGATGCATTTCAGCCCCCTGGCTTTCATCAGGGAGTCAAAAACCATGATCACTTCTGACTCTGGGAACAGGATATAGACCCCATCCCAATGACCTGATGGATCTGGCTGGTTCATAACAAACTAGAAGATCCAGAATGTAGTTAAGACCTTTTTTTAATCAGGACAGTCTTGGAGACAAGGATTATTAAGAAGGCTAAACTGTACGACATTTTCCGCTTTGGTCCGCTTGAATAAAGTGCAGCTTGAAAACAAAACAAACCAAAAGAAAGAAGCTCATTTTTCAGATTTCCCCACCTCCAGGCTGTCCTGGTGTGAATGCACCCTAAGAGGTTCTCCTCCTGAACTACTGAATTCAGTCTATTGCTGGTAAACCCCACATAGTAAACTTGGCTCACTTTGATTTTACCTGTTAACACCACATAGATGCTAACAGTAGCATTTGAAGCTAAGTGACACAATCCATGAGCCAGCCAGATGGGAAAACAGAAAAGTAGAAATGCATGTACTTCAGCTGTTCATGCAAACTGTGCACAACCTACTTATTAGAAGGTATGGGCTACACCAGAGGTGTCAAACTCCAGTCTTCCATGTTGTAGACATTTCTCTGCTAAAATACACTTAAATTAAAACCTTCTCCTCAACATCTTGTTGATAAGTTCTCCCCAAGCATGTGGTCCCATTAATCTGATTCAGGTGTGCTTCAGCAAGATAACATCTTGCGGGCGGACCTGTACCCCTCTGGGTGACATACATATGAAGCTGTTTTCTATCATTTGAACAAGTGGCAACATGTTGATGATGGCAGACAGCAGTGGCACCAAAATGGAGCCTTGGGGAACTCCAGATGAGTCCCTGTCTTTAAACAAGACTCAAACTACCACAAAACCTATTGAACCCAATCCAAAGATAAAGTTTTACTAAGTCTTTGTTCAAATGGATCCCGTCTAACCTTAACTGAAGCAGTCTCAGTGCTGTGATGTGGCCAAAAACCCGACTCTTAGACATAAAAACAAGGAAAATATTTTCTTTAACTTCACTAAGAAAAAGCAGTTTTCATGTCGACCGATCACTTCTCATGAGCAGGAAGTCTAAATTGTTCCTTTCAAGAGTGGCTTGACAATAAAATGAGTTTAAACTTTTCTTCTTTCCTTCCCACCTTCCTCCAGACATGGCTACTATGGTACATCAGGACCTCCTGCCCCAGTCAAAGCCCTGACTGAGCTGAAACTCCACCTAGCTAGCCCCTCCCACCCCGCTTCCTTCTCGTCCTCGTCTGATATGGTGGTCATCCACCCGGGCGCTGTACTGGCCATGCTGGAGCTGCTGCCCTCTGTCTCGTCTGACAGCCAACCGGAGGTGAGGGAACACAACAAGGAAATGTACTTCCCACCAAAGTTGTGGGGGTGAGGTGAAGGCCAGGAAAGTACCGTTTCTTTCCTGTCAGGTTTTGTGTTTCAGAAGTCAACCAGCCAGTTTCAGTCAGTCGTAGATCTGCTTACATGGGTCAAACCATTCTGGGAAAGTTGTCTAATAATACACTATGTGATCGTATTAAATATATTAAGGGGGGAAAACTACAGGTGATGATGCATTTCCCTCTTGCAGCATGCCCTGGACCTGCAGCTGGCTGTGGCCAACATCCTCCAGCTCATGGTGAACAGTGAGAGGAACCAGCAGGTGTTGTGCGAAGCCTGCCTCCACCAGCGGCTGTTGCAGCGATGCAGTCAGGCCCTGGGGGACGAAGACCACCCACTCCACCCGCCGCTGCAGAGGATGTTCGAGAGGCTGGCCTCGCAGGCTTTGCAGCCGATGGCTCTCAGGTAAACGGACCTGGTTATAGGACGTCTTTGGTGACGTTAACCCAAATCGTTCTGAAGGATAAGTCGGCTTAAAAGTTTGAACAGAAGCGAAGAATCAAATTCATCCATCCTGATGGATTTATGTCGTAACATGGCTCCTGCTTTCTATCTGCTTTGATAAGTTTTAAAAAGCGATTCTCATTTCCCGGTTGACTAGTTCAGGGAAATGGGGGTGAAGTCATTTGACACACACATGGCTGGTTGTTTTCATATGTAAATTTGAGGTCTCGCCACCTTAAATGACATTGGGGGTAAACATAATCCGTTTCCCGTCCTAGCGTCTGCCATCAGGCTCCCTTTAGGTGTTTTTTCTCCTCTTTGTTTATTCTGTGTACTTTCTGCTCGCTGTAGCCGGCAGCAGAGCTCCAAAGTCTCTCTCTTTCCGACGTTGCTCGGAAACCGTCTGTTTTCAGCCGGCGGTGACACAAGCTATGACTGAGACACTTTCCATTCAAGTCACTTTGATGCCAGTCAACCGTTTGATGGACTGAAAGCTGCTGTTAACGACACGTTGAGGCGTGGGAGTCTGAGCTTGACAGACTGGATTTGCAATTTGAGGGCAATTATGTAGAAACAGCAACTAAAGCTTCCATAAATCAGATACATAACGTTAATATCATCATGCATTTGGTCATCATAAAATATTTCTGTTTTTTACAGATAAAGAAGCTAATTGGTTTTGAATTGCAGCTTAATTGTTCTTCTTTGTTGGTATTTTCAGTGTTTGACATGCTGCTAATTTGTCTCCCTCAGGGAATTCTTGCGTCTTGGAAACCCTCTGAACTGCGGTGCCTGGGACAAGAACTTACTGAAGCAGTACCGTGTCCACAAACCCAGCTCTCTCGGCTACGACGCGGAGATGAGAAGTAAGACAACAGCAAGTCCTATCAAGTAGTTTCCGGGCAGCAGATTAGAGGAGATTCTCTCATATCTTCTATTTGTTCTTTTTCCATGTTGGTAAAAATGATCTTTGTAAACAGATGACTTTAGATGACTCCACATAACGATAATAGCTTAGATTTAATGCGCCTCTCAAGAAGCCAAGGATGCTTTACAACAACAAGAAACAAACTAAACCATTAGACTAAAGATCAAATTTACCATTAAAAAGATGAGTTTTGAGAAGTTTTTGAAAGGGGCATGATGTAAGAATTACTCCAATCTAACATTGAAATTGTATTGATAATGCATTTTACCTTTTCAGGTGTCTGTTGTAGCATCGGTAGCCACCGATGCTAGCCTTAAGTGAAGAACGTTCAGGCACATCCAGTCATTTCTGAAGCGCCTGTACAGATTTAGACTGTTATATGAATCTGTATATCGTTTGCGTAGCTATGGTAACTTGTGTTGTGCTTTATGACCTTTGCCAGTGGGAGCATGTAGATGTTGAACGGAAGTGGCCCCACAGTAGAACCTTGAGGAACTCCATGCGATGGTGAAAATGGCTCCTGCGCTGCTGCTACATTTCCATAAATGACAGCTGAACCGATTTACCAACTTATTGGGGTAGTAAGCCCTTCTGGTTGATCTTCTTCTGCGGCGTCTCAGTCACTGCGTTGGCTTGCAGGAAAAATGTCATCTTCTTCTGCATTGGTGCTATTCGGGCTGGGCGAAATGACGATATCGTTTGGACGATAGAAAATGTCTAACGTTTCATATGAGGCTCTATCGTTTAGGCCACTATAAGGTGCTTTACTGCAGTATTTTACGTCAAGATGCGCTTTAAGGCACAAACATGGAGGAAGACGGTAGCAGACGTGTTTCAGAGCAGGATAATTCACTAAAAGATGAACAGCCAACCAAGTCAATGAGTTTGCTCATAAAAGAGGGGAAATTTCTGTCACATGGATGTGGTTTGGATATAAAAAGACCGACGTGGAACCGACAACAGCCTAACTCACAGTCCCAACAACGGACTCCGACACAACTAACTCATTTTATCACCTGCGCAGGAATCAGGATAAAAATTTGAAAATAAGGAATAGAGGCAACAAGCAAAAGCAGCGTCAAGTGGAGGCAAAAGCTCATAATAAACGTTTGACATACAGACATTTAACATTTATGACAGAATTACAGCCAGTTTTACCGGCGCCGCCTTATAACCGATAAGAACAGACACATTAGGATCATTATGGTGAGGTTCTCAATAAGCCCTGAAAGGTTTTCCAACCTCCCCAGCACTGTAATTTATATTCTTATTTTTACGTGTATCAACTATCAATTGAACCTTTCCTCATACTTTTGTTTCTCTACGAATGTTCTACTGTTACTTTTAAAGTGCAAACTCAAATAAACAAATCTTAGGGGGGGTTGAGGGGAAAAACAAACACGTACCTCCAGACTGGGCCTCTAGATGGCACAGTCTGGAGAGACAGAAAAAAAAACAATATTTATGCCGACATCCATTTTGGCCAGTAAACAGAAAATGTCAGAAAATGTCCCTTTAAAGGAGCTCAGACACATGACACAAGTGTTATGAAGGAGCTGATGGAAGATTTGACCAATAGCCAGAAGAGATCTGTAAAGACTTTCAATGTGTTGGACGTCTGGCTGCTGACTTCTGGACATATTGGGTCTAAAGAAACAGCTCACAGCAGAAGAGGTCCCTCAACACAAAACGGAAAGTCCTGCAGGTCTGACCTCTTCTGTTTAATTTGCATTAAAATCCCAAATGGTGTTTGGATTCACGAGCAGTCCTTACCCAGCAACGGTTCGTACTTGAAGCCATCTTTCCTAAATACAGAAAACAATTGAAAATATTGATGAAAATGTGACATTGCTGTTAGTTTTATCCACATGTTTGCATCCTGTATGACCAAGAGTGGCTTGAACAATTAGGATCCGCTGATTATTTGATAAATGACGTATTTGATGTAGTTGGTAATTAATCAGTTTTTTAAACCTAGACAATATACACTAACAACACTGTATTTACCAGGAGATGCTTAATCAGAGATTTTTGTGTTTGTTTTTATCAACAATACGAACTTTTAGGTTAATTATTCATGTCATGTCACAAAAATAGGTCTATAAATTAGGTATATGCATTGACGTTAGTTGCAGTTTAAACACATGCGAAGTGAAGCATCTCTTTTTATCACCGAGAAGTGGGGGGCTCTCTCCTCAGCAGGATTAAACCTTCATGTTCCAGCCGTTCTCACCTGTCAAAGAAACGCAAGCTTCCTGCTGGGGAGACTTTAACAAAGGTCATCAGCTTCTCCCTGCAACGAATCCTCCGCTGGATGAGCTGCAATTTTCACCGATGCTCACTTTAATTGCCTGAAAAAATTGCTTGTACTATCTGTTGGAAAGGAAACGCCTCTGTGAGCTTTGAAGATGGTGGAAGTTGCTGGAAAGAAACCTGGATTTATTAGAATTTACCATTTGGTATTACCCTGTTTCACCATTTCCTCTCATAAAATTGAGGTAAAAACTAAAATAATCACATTTGTAATTGTAAAATATAATAAACTCTTATTTGGATATAAAAAAAATAGACAGTTGATAAGCTATCTAATGGTCAGGATGTGTAATTTAGGCAACGCTCCGCCTGTTGCTGTAAATCTAATGAAAATGCTTTGTTTTCCCATTACCAGCTGGCGAGGTTTGTAATTTTCTCGGCTCTCAGCACGTCTTAATTGCTTATTGTCTCTTCCCAGCTGATAATGGATGTTAAGTCCCGACTAATTACCGCGCTGTACAAGCAGCCGGCGTTTGAGCGCACATCGCCGCCTTTCTCCATGAGAACGGTTGGGTTTATTAGCTGCCGCTGGTGCGTGCTGTAATTCTTCCCTTCATCTAAGTGGTGTTTGTCACGTCTGCTGATGATTAACAAATAAAGCAGTCCATGTTCTCAGAAGGTGGAATATCGAGTGTGTTCTGGAGGCTTTCTGGGAGAATAAACGTCCTTGGCTTGATTTAGAGGCGTTTAGTGCACTCTGTGTTGGTACCCAGATGTTTATTTATCCATGTTGGATCTAACAGGCTGGTGAGAAAACTGATGCTGTTACAGTTAATTAAATTGCGGTTCATAGTGGGGTGGTTTCTCAGTGAAGTAAGCTGTGTGGGAGAAAGAAAGCAGAGCATTAACAGCAAGTATATAAATGTTAGTTTAGCTGTAAAGCCAACTCCAAGCACTTCATTTTTTTTCTCCTTATATGAAAAATAAACGTTTATTCTGCTGTGAGGCAAAAGTCACAAAGCTAACAGCTCATTTGACAGGTTATCAATCATGCTTTCCATCAAAGTTCTGCTATTTTTTAGCCTCATTTCCTTTTTCTCTTCTTGACATCAGAAAACATGTAGTGCATGTCCGTAGCCAGAGGTCTGTCCAACAATGGCTACGGTTACATGATGTTTCTAATTCAGAATTAACGTATTCTCCTACGAGTTTACATGAAAATAATTCCAAATGAATGTTTAATGAAACACGTCCTCACTTAATTCCTCTTTAGAGCGGCGGGTTGGGAAGGGTTCTGATTGGACAGAGGGTGCACGTGACGTATGACGTATACCAGAAATAAACAAAGTTGGCTCCCTAATTCTCGTCTTTTCAGTCCTAACTTGTAAAAACTACAAAATAAGTACCAGCTTCGCTGCTATTTTTATTATAAATGTGAAGTAGCAGCTCAACACCAGCATACTACTTCACTTTCTGCAGCAACTGAGAAGGAGAAGAAAGATAGACCACCGAACACGGGAGGTAAAACAACGCGCGTCATCGGGACAGGACAAGGTAACGAGCATGCTCAGAACGACCAGAATTAACTTAGAGCAGAATGAAGGTTTACATGACAGAGGAATTAAATAGTTCGGAATTAAAATGTGAATAAACCAGACACTTACATCGGAATTAAGTTTAATTCTGAATAGAAATTTGCATTAGGAATTAAGTGTTTACATGGTCGTTTTTCATCAGTTTAAGGCGGAATTAACTTTTATTCTGAATTAAATACGAATTAAAACTACCATGCAAACGCACAGAAAGTGTGATTTAGAAACCTGGATATTTCTCTGTTACCTGGGTTGACTAACCAGACATTTGGGATCTGGATAAATGGTACAAAGAAGTTGGTTATCAACATAGTAATCCAACCAGCTTGATTAGTGCGCTCACATAAAAAGGGCGGAGTTAGCAGTTTCTGACCAATCGCAGACATGGAGACACCCTGCAGAGCGGCTACTTTAACATTGAGGAACGGACAAGTATTATTCATACATATGAATAATTACACACATCAGTCAGCCACATACAACACTGTTGCCGCAGCAACCGCCATGAAGCTGGAAATAATTTTATATTACCTCAAGCTAAAACTAATGCACTGAAAAAGACAGAATTTTACAGACGAATGTAATGAGTGGAGTCATTTATCAACAGTAAATGGGATTGAGTTAAAAAAACATTACGTCAGTATCTGTTTAACAATGGAATTTCTAAATTTGTATAAGTCTATGTATGTACATGCATGTGTATGTACATATTTATGTGTATATGTATGTATTTATGTATGGATATGCTTTTATATGTATACAGTACATGTGTAAGCGTGTATGCAGGTATGTATATGTATATGTATATTGGTATGTGAATATTAACATGAATACATGTAATCTTTATTGTATTTAACTAAGGACCCCCATTAAGAATAGCTGCAGCTAACTGCTATAAGCTAATGGGTATCCAAAAAAAAAAATAAAAGAAAAAGGAATCCTGGCAGGAAATACAGCATGTTTGGAGCATAGAAAGAGTGAAATTGCTAACTCATGACATAGTTTCCAGTTAATTTGATAAGTTGTATGTATGTAAACGTTAAAGTAACAAAATGATTTGTAAAAGACCAACATTTGCCTAAAAAAATCACAGAAACTATTTTTTTTCCATGTGTTTTGATGCAACACTGCTGAAGTTAGGCACAGTTTCTTCCTCTAGTGGCCCCTAACAACGTTTTGCATCCTGTCTCTTCTCTGAGCTCTTTCCAGCCAGTAAAAGTCAGCCTGATGTTGGTTTCTATCATATCTGTCGCTTTATCTTTATCTTCCTCTCTTCCGCTTACATTCCTTCGGGTTTCTTGGCTGAATCAGGACGGCCAGCGTGTTGATATCCAGTTGCTGGCGTGCGATGCGGTGCTGTAAAGCGAAATGGTGGCTTGAAGTGATGTTCTGTAGCAGAATAAAAAGGTTTCCCAGCGTTGTAGCTCTGTTGGTCAACAACAGCTCCAGAAACGCTCAGAATAAACGTCAGTTTTAAACATTAAATTTACTAAACTTCAAATCAGAAGTTGAGTAGTTTGTGGAAATTTTTCTTCTTCTGTCCTGATCTACACGATGATGTCCATTTCAAGATGTTCCAACCTTTTCACAATTGCTAATCATTAACTTATATCTGAATTACTTTTCTCTAAATGGATGGATGACCTCCTCGGCGCTGCGTTTTGCCCCTTCTGAACTGAACTCGTCCTTCTTGACTTCACAGACAGCATGACGATGTCCATGGAGGGCTTCGGCCCGGACAGTGTCTTCACCACGCCGGCCGAGGATAACGGGCAGTACCGCATCAGCCGCAGCCTCGTGCGCTCCGCTGAGGGCAGCACCGTCCCCCTCACCCGAGTCAAGTGCCTGGTGTCCATGACAACGCCCCACGACATACGCCTCTACGGATCGGCCGTCACGCCCGCTTTTGTGGAGTTTGACACGTCGTTGGAGGGCTTTGGGTCAGTAACCTAGTTTCTTCTCACACTACACATGTAAACTGTATTTCACAGGAGTAAAACTGTGTCGTATGTGTACTAGAAGCATCTCCAGACTGCATGTTGTGACTGTTGACCGTGTCAGAAACCCTGAGCCTCTTGTGTTCACTCTGAATTTACTGTTAGTGGATCATTTCACCACCATGACATCATTCAATACACGGAAGACCTGAAACTTTACTAAAGCATCATTTGACAAATTTAGCTTCAACATTTTCTTATCTTACACTTTGTAATATTTGCATTCATTTGGTGAAGTTTCTGCATTTCTTACGCTATTAAGTTAAAAATATTATTTTATAACGGTGATTTAAAGTAATAATTATGGAATAAAAAGTTATTATTATGAGATAGACCACAGCGGGTTCCCTCCTGTCAGTAAGAACAGGAAACTGAGGCTACAATTCCCACAGACTCACCAGAACTGGACAATAGAAGATGGAGAAACGTTGCTGGTCTGATGAGTCTCCAGTTCAGCTCCACATTCACATGGTAGGATCAGAATCTGCTGGAAACATCATGACAACATGGATCCATCCTGCCGTCAGGATCAACGCTTCAGGCTGCTGCTGCTGGAATGGTGGGGGGAGGTTTTCTGGTCCCAGTTTGGTCCCCTTAGTACCAGTATGACATGGTTTAACCTCCACAGCCTACCTGAGTCCTGCTGCTGACCATGTCCATCCCTTTCTGAGCACAGTGTGGCATCTTCTGATGGAAACTTCCAGCAGGATGATGCACCATGTCACAAAGCTCACATCATCTCCACCATGACGATGAGTTCACTGTCCTCCAACGGCTCCACAGTCACCAGATCTACATCCAGCAGAGCAGCTTTGGGAGGTTCTCATCATGATGTGTGATGCTTCATGTCAACATGGAGGAAATCTCTGAGGAACGTTTCCACCCTGTTGGATCTGTGACACACATGAAGGAAAAATGGGGTCTGGTCCGTTATTAGCAAGGTGAAGCTAATAAGTGAAAACTGACCCTGTCTTAAACACACTGTGGTGTTAATAACAAAATTAAACAGCAGATATGACACCATTGTGCTCCGACATGCAGCTTTTATGCCTTAACGCCCGTCTCTCTGAATGTAGCGTGTAATGTTACTGCAGAGTTGGAATCCACCATGTTAGCAAGTCCACACTGGAACTCCATACGGGTAATTTCATTCCGACCTGGTCAAGTGAAACTTTGATATAATTATTTTAAACATATTAAACTTGATTTACGGAATCAAATTGTGATAATGTAAGTATTTATTTTGTAAAAGGAGCAACTTTATTGGTATTAATAATCAATACGAGTTCATTTGTGTAGAAGTTGATGCGTCACGTTGACGGCTCTGACATCAGTCTGAACCATGTTTACACACATATTTTTCCTTCTGAAACCAAATATTGATAACTGCAAAACATATTTAATCTGCTCATGTGAAAATAAGTGGCTTTTATTCGTACATTTTTATTTTTGAATTTAGTGATTTAATAATAAACATTGTTTTTTTCCACAACTGCTGCAGTCTTCATGATATACTTTGGTGAAAAGCAGTTTGGGTTTCACATGGTGTTCTCTCTCTGTAATCTACTGTCTGTTCATCTTTCTGCAGATCAATCTCCCCCCCCCACAGCAACACCCACCTCAGGGTGCCAGGTTATTTCTCCTCGTATTGTTTCGCAGCACCTGCAGCTGCCTCAGCAGGAGGCGATCACTCGCCTCCAGTTGTGGAACTGCGCATACAAATAGGCTTATTTTCTGCTTTTTATATCATGTGTCGCTGTTTGCTCCTCTGTGCTGCTGACAGAGTCCACCACACCCTGAGATTTGTGTTGTTTTTCTGAGATTTATTCAAGATTTACCATTTCCTGTCAATTTGTCTTCCTTATCTGACAGTTTTAGACTGTAACAGGAAGTTTAAAGCACTCGTAAAAACATCTACATAGCTTTTATCTCAGTCAGATTAGTTTTCTAAGGATTAAAATATCAATCTGCTTCCTTACCTACGTAAATGGGAACGTCCATTTACAACTCTGTTGGTTTTTAAGTCGGTTTATCCACTAGTTGGCAGTGCTGAGTTCACTTCTATGTTTAGACTTTGTACAACTGTATCTCTATATTGATAAATCAATAAATATAAATAAAAGACAGAGTCAACCGTTGTCAAGAGAAAACCAGCAACTATTCCCGTATTTTGTTCAGCATACGTTTGCAATAACTGGCGAAATATTGAAAGCAGATTGTGTGGAATTACATTTCACAAGGTTGAATAATAATTTATTAAACCAGATAAAAAATAAACGGATGAATCCAAATGCATCAATAAACAATCAAATATGTAAGTATCAAATTCATTTATACATTTATATTGTAGCTACCTTATGTCTTTGTTAAATAGCATTATAAAAATATTTTAGCATAAAAGCACATAGTTTGCTTTAAATGTTTTACAGTGATCTGTATCATAACAATATCTCTGCCCTAAGTAACAAACCAAACTGTGAGAAAAATCAGGTAAAAATTTATTAAATTATTGTTGTGGTTGGACCTACACCTTACAAATAAATGTATTGGAGGTGCATGGAGACCCATCCAAGATGGCGGCGCAATGAGACATCAGCTCGCATAGGCAGCATGATACTATGCGGCGTCTATGTATATATGATGTCCATGGCGGAAATGTCCAACTATTTACAACTATTTGGGAAAAAAAACAGAAGTCGAAGAATAAACCCACAATGTTTTTGCAGAACTCTTCCCGTTCCTTTTCTTCTTCTCTGATTTGTTCCTCTTGCGGCTATGAAACTCAGCACTGCCCCCAGGATTTACGGCAGTATTGCTCAGTTTTCTGCAACAAGTGATGGATCGCTAACCTCCTTGATTTCGGACAAAACTACGCCCGTAACGATCTTAATTACATTGCAGACATTAAGAATCTCATTAACCGTTTATAGGGCACTCGGTGAAACACCTTGAAATTAGAAATTTTACCCTAAAATTGTCCTGGTATGAAACAAGACCTCCATTCGGTTGTTACATTCACAAAAAAAAATGTTTAATGCCGAATATGAAAGAAAACAAAGTGATCAAAAATATCCCTTGCCCCATAAATTGTTAATACCAAGAATCAACAACAAAGATCCTGGGATAGACCCCTGCGGGATGCCGACATGACAACTTTGTTAGAGTTGCAGTTGTTATTTTAGCATCTTTACAGGATATTACAGCATCATCTGCAAACACAAACGAACGTCATTTCAGTACAGACATTAAGAAGGTCATCAATATAAAGAGTCAATAACAAAGGTCCTGGTATAGACCCCGGTGGGATGCCGATTTTACAGCTGAGATGGGGGAATGTGAAAACTTTGCACTTTGTTTGGGGCGTTTATTAGAGTTGCAGGGGTTATTTTGGCATCTTAATTAACATTGTCTGCATACATCCAGATTATATTCTCCTGTAGCTCTAAAAAGGCAAGTCAAACACAAACGGAGAAAAAAAACCTTTCATCATTTCTGCAAATGTCAAAACATTGTCAGGAAACCTTTAGATCCACAGTTGCTTATTTATCCTGGCTGCTTTCAGAAACCCCTCAGTGATTGCACTTCCTGATCCACCATTTCTTTGCTTTGCCTCCTCTTCTCCGTCAGAGCTCGTAGGTTTCGTCGCAGCGGCAGCCTCAAAATAGAACATGGAAGTTCTCCCGCAGCAGCAGCACAGTCGCAGCCAAGCAGTGGCCCACTTTCTCCCATCTGTCAACATAAAATATTGATGCTGCTGCTGCTATTAGGAGTCACACACACAGACTCTGTCATTGCTCCCACGTAACACCACACACTGTCATGCACAACATGCTTACACGCAAGACACATGAATACACACTCGCCCTGCCTGCCGTCCCAGAAGAGGATGAGGAAGGGTATGTTGGTGTAGAAAGATGGGGATGAAGCAGACTCTGGGTTTCTTTTTGTCTGATTTGATCAGAGTGATGAGTCGTTTGGAAAAAAGAGGTGTGGAGTTGCATAGAAGCGGTTTGGGGACGAACTGGCTGCGACTGGTTGTTCGTTGGACACAAGGCCAGAGTGGTGTGTGTCCTTGAGAAGAGTACTGGTGAATAATAATCAGTGGAATCCTGCCAGTTTCAGGGATGCTGTCTGGCTACCGATCCTGACCTCTGACCTTCCTGTCAAGGTGCAAACACAAGAAGGGGAAATTAAAAAACACCTTTTAGCATCCAATTAAAGTCATTACAGCTCTAGTAGCCTGGTTTTTTTTTTATCAGGTTCACCTTACTGGTACCAGGTTGGACCTTCTTCTACACCCAGAACTGCCTTAGTTCTTGGTGTCCGATGATCATGGAGGGATTGGGAGATTCTGCTCCACAGTGATATGATTACATCACACAGTTGCTGCTGATCTTTCGGCTGCACATCCACCATGAGATAAACGTTATTGTCCTGAAGAAACTTTGTATTGGATAAATGTTTGCTACGGTACAAATTCGAATTCACGATGATGATGAATCATTAACAATAAGGCTAAATGTACATATTACACACCGCTACGTAACAAGAAGCTGAGAAATTATTTGAGGAATAAAGGAATAAAGTACAAACTTGGAAGAAAACCCTAAAAAGAGAATCTTCCGTTCCTCCACGTCCCAAAGCTGCTCTGCTGGATGTAGATCTGGTGACTGTGGAGCCGTTGGAGGACAGTGAACTCATCGTCATGGTGGAGATGATGTGAGCTTTGTGACATGGTGCATCATCCTGCCTCCAGGCTGGACGGGTTGTGTGTTCAGAGATGATGTTCTGGTTGGAACCAGTGCTGACTGGACTTCCTGTTGTCTTTCCATCATCTCCAACCAGTCTGACCATTCTCCTCTGACCTCTGACATCAGTCTTGCTTCATTCCCAAACCAGTTGGGGCTCCTTTGAATATGTAAAATATCAATAAATTAGTGCATTTCATAAATATTGATGTCTGCTTCTGGTGCCTTCAGTCCATCAAGTCAGCAGAATTCATCACCTCACAAGTGAAGTTCGTTTTGTCGTTTTGTTGAAGCTTTGCTGGAAAAGCCTTTTCAGACGATGACGGAGCGTTACGTGAATGTCTCTTTGCTCGTCCTGATTTTCTCTGTCATTAATTGAGGATTTATCAGCTTTAACCTGAGCTCAGGTGTGAGGAGATGCAACCAGAATCAGCAGATTCCTTTTAAAAAAAAAAAAAAAAGCCTGAAGAAGTGTTTTTATCTCACTTCCACTCTCACCTCATGCATTATTAATGTTTTTCGGTTTTAGGGCTGAAATTTGCATGTTTGGAGGCTTCTGTGTCTTAAAAGCAGCTAATTTACTCCGGCTGTTGTGAATCTGGACGAGTTTTCTCAGAGTTCCTCAGTGGGATGGCGAGCAGCTGTAACTCAGCAAACATGCTGTAAATTCCTTCTTACGGTGGCAGCGTATGTCAGCTGACGTGATTTGTTTCTGTCACAGCTGGAAGACATTAATCTTTCTTCTTCTGTCCCGTTTAGGTGCTTGTTTCTCCCCAGCCTGGCGCCCCACAACGCTCCCACCAACAGCACCAACGCCTCCGGAGTCAGCGATGGAGCAGTGCTGAGCGGAATGGGAACAGGTAGGAAACTCCCACTAGAGATGTCTGATAAATAACACAATAAAACAACAGGTCGTACAAGGAAGAAGAAATGAAAACAATAAAAAAAAAGAATAAAACAAATAATTAAAATTAAACTATAAAGAGTGAAGATTAAAGTTAAACTTCTCTCTTTTGTTTTATGTATTCATGATCAGTCTTTATTTTATTATTATTGATTTATTTCATATAAATTTCATTTATTAAAATTGTATTTTAACGTTTTAAACCGTAAATTAATTTGCTTGTAACTGGGGAGAAACTGGGGTGAAACTGGGAATAAACTGGGTTGAAACTGGGATGAAACGGATGAAACTGGGGTGAAACTGGGATGAAACTGGGATGAAACTGGGATGAAACTGGGGCGAAACTGGGATGAAACGGATGAAACTGGGGTGAAACTGGGGTGAAACTGGGATGAAACTGGGGCGAAACTGGGGCGAAACTGGGATGAAACGGATGAAACTGGGGTGAAACTGGGATGAAACTGGGGCGAAACTGGGGCGAAACTGGGATGAAACTGGGGTGAAACTGGGGTGAAACTGGGATGAAACTGGGATGAAACTGGGGCGAAACTGGGATGAAACGGGCGAAACTGGGATGAAACTGGGGTGAAACTGGGATGAAACTGGGGTGAAACTGGGGCGAAACTGGGGTGAAACGGGTTAAACTGGGATGAAACTTGGGTGAAACTGGGATGAAACTGGGGTGAAACTGGGGTGAAACTGGGATGAAACTGGGGTGAAACTGGGATGAAACTGGGGCGAAACTGGGGCGAAACTGGGATGAAACTGGGGTGAAACTGGGGTGAAACTGGGATGAAACTGGGATGAAACTGGGGCGAAACTGGGATGAAACGGGCGAAACTGGGATGAAACTGGGGTGAAACTGGGATGAAACTGGGGTGAAACTGGGATGAAACTGGGATGAAACTGGGGTGAAACTGGGATGAAACTGGGATGAAACTGGGGCGAAACTGGGGCGAAACTGGGATGAAACTGGGATGAAACGGATGAAACTGGGATGAAACGGATGATACTGGGATGAAACTGGGATGAAACTGGGGTGAAACTGGGGCGAAACTGGGATGAAACTGGGGCGAAACTGGGGTGAAACTGGGGCGAAACTGGGATGAAACGGATGAAACTGGGGCGAAACTGGGATGAAACTGGGGTGAAACTGGGATGAAACGGATGATACTGGGATGAAACTGGGGCGAAACTGGGATGAAACGGATGAAACTGGGGCGAAACTGGGATGAAACTGGGGTGAAACTGGGATGAAACGGATGATACTGGGATGAAACTGGGATGAAACTGGGGCGAAACTGGGGTGAAACTGGTGTGTAGCTCAACTGGGTGAACCCAATGTTTTATACCTGATGGACATAGACCACAAAATCCAGCAGAATCACACCAAATCAGTGCATATATGTCTGATTATTTCCATCTCATTCAGGCGGTCGAACACTTAATACAGACAACGGCTATCGATGATTTCTCTTAACCCGAACCCCCCCGCCGTAGCCGGAGCGCGGCGGCCCTCTGCTCCGTCTGACCCGCTCTCCTGTCCAGCTGCTGTCAGATAAAAGCCACTCTGACCCTAAAAATCATTTAAAACAACAAAATCAGCGTTAAACCCTCCCGTGTGTCTGAAAGAGAAAGATCCTGTAGAGGAAAAGGAGGGTAAATCCCTCCACAGCGACGCTGTTGGTCGCTGCAGATGCCTGATTGCAGCGGTGAAGGATGATGCAAGCAGGTGTTCGCTTTATGGACTAATTACTTTTCAGACAAGCCGAGGTTGGTCTGCTTTATTTTCGCCCGCGCACATCCCAACTCACCACGTTTTAGTATGAATGTGACACTTCCTCGCTGCTGCAGACACCCTCTCATCTTCATCGACTTTCATCTTCAAACCTCTCCACTTTTATTTTATGTTTTCTTTATTTATTCATGCAAAAGAGAAACTAAAAACACCTTAAAGCCAAATGAAGCGGCCCAGGAGGATTCCTGCTTTCACACGAAAACCCGAAGCTGTCGTTGAGGTTTCCTCAGACATGACGGGATGTTTCTGCAGCGTGGAAACAAATCTGTTTGTTCCAGAATTAACTGGAAAACCTATTATCCACCGACAGCTTTTCTTCTTCTTCTTCTTCTTCTTCCTGCAAGGCAGATGTAAAATTACCGGGTGACGTGATGGTTGAATTTTCAACATGTCTGCTCATTTAGTATTTATGAAGCGCAGCGAGACTCCTCTGGTACGTAACTATCACTCCTCCATCTGTTTACCGATTCATCCTCTCTCCGTACACCTCCACCCCCCCACTGCTCTCCTCCTGTCTTCTCCAGCCACTCTCCAAGCGTTATTTATAGATCCTGCTCTTTTTCCTCCATTCTTTCCTTCCTGTCACTCATTCTTCCATTTCCATTGCTTGTATCGGTGTCCGATTCCTTTTCTTCACCTCTTTTCTTGCTGTGAATCTGTCCTAACCCTAAATCCCAGTCCCTCCGACGTCCTCCTTCCCTAATTCATCCCATTCCCCTGCTTCCCGCTCCTCTTCCAACCCGGATGTGTGACTTCATCATCATGAAAATATTATCCTGCCCAGGAGCTCTGACAGATACGCATGAAACAAACATTTTCCAGCTCCTTCAGGGTCTTTTAGACTAGTTATGATTTGTTCTGATACCGTGATGGATAACCTGAGTTCTGTAAAAACAAGTTAGATCCTCGGCTCTTTGAGCCCTGTGCGTGTTTTCATGCCTCTGCTGCAACATTCGGATCTATGAGTAAATCTGCAACCTCTCGGTCTGCTGGAACGCTTTTGGAGTCACAATAAAGCTGTAAATATCAGAAGATGTGTTGACGTTGAGGAATAAAAGAAAATGACACAAATGACACATTTATTTAGGCTTACTTTAAAAAGCAAAGTTTTCAGGGTGAATATCTCTCTATGATGCAGCTGAAGCTTTAAACCTCAGTCAGAGCATTGTGTTGGATGTCAATGTTATTCATGTCAATGTCTGCCCAAAACAAGTATTTTACTAACCTTTTTCAGCATTAATATATGTACAGATTATTATTATTATTATTATCGTTATTAGGGTCCGAGCCATACGAAGTATGGCAAGGCCCTATTGTTATTGTAATGTTTATTATTATTAGTGTCATTGTTTTTTGTTATTATTATTATTGTTGTGATTATTGTAACATTACCATCATTATAATTATATTATTATTGTTGTCATTATTTTTTTATTAGTATTATCATTGTTATCATTACCATAATTACTATGATTATTATTATTATTAGTAATAATAATAATAATAATATTTTATTGTTATTATTAATATATTATTATTATATTTCTTAAACTATAAATTAATATTAAATAAAATTTACAAATTCTTTATAAAATTCAATTTGATAGATTTTTATGTTTTATTACCTTTATCACATTTTTTTATTATCACATACATTATATTTCTATTTTATATTTTTATACAGGTTTTTATTTTATTTACATATTTACCTTATATTACATATTTACCTATTTACCTGTTTATCACAATAAATGTACAAAACATTTTATCCCAGATATTCCCGTATTTCAAATTAATTTAAAGTGAAAGTCTTATAATAATCCTAAAGGGAAATTCCTTGCCGTATGCTCATAGTAATCCTGATCGGCTCATCATACAAAACTGAAGCTGCATCTATTAAATCAGAAAGATGGAAAATACATAAATAAAAAGTTTTTCTTTATTTTAACTTCCTCACACATCCCCTGCAGTGCTTCCAGGTACCGCACTGTAGTACCTTGGAGAAGGTTTAAAGCTCCCATCTTTAAATAAATGAAAGTGATGTTAAAGTAAAGACGTCTTCCTCCTCTTTCTCCTCCAGGTGAGCGCCTGTTCCCTCCTCCATCAGGCCTGAGCTACTCCACCTGGTTCTGCGTGGAGCGCTTCAGCGCGGCTCCCCAGGCCCACCCGGTGCGGCTGCTGACTGTGGTCCGTCGGGCAAACTCCTCGGAGCAGCACTACGTCTGTCTGGCCGTGGTTCTGTCTGCCAAAGACCGTTCTCTCACCGTCTCCACCAAGGAGGAGCTGCTGCAGACATACTGTAAGACTAACTGTCTTCCGTTACTACGTCAGAGAGTACCGGTACTGACACAGTTCAGGTCTAACCCGGTACTGGGAACAGTTCAGGGTCTAACCCGGTACTTGGAACAGTTCAGGGTCTAACCCGGTACTGACACAGTTCAGGGTCTCACCCGCTACTGGGAACAGTTCAGGGTCTAACCCGGTACTTGGAACAGTTCAGGGTCTAACCCGGTACTGGGAACAGTTCAGGGTCTAACCCGGTACTTGGAACCGTTCAGGGTCTAACCCGGTACTGGGAACAGTTCAGGGTCTAACCCGCTACTGGGAACAGTTCAGGGTCTCACCCGGTACTGGAACAGTTCAGGGTCTAACCCGGTACTGGGAACAGTTCAGGGTCTAACCCGGTACTGGGAACAGTTCAGGGTCTAACCCGGTACTTGGAACAGTTCAGGGTCTAACCCGGTACTGGGAACAGTTCAGGGTCTAACCCGGTACTGGGAACAGTTCAGGGTCTAACCCGGTTGGGAAACATGTTTTCATATTAAATGAAGGTTCTGGAGGTTTTCAGTCGGTCTGAGTCGAGGTTTCTACGTCTGTGAGTCACTGACGCCGCCTCCTGCCTCTCTCTGCCCCCCACCCCATCAAGCAGCGGACGAGTCGAGTGAAGAGGCTTCCTTCTATGAGATCTTGCCCTGCTGCGCCCGTTTCCGCTGCGGGGAGCTGATCGCCGAGGGCCAGTGGCACCACCTGGTGCTGGTCATGAGCAAAGGCATGCTGAAGAACAGCATGGCCACGCTGTACATCGACGGGCAGCTCGTCAATACTGTCAAGGTAAGTTTCCCGTCCGCCTTTCAGAGGCTTCAGAGCTGCAGACTCGGTTTGTTTGGCTCGTATGAGGCATGTTTCATTAAATCGCTGCACCTGTTGTGTCCCTGGCATCATATCTAGAAATGTTTATTTATAATCAATTATTTATCAATATTTAAAACATGAAGAAACTTGTAAAATGATGGATTGTTTTGTGTTTGGAGAAAATCAATTCCAAAATATCAGAACTTTGATCGATATTTAGGTAAGAGACACCAGAAACCACCTGGATTTAACTCACCGGTTAAATATAAACTCCACTAAATCGATAGAATCTGTGGGATTTGCTGAAAGTCCGACTGCTCCCATCGTGAACCTGTAAACCTACCTAGAGTTGCTTTTAAGTGATATGGCGACACTTTTACTGTATTTTATTACCTCCATGAGGTCATGTTGTTGCACAAAGTTACACAAAAACAATTGGAAAGATTTTATATTATTTTTATTCTAAAACGGGTCTTTTAAACTAGAGAAATTAAACCATTTTCAGTATATCTGCATAAAACTCCACAGTAAATGGCGAGAAAATCCAGGAGAACCAACAGGTTTTCCAAGTTATCAAAGACAGATGTGGATCCCGGTGACATTCTGGATACTACCATCTAGAACAGGAAGGATGTTCTAGATACTACCATCCAGAACAGGAACAACAATTTAGATACTACCATCCAGAACAGGAAAAACAATCTAGATACTACCATCCAGAACAGGAACAACATTCTGGATACTACCATCCAGAACAGGAAAAACAATCTAGATACTACCATCCAGAACAGGAAC
The DNA here is from genome assembly GCF_933228915.1 of Telmatherina bonti. NCBI lineage: Eukaryota > Metazoa > Chordata > Actinopteri > Atheriniformes > Telmatherinidae > Telmatherina > Telmatherina bonti. The sequence goes on along the minus strand of NC_136611.1, from coordinate 5,781,349 downwards.
AACATTCTGGATACTACCATTCAGAACGGGAACAACATTGTGGATACTACCATCCAGAACAGGAATAGCATTCTGGATACTACCATCCAGAACAGGGAGGATGTTCTAGATACTACCATCCAGAACAGGAACAACAATTTAGATACTACCATCCAGAACAGGAAAAACAATCTAGATACTACCATCCAGAACAGGAACAACATTCTGGATACTACCATCCAGAACAGGAAAAACAATCTAGATACTACCATCCAGAACAGGAACAACATTCTGGATACTACCATTCAGAACGGGAACAACATTGTGGATACTACCATCCAGAACAGGAATAGCATTCTGGATACTACCATCCAGAACAGGAACAACATTCTGGATACTACCATCCAGAACAGGGAAAAAATTCTGGATACTACCATCCAGAACAGGAATAGCATTCTGGATACTACCATCAAGAACAGGAACGGCATTCTGGATACTACCATCCAGAACAGGAACAACATTCTGGATACTACCATCCAGAACAGGAACAACATTCTGGATACTACCATCCAGAACAGGATCAACAATCTGGATACTACCATCCAGAACAGGAACAACATTCTGGATACTACCATCCAGAACAGGAACAACATTCTGAATACTACCATCCAGAACAGGAAGAATGTTCTAGATACTACCATCCAGAACAAGAACAACATTCTGGATACTACCATCCAGAACAGGGAAAACATTCTGGATACTACCATCCAGAACAGGAATAGCATTCTGGATACTACCATCAAGAACAGGAACGGCATTCTGGATACTACCATCCAGAACAGGAACAACATTCTGGATACTACCATCCAGAACAGGAACAACATTCTGGATACTACCATCCAGAACAGGATCAACAATCTGGATACTACCATCCAGAACAGGAACAACATTCTGGATACTACCATCCAGAACAGGAACAACATTCTGAATACTACCATCCAGAACAGGAAGAATGTTCTAGATACTACCATCCAGAACAAGAACAACATTCTGGATACTACCATCCAGAACAGGGAAAACATTCTGGATACTACCATCCAGAACAGGAATAGCATTCTGGATACTACCATCAAGAACAGGAACGGCATTCTGGATACTACCATCCAGAACAGGAACAACATTCTGGATACTACCATCCAGAACAGGAACAACATTCTGGATACTACCATCCAGAACAGGATCAACAATCTGGATACTACCATCCCGAACAGGAACAGCATTCTGGATACTACCATCAAGAACGGGAACGGCATTCTGGATACTACCATCAAGAACAGGAACGGCATTCTGGATACTACCATCCAGAACAGGAACAACATTCTGGATACTACCATCCAGAACAGGAATAGCATTCTGGATACTACCATCCAGAACAGGGAAAACATTCTGGATACTACCATCCAGAACAGGGAAAAAATTCTGGATACTACCATCCAGAACAGGAATAGCATTCTGGATACTACCATCAAGAACAGGAACGGCATTCTGGATACTACCATCCAGAACAGGAACAACATTCTGGATACTACCATCCAGAACAGGAACAACATTCTGGATACTACCATCCAGAACAGGATCAACAATCTGGATACTACCATCCCGAACAGGAACAGCATTCTGGATACTACCATCAAGAACGGGAACGGCATTCTGGATACTACCATCAAGAACAGGAACGGCATTCTGGATACTACCATCCAGAACAGGAACAACATTCTGGATACTACCATCCAGAACAGGAATAGCATTCTGGATACTACCATCCAGAACAGGGAAAACATTCTGGATACTACCATCCAGAACAGGGAAAAAATTCTGGATACTACCATCCAGAACAGGAATAGCATTCTGGATACTACCATCAAGAACAGGAACGGCATTCTGGATACTACCATCCAGAACAGGAACAACATTCTGGATACTACCATCCAGAACAGGAACAACATTCTGGATACTACCATCCAGAACAGGATCAACAATCTGGATACTACCATCCAGAACAGGAACAACATTCTGGATACTACCATCCAGAACAGGAACAACATTCTGAATACTACCATCCAGAACAGGAAGAATGTTCTAGATACTACCATCCAGAACAGGAATAGCATTCTGGATACTACCATCCAGAACAGGGAAAACATTCTGGATACTACCATCCAGAACAGGGAAAACATTCTGGATACTACCATCCAGAACAGGAATAGCATTCTGGATACTACCATCAAGAACAGGAACGGCATTCTGGATACTACCATCCAGAACAGGAACAACATTCTGGATACTACCATCCAGAACAGGAACAACATTCTGGATACTACCATCCAGAACAGGATCAACAATCTGGATACTACCATCCAGAATAGGAACAACATTCTGGATACTACCATCCAGAACAGGAACGGCATTCTGGATACTACCATCAAGAACAGGAACAGCATTCTGGATACTACCATCAAGAACGGGAACGGCATTCTGGATACTACCATCAAGAACAGGAACGGCATTCTGGATACTACCATCCAGAACAGGAACAACATTCTGGATACTACCATCCAGAACAGGAACAACATTCTGGATACTACCATCCAGAACAGGATCAACAATCTGGATACTACCATCCAGAACAGGAACGGCATTCTGGATACTACCATCAAGAACAGGAACAGCATTCTGGATACTACCATCAAGAACGGGAACGGCATTCTGGATACTACCATCAAGAACAGGAACGGCATTCTGGATACTACCATCCAGAACAGGAACGGCATTCTGGATACTACCATCCAGACCAGGAACAACTTTTCATCACTGCAAGAGAACAAACATGCAACAAACACCACAATGTAGAGATGATGAGTGTAATGGTGCTGTGACTGATGAAGACAACAAAGACAAAAAAAGCCATAAAAGCAGTATAATGGTGTATCCATATGAATGTAGAACTAGAACTCATGGCATCGGTGGAGGTCTGACCTCTCAGAGCTTTCCTAATTGACAGTTTCTTTAAATACCCGGCAATATGGTGACACTTTTATCTGATTCTGTTTACTTTTTACTCCTTAATGTTTGTGTTGTTTAGCGTTTGTGTTGTTGGCTCTAATGATGTTTTATATTTGGTCACATGGGGGTTGTTTAGTTCTTCATAAAGTATCACTTCTATCATCACTGTGAGATCTGGGAGGAAAATGCAAACCTGGATGGAGATAATTGTGGAGACGCTGCAGAAGCTTGTCAAGTTGCAGAGAAACCTAAAGGTGGTCGGATGAAGAATGAACGTGTTGGCCTTTGTACTGTTTTTTTGCCACGGTTGGGACTCTGTGTTGTGGTTTGTGGTGTGGAAACTTTAGATTCCTCTGAGATTAGACCACAGACCAGAAGTCAACGCTCCCTCGCGGGAACGCTGATAGCAGCCACTTCATTTCCTGCTGAGGTTCACGCTTCGGAAACGACCAAACACAGCTCTGATAGTCCTGAATCTGCAGATACTGTGTTTACATCAGGTTTCAGCTGCTCTTTCTCCTGTTTCCCTTCCAACAGAGTTCTGTTCTTAGTTCAGTGTTTGGTTGAAAACTTCGTCTTCTGCTCCTCTTCCTCTCCAGCTTCACTACATCCACAGCACTCCCGGCGGCTCTGGCTCCACCAACCCTCCTGTGGTGAGCACCGTGTATGGCTACGTGGGGACGCCGCCCGCCCAGCGCCAGCTCTCGAGCCTGGTGTGGCGTCTCGGCCCCAGCCACTTCCTGGAGGAGGTCTTACCCGCCACCAGCGTCGCCGCCATCTTTGAGCTGGGACCTGATTACGTAGGAAGCTTTCAGGCCGTCTACCTTCCCTGTAAGTGGTCCGACTTCTTCATCTAGTGTCCTGATGTTTTACTGACTGTTTTACCATTTTTCACCATTTTCATCCTCTCCGTCAGGTAAAGACTCGAAAACAGAAGTCATGCCGGCGACTCCAGTTGCCTTGGTGCCAGAGGAGAAGGTTTCTTTCAGCCTCTACGCGCTGTCTGTCTCTACGCTCACTGTGGCCAAAATACGGAAAGTCTACAACAAGCTGGACAGCAAAGCCATCGCTAAGCAGGTCAGACGGGTTACTGGCAACTAACGGGTCACTGACGGGTTACTGGCGACTAACGGGTTACTGACGGGTTACTATCAACTAACGGGTTACTGACGGGTTACTGGTGACTAACGGGTTACTGGCAACTAAATGGTTACTGACGGGTTACTATCAACTAACAGGTTACTGACAGATTACTGGCGACTAAATGGTTACTGACAGGTTACTATCAACTAACGCGTTACTGACGGGTTACTGGTAACTGACGGGTTACTATCAACTAACGGGTTACTGATGGGTTACTGACAGGTTACTGGTGACTAACTGGTTACTGACGGGTTACTATCAACTTACGGGTTACTGACGGGTTACTGTCGACTAAATAGTTACTGACGGGTTACTATCAACTAACGGGTTACTGACGGGTACTGGCGACTAACGGGTAACTGACAGGTTACTGGTGACTAACGGGTTACTGACGGGTTACTGACAGGTTACTGGTGACTAACTGGTTACTGACGGGTTACTATCAACTTACGGGTTACTGACGGGTTACTGTCGACTAAATAGTTACTGACGGGTTACTATCAACTAACGGGTTACTGACAGGTTACTGGCGACTAAATAGTTACTGACGGGTTACTATCAACTAACGGGTTACTGACGGGTACTGGCGACTAACGGGTAACTGACAGGTTACTGGTCGACTAACGGGTTACTGGCGACTAAATGGTTACTGACGGGTTACTGGCGACTAACGGGTTACTGACGGGTTACTATCAACTAACGGGTTACTGACGGGTTACTGGCGACTAAATGGTTACTGACGGGTTACTATCAACTAACGGGTTGCTGACGGGTTACTGACAGGTTACTGGCGACTAACGGATTACTGATGGGTTACTATCAACTAACAGGTTACTGACGGGTTACTGACAGGTTACTGGCGACTAACAGGTAACTGACGGGTTACTGGTGACTAAATGGTTACTGACAGGTTACTATCAACTAACGGGTTACTGACGGGTTACTGGTGACTAACGGGTTACTGACGGGTTACTGGCGACTAACTGGTTACTGACGGGTTACTGGCGACTAACTGGTTACTGACAGGTTACTGCCGACTAAATAGTTACTGACGGGTTACTATCAACTAACGGGTTACTGACGGGTTACTGACAGGTTACTGGCGACTAACGGGTTACTGACGGATTACTGGCGACTAACTGGTTACTGACAGGTTACTGGCGACTAAATGGTTACTGACAGGTTACTATCAACTAACGGGTTACTGACGGGTTACTGGCGACCAACGGGTTACTGACGGGTTACTGGCGACTAACTGGTTACTAAATGGTTACTATCAACTAACGGGTTACTGACAGGTTACTGGCGACTAACGGGTAACTGACAGGTTACTGGCAACTAACTGGTTACTGACAGGTTACTGGCGACTAAATGGTTACTGACAGGTTACTATCAACTAACGGGTTACTGACGGGTTACTGGCGACCAACGGGTTACTGACGGGTTACTAGCGACTAACTGGTTACTAAATGGTTACTATCAACTAACGGGTAACTGACAGGTTACTGGTCGACTAACGGGTTACTGGCAACTAAATGGTTACTGACGGGTTACTGGCAACTAACGGGTTACTGACGGGTTACTATCAACTAACGGGTTATTGACGGGTTACTGGTGACTAACGGGTTACTGGCGACTAAATGGTTACTGACGGGTTACTATCAACTAACGGGTTACTGACAGGTACTGACCGGTTACTGGGGACTAACGGGTTACTGATGGGTTACTATCAACTAACAGGTTACTGACGGGTTACTGACAGGTTACTGGCGACTAACAGGTTACTGACGGGTTACTGGCGACTAAATGGTTACTGACGGGTTACTATCAACTAACGGGTTACTGACGGGTTACTGGCGACTAAATGGTTACTGACGGGTTACTATCAACTAACTGGTTACTGACGGGTTACTGACAGGTTACTGGCGACTAACAGGTTACTGATGGGTTACTGGCGACTAAATGGTTACTGACAGGTTACTATCAACTAACGGGTTACTGACGGGTTACTGACAGGTTACTGGTGACTAACTGGTTATTGACGGGTTACTATCAACTTACGGGTTACTGACGGGTTACTGGCGACTAACGGGTTACTGACAGGTTACTGGTGACTAACGGGTTACTGACGGGTTACTGGCGACTAAATGGTTACTGACGGGTTACTATCAACTAACGGGTTACTGACGGGTTACTGGCGACTAACGGGTAACTGACAGGTTACTGGTCGACTAACGGGTTACTGACGGGTTACTATCAACTAACGGGTTACGGACGGGTTACTGGTGAATAACGGGTTACTGACAGGTTACTGGCGACTAAATGGTGACTGATGGGTTACTGGCGACTAATGGGTTGCTGACGGGTTACTATCAACTAACTGGTTACTGACGGGTTACTGGCGACAGACGGGTTACTGACAGGTTACTTACGACTGACTGGTTACTGATGGGTTACTGACGGGTTACTGACGACTGATGGGTTACTTACAACTGATAGGTTACTGACGGGTTACTGGCGACTGACAGGTTGCTGATGACTGACGGGTTACTGATGAATGACTGGTTACTTATGACTGATGGGTTACTGACTGGTTACCGATGACTGATGGTTGACTTATGACTGATGAGTTACTGACAGGTTACTGATGACTGGCGGGTTTCTTACAACAGATGGGTTACTGATGGGTTACTGGTGGGTTACTGACAGGTTATTGATGACTGATGGGTTACTTACGACTGATAGGTTACTGACTGGTTCCTGGCGACTGGCGGGTTATTGATGACTGATGGGTTACTTACGACCGATGGGTTACTGACTGGTTACTGGCGACTGGCGGGTTATTGATGACTAACGGGTTTCCGACGGCCGATGGGTAACTTATGACTGACTGGTTACTGACGACTGACTGGTTACTGATGACTAACTGGTTGTTAAATGATCTGACCTTTGCTGGCAGTTTGAGTATGACGCTTGTGGAGATCAGTTCCTCTGCGATGTCACATCTGTTTCATGGTGAATGATCTACTTGAGTGTCTGATAAGTTTTCATCTCTGACTTCCAGAAAATCCTGTCAGGCTGATGTAACGGATAAAAGAATCAGTTTGTTCCCATGGTAACGGTGCAGGCTGGTGATGCAGCTTTTTCTGCAAAGTTTACGAAGAGGGAAGATTTGGATCATAAATAATAAAAACAAACTCTACTTAGGTTCTGTTGCATAGATTTAATTTTGTAGATGGAGAAAACAGTTGAACTAACATATGTGTAGATACATCCTGGTATTCAATCACAGAAAACTATTTAAATTATTTGATGTCATTTAAAAAAAACAAAAAAAACAAAGAAAAATAATGTAAAATATTTTAATGACTTTTTTTTAAATGACTAATTGAATAAAATCACATCAGATGACTTATTAAATAAAATTTCATGATATGTATTTAAATGAAACAAAAAAAGTTAAACAAATAGAGTGAAATAGATCAAATTAGAATATAATTTTTTTAAATTTAAATAAAGATTAAATGAAATCAAACAAAAATTTAGATTTAATTTAATGAAGTGAACAAAAGAAAATGTAATTACATCTAATTATAATAATAAAAATAAAATACATTAAAATAAAATTAAATGGAGCAAAATTAAAGATATCCCCCAAAAAATAAATACAATAAAATAATATAGATAAAAGTAAAATCAGAACAAAATATAATTTATTAAGATAAAATAGAACACACTGAGATTAATAAAGTACATGTAATCAAATAAAATATAATAAGAAATACTAAAGATTAAATTAAGATAAACCAAAAAATGATAAAATTAATTCAATTTAAATAGATATAAAAAAAAATATTTCAGTGAAAGGAAACAAAGTAAAACAAAACTGAATATGAATTTATTTAAATTAAATTAAATTATATAAACTGAAATAAGAAAAAATGAGAACATTTTAATTAAAAAAGCTAAAATAAAATTAAATGAAATAGAATAAGATGAATTTAAAAAAAGATATAATGAAATCAAGTTAAATTGAGCAAAGGTTTCTTCATTTTTCCAAACTGAGCAGTTTGTCGGTTCGCTGCAACTCACTGGAAGCAACACCTGCAGAGTTTCATGGGAATAAAACTATAATCTCATTTTACTGTCAGCTGAACTGAAAACTTGACATAAAAAATTTTACTTTCAGCAAAAGTACATAAATATAAAACATCTACGTCTTTTACTGCAACTTACCTCACACGTCATCCTGACTGGGTTCTTCTAGAATAACCTCTGCTGGTACATCTCACGCAGCCTGAACATCTCCTTCCTTCTGTCTCCAGCTCGCCGTGTCCTCCCATGAAAACGCCACTCCGGTCAAACTGATCCACAACGCCGCCGGACACCTCAACGGAGCGGCACGCACCGTTGGAGCTGCAGTTATCGGATATTTAGGTAAACCACCTCTCTGGCAGCTAACCCTGTTTCCTGCTTCTCCTGCGTAAGTCATCTCCTCCTGCACCTTTCAGGCGTCCGCGCCTTCACGCCCAAACCCGTGGCCACCAACCTGCAGTATGTGGGAGGAGCCGCGGCCATCCTGGGCCTGGTTGCCATGGCGTCAGACGTGGAGGGGCTGTATGCGGCCGTGAAAGCTTTGGTGTGCGTCGTGAAGAGCAACCCACTGGCCAGTAAGGAGATGGAGCGCATCAAAGGCTACCAGGTTGGACGCCAGACGCATAACGCTGATTCATGTTTTCATTGACCTCATCCAAGTTTGAGTCTGAATATTTCACACAAATTTTTTTTATTGAGTTACTTTGTAGGTATATATTCATTACATAATTAATTAACTATTATATAATGTAATTTTATACTTCCCAGTATCTGTTATGAGGCAGAAAACGAGCATCAGATCGATTTTGACCAAACTTTTTACCATAGTGATGCCAAATGCGTCAAAAACACACATTCGCTGATGAACTGACGTTAGGATAGCCGAGCTAAATTTAGCCTGAAGTTAGCGGCCTATTTGCGCCTGGAGTTAAGAGGAAAAAACTTTGTTTTCTTTCTGATGGATTACACTGAAAGCATGTCCGTATGACCGCTAAGCCCGTTTGTGGAAACTGCTGCAGTGGTGCATTCATGATTTAATGTGTGTGAAGAGCATCCGGAGGTGTGTTTGCTGATCGTTTTCAGCTTTTGACGTACAGATTATCCACGCTGAAGGCATAAATATCCTGCAGTGTGAACGTCTGATAGACCACACTCACATTTTAGTCCAGTCTGTGTTTAGCTAGTCACCGTTGAGGAAAGTAGCAGCGGTCCAGTTTGCAGTGTTTGCAGGTCCGACGCTGTGACCTAAAGCGTGTAAACTGTTTTTATTTCCTCTCTTAGCTGCTCGCCATGCTGCTGAAAAAGAAGCGCTCGCTGCTGAACAGTCACATCCTCCACCTCACCTTCTCTCTGGTGGGGACAGTGGACAGCGGCCACGAGACCTCCATCATTCCCAACTCCACCGCCTTCCAGGACCTGCTGTGTGACTTTGAGGTGACTCGCGATCCCAATGAACGCTTTGACCAGATCAAGGCCGGATTATCTGACGGGCATTATGGGCTCAGGCCCAGGGGCCCACGCCTACTAGGGGTCAGGGCTGGGCAATATGGCTGAAAAATGAAATCAAATCCGATTTCCAATTTTAATCGATTTTTTTCCCCTTACTGTAAAGAAAGAAATAGTAATAAATTACAAACCTCAAATATTTACCTGAATTTAAAGTGCAACTAAACAAGTTGTTAAATAAGAGATGCAGGCGCTGCCACTGTAAACATTATAAAAAACATGTTTGCATTTAGTGCGTTTCCACTGTGAGATAGTTTTTAGCTTTTGATCATACATTTAGGAATAGGCCTCACTTCACTTGTGTAACTTTATTCTAAAATTAAAAAAACTAATAATAATTAAATATAAATATAAATATATTATATATTATATATATTATAAATATATATAATTTAAATAATTAAATAATAAATAAAATGGCCTCCTTTTGGGAAAAAAATAGTGATTCCTTTTAGAGTATTTAGACATTAAATAACCAAAACAATTGCCCACATTGGCAATGAGGTAATAAAAATGAAAATTGACCTCTTTGATACAGAATCCTATTTTTTTTTTTAAATCCCTGAATGTTGTTTAAAGCTATATTTCTAACATACATGTATTATTACATTCTTGCTGTTTTTTGTTTCATTTACACAGTTTTGGTAAAAAGACGAGCCTGTCAGCTGCATCTGGCTTCAGACCCCTGTGGCATGTGCCCCCTCCCACGCTGAAAACCCTGAAAACTTTCCAAAAACTAAATATCGCCATAAAAACCCGCTAATGGAAACACCTACATTTAAAAGAAGTCTCAAATATTGCTAAAAAAAGAGGTGTTTTTTCAGACATTTAGATATAGAAATATATTGCAAAAGTGTAATGGAAACACTTTTTTTGTGTTTACGTGTCCCCAGACGTGACGTGGGGGGTCGTGACCATATATGGTCGTGACCAGTTAATTCCCGGTAAAGATGGCACAGTGTGCAATAAACAACAGGGAATTTCAGAGTTTTAGAAAAGAAGGTGAGGGAGGAAAGCTTCGAAAATCCGAAGCAAATTCTTCGCAGCAAGTAGAAAACCCTAAAATAACGCTACTGGCCAGTTTGCATTAACCGCAGTTTTTGTAAAATCTCACGAGAGATTTTACGACACTTGATGCTAATGTGCTAGACATTGTTCAATTGAAACACCCGCAAATCACAATTGTTGTTGGTCGAAACTTAGAAAAATCGTTTTTATTTTGCAACAAAATGTAAAGGAAGCACTTGTTGTTCGTTTCTAGCTGCCATGTTGTTGTATTTATGTGTTTCTGTGGGAAACCAGCTGGAGTGCGCCGACGTCACTAGAAGGTACGGAAGCCCAAAAGGTGCTGGCGGGGCAAAAAAAAAATCCTGATTTTCATAAAAATAAATCTTCATAAACAGCAAATTTAAGTTATTTGATTAAATCGATTAATCAACCAGCCCTACTTGGGGCCCACATAGAGAAAACACCAGCAGTTTGGAAATCAAACAAAATGTACATAAAACCCAGACAGTTACACTACAGTGTCTAGTGTGTTGCTACTGGTACCACTGGCTGAGAGATGTTAGAAATGCCGTTTCACATTATTTCCTTTAAAATTTTCACAATGTTGCGGTGGGGAAGGGGGCCCCTGGAACACTCTGGGCACAGGGACCTGTGCGCTTTTAATCCGGCCCTGGACCAGATGCTTAAAAAAGCATTTTACAATCTGCGCTACGAAGGTTTCACTGTGCACCTTCTGCTCCTCAGGTGTGGCTTCACGCTCCCTACGAGCTCCATCTGTCTCTGTTTGAGCATTTCACCGAACTCCTGACAGAATCCAGGTAAGTTTCATAAGCTTTAGAAACACAAACAGTCAGAAAACACAACCAGAATAACAAGCGATGATGTTTTAAACAGCGAAGCGGCCAAGAACGCCAAACTCCTGCGGGAGTTTCAGCTGATCCCCCGACTGCTGCTGACGCTGCGGGACACGTCGCTGTCGCAGCCCACGGTGGCCGCCATCAGCAACGTGCTGAGCCTGCTGCTGCAGGGCTTCCCTAACCCGTACGACCTGCTGCGGTAGGAAACACACACACACACACACACACACACTCCTTCCTCTCGGTGTTTAAAGCAGGTTTCATCTCACAGGTTTGGCCAGTTCATCTCCTCCACACTTCCCACCTTCGCTGTGTGTGAGAAGTTTGTTGTCATGGAAATCAACAATGAGGAGAAGATTGATGGAGGTGAGGAGGTCTTGGACGGTGTGTGTCTGTTGTCGTCTTGCTGGTGCTGAAACGTTGTCTTCTATCTGCAGGTAACGACGATGATTTCGGCGGCCTCCTGTCCGCCAGCCTGATCCTGCTGAGAAACCGACTGCTGGAAAACCTTCTCAGGCTGCTCTTCACCACGAAGGAGAAGTGTACAGTCAATGCCCAGTAAGCGTCACTTTCCTCCTGTGTCCTGACATTTCTTTTAAAATTATTTATTTGTGTATTTATTTATTATTTTTTTAGTTTTATTTTTGTCCGTCTGGTAGACGTATAACTCAGATACTTATGGATGGATTTTGATAAAAGTTTTGTCAAATTTTGCACATGTAATAAGGAACAAGTGATCCGATTTAGGGTTGATCCTGATCTTCATGTGGATTCAGGAATATTTTAAAGGTTTCTTTACAATTTGAAGTTTGAGATAACTTCAACATTTCAGCTTCTAACTTCACAGATAATGTCCGGGATGTTAAATGAATGTTATGAAATAGTTTTTTCCATAAAGTTATAATTTTTTAAACAATAATATCTAATAAATACGTAATCTATTTTTATATATTATATATAAAATATATGTATATTTTAGGAAAAAATAATATAAAAGTTTTTGTTTTCTAACACTTAACATTTTACATAATTTTTTAAAATAAAAGTTGTTTTGTTTTTTTAAATAAAAGAAACTGTAAAATTTCAGTTTCCATCTGGTATTAATGAAGTATATTTCATTTTATTTCCAGTACCTTGACATGACTTTGTTGTGAACTGGTGCTGTACAAATAAAGCTTACCTGAATGGAATCAGCTGTGCTTTGTAAAGCGTAAACATCAGCAACATCTGCATATATTTGACACTACATGTATGAATGTTAGTCAACATATATATATGTCACGATGGCGGTGGGGATGTGGACCCAAATGTAGGAGTCAGGAAGCCAGGATGCAGAAATCAGACGTGATTTTAATTCCAGTAACAAAAGTGAAGGTAGAACTAACAAAATGAACCAGCAACTCGAAACAAAAACTGAGGGGTAGAAATACAAAGAACACAGATGAAATTAATCGGAAAATCAAACCAGGTGAAACTAATGAACAGGAACCTAGACTCAAGAGGACTAAAGGAAAACTACAAACCAAAACAGCAAACCAGAACTAAGAAGAAACACAAAATAACACATTATGACAATATAAAAGATCAGTGGCTCTAAAACGGAACCTTGTTGCACACCCATTGCTGTTAAATTACTGCTTTTAACTCATTATTCTACATTTTATTCCCAGGTTTTCTGTGAAACTTGAATGTTTTTGGGTCTTTACTGCTGTGATGTGATGCTGAACCCAAGGAGGCTTCACCGACTGTGGACCTCTGTTTGACCTGCCACGTCTCCGTCCCCCCCCCCCCCCCCCCCCCCCCCCCCCAGGGCCTGCGAGGAGCTGGTGAGGACGCTCGGCTTCGACTGGTTGTTGATGTTCATGGAGGAACATCTCCACTCGAGCACGGTGACCGTGGCCCTGTGGATCCTGGTGGTTCTGCTGTCCAACCAGTCCATCCTGAACCGCTTCAAAGAGGGCCTGTGTGGCGGAGGCTGGCTGGACCACACCGACTCGGTCCTGACCAATAAGATTGGCACGGTGCTGGGTGAGCTCAGATGTGAAACGCAGTAGCGTTAGGTGACCAGACATCTCAGGAAGAACATTTTTTACTGATTTAGGATCAGATTTTGCAGCGTTTATTGGTAAATGTTTGACTCCCTGCAGCGTTAGTCAGCAGCATGATGTCCAGTGTAAATACTGTATGTTGTAACGTGGCTCAGCAGACGCCTCTCCTCACTCTGGCAACGCTCTCCGTCGGAGTTGGCCGTCATTCAGTAAACAGAAAGCTGTGCAGTTTGTGCGCCGCACCGCCAAGGGTTCGTCTTCTCATTTATTGCCCCCCTGCTCCCCCTGCTGCCATCGTAACCCTCCCCTCCCCTCCCTCTTTCAGCTTAGTGGTTTTCAACCTCCGCACACTTTTTGGATTCAGCCAATCTGTCATCCTGAAATGGGAGATTTTCCCCTCAAACAAATCGTTGCAGCAACTTGCAGGTTGAGAACCATTACGTTTTGCTATACAAGCAACAAATGCTGTAAGGAAACCTTCAGATTTAGTTTAAATCTTCCTGACAACCAGCTTAAAGCTTATGATAGTGGTTTATTAAAGCATCCTCCTCCCTTACAATCCTGCTGCGTTGAACCCCAAACCAGGCGCAGACGGCTCTAGGTGCCCGAGTCAGAGAGTTTGCAGCGATTCAACCTGTTTATTCTGGTTTTGTTGACTTTAACGGGTCTCTTTTGTGTCTGTAAACGTCCTCTCTAGGCTTCAATGTGGGTCGCAGTGCCGGCGGTCGTTCCACAGTGCGGGAGATCAACAGGGACGCTTGTCATTTCCCAGGATTCCCGGTCCTGCAGACGCTGCTGCCCAAACACACCAACGTTCCTGAGCTTTACTTCCTCCTCATGGCGCTCTTCCTGCAGCAGCCCGTCATCGAGCTGCCAGACAGTCTGCAGGTACATGTTAGTATACCCAGCTTCCTTTTACTCCCTCTAACTGACACTTCGTAACTTCTGCACTTTAAGTCCTCATGAAACGGAAACAGGGGTCCAAATGTTCCAACAAACAGACAAATAACGCTTTTTCACCAATCAGAGCTCAGAATTTAGCTTCAAAATCAAACAAAGTGATCATTTTTAACTGATGGCTGATAAGAAATGGATCTTTCTGAGCAAATGTGATAAATTTAAGCTCTTAATCAATTTTAGCTCTTTAGCTGCTTAAATGTTTGCTTGACTGCGTTTCCATTACCCTTAAAGTTGCAAAAAAACCTAAATATTACAATACAAATCTGCTAATTAAACATCTACATTTCTAAAAAAGCTCTCAAACATTGCTAAACAGTTTTAGTGGTGGCTTTGCCAGATGTTTCTAGATAGAAATATATCACAAAAGTATAATGGAAACAGTTTTATTTGGATTTATGCACCCTGGACGTGATACAGGAGGTTGAAACCGTTTATTTCAGGTAAGGATGGCGCAGTACGGACAGACGGACGTATTTTTAAAACCATTAAAGAGAAAAATATATATATATTTTATATATAATATAATGTATGATATAAATAAAGAATATATAACTTCTATCTTTGATAGCAAACCACAGTGAGATGCAGAGTTTTACAGGGATTTAGAAAGAGAACTGAGGGAGAAGAAAAGCCGTAGAAAATCCTCCCCAGCTCGTGGAAAACGATGAAACGAAGCCACCAGGATTCCTGGCAAAAGCTGAAATTCTCCTAATTCTCCCTCGCCAACAGACTTTACGAGAAGTTCGACTCATGCACTAAACACATCGATAAATATCAAGTAAAATGTTTATTTAATCTGTCATCATTGTTTTGTAATGGACCTTCATACTATCATACGTGACACATTGTGCTGAAGTCTGGGGAAACACATGACGGACAACATTACATGCTATCCTCCTTCTTTAAAAAAGCCACATTCCATCTATACAGAACCAACTAATTTTAATTCATTCATTCATTCATTCATTCATCCATCCATCCATTATCCAAACCGCTTAGTCCAATGGGAAGCTGGAGCCTATCCCAGCAGTCTGGGGGACAGGCAGGGTACACCCTGGACAGCTCGCCAGTCCATCGCAGAGCCACACAGAGACAAACAACCACTCACACTCTCAACAAACAAATTTTCTGTTCATTAAATTAAAAGTATTGAAATTTGAAGACCTTATTAAAATTGAAGATACTTCAAATTATGTGTAAAGTTAAAAATGATCAATTACCCAACAGCATCCAGAAGCTTTTCCAGTTATGAAAGATGACGTTCAGCCTGACAGGAACATACATGTTCAGAAAACCAGGCGTGAGAACAAATGCTAAATTTCTTAGACTCTGGAACAGCTGTAATGAAGAAATAAAAACACGTCAATCTATCGGAAAATTTAAACTAATGATAAGAGATGATATAATTTAAAATATGAGGCATGTATATTGTATAGCGGGGCTGTGACGATATGCTTTCGTAAGATAGATAAGATAGGATAAACTTTATTTATTAAGCACTTTTCATTGACACAAGGTCCCAAAGTGTTTCATAACAATGAAAACATAGAAAACCTGCAAAGTTTAGAAAAAAAGATTAAAGAAATTAAAAAAAACTGATTTGATTGATATATTTTTTTGGAGCCGATTCAATTAAAATTGTGATTCTTTGATATTGCTGATTTTTGTAGATTAAAGCAAAACTTTTTTTGCTTATCTTTTTTCTCGATTTGAATTGGAAAAAGACAACAAAGTAGCCCGACCATCATTCTGCTGCTACAATGTCCATCAAAATGAGTAAAAAGATCAATAAAAATGACCAAAAATTTATAACGGATCACTTTTATATATTTGAAAAAAATCAAATTTTTAACATAAATATTTTTTTTTTAAATTGTAAAGTAAAAAATCCCAATATTAGATTTTTTAATTTGATTTCCCACCCCTATAGTATATTATGATTTATTGTGTGTACTGTTGAAGTTTTATTGCAATGGAATTTAATGTCTATTATAATTTTTTATTTCATACCGTGAAAGTTTTTGGGTGTTACTGATGAGGGGGTTTCGAACCAGATAAGAGCTTAACTTCTTCCAAAACCCTTTTCAAACTTAAGAAGCTTGTTTTGTTTGTTGAAACCAATACTTGTTCTTTTTAAAAGTGTTTTATTTGGAAATGAAGTCTAAAAAAAAAAAAAAAAAACACAATCCAGTGTAAAACCTCCAAATCACAGCTATAGTTAGTGAAAATTTTGCAAATATGGTTTTTATTTTGTGTAAAACCATAAAAAATGCAGCTTATAAATAGTTTTATTTTAAATTTGTGGAAATAAACTTGCTGAGTGACAACAAAAGGAGATAAGAAACATTAAAAGCCTTCAAAACTCACACATATCCTCATGATGTCAGTTTTACTGAATGTGACTGTGTGTGTGTGTGTGTGTGTGTGTGTGTGTGTGTCTGTCCTCAGTTTGACCTGGACTCTATCTGGACGTTCATCTTTGGCATGCCGGCCTCCAGCGGGACAGTCGTGGGCTTCATCCACAGCGTTTGCACCGAGGCCGCCTTCCTCCTGCTGGCCATGCTGCGCAGCATGCTCAACCTCGTAAGAAATTACGTTTAATTATACAATCAGCGCTTCTCAAACTGGAGGTCTCCAGATGATTGTGAGGAACATCCAGTCGATTTGTATCAGAAAAATTCAGGATTTTTATCAGGGGTGTTTGAATGAAAATGTAAACGACACATTAATGTGTAAACGGCAAACTGAGTCCACCGTATGTTGTCTCGTTACTCAAAACGTTTCAGAACAACACGGCCAACGTACAAGGATCAAATAAAAACAGTTTATGTGGAGAAGGAGGTGCAGGAGGTAAACACACAATGGTCAAATTACCAAGACGTTAAAGATGCATTCTGATTCAGCAAAGAAACGCAAGATTGAGAGAGAAAAATACAAAACAAGAGTTTTCCGCTGGCTGGAAAAAGGACACGTAGGACCAAGCGGCAACCTCTGCGGTTAAAAGTGAAGCCAATGCAGAAGTGCATGAAACTGCAGTTCCACCTTCATCCACTAGGGGCTGCAAACCAGAGCAAATCCCCATAGACTCCCATGTTAAAAAGACCAACTTCACAGCAGAAATAAACATGTTTACAGCAGAAATAAACATGTTTACAGCGGAAATAAACATGTTTACAGTGGAAATAAACATGTTTACAGCAGAAATAAACATGTTTGCAGCCTGGTACAAAAAACAATTTAGCTTTAACAGGTCAGGTTTACCTTCATGACAACTGTGGGGGGAGTGAATTTTTTTCTAACTCCTCCATTTAGAAATAATTTCATCTCGAAATTTGGTATATTTAGGGGCGTGTCCTTTTGATTGACAGGTACCTGATATCCCGTTTAAAGAGGGAGGACAACCGTGATTTTAACCAGTTAACAGTTTGACTTAGCTTTAGCCCGCTAGGGCTGTGACGATATGCTTTTGTCCCGATTTGATTCCGATTTTTTTGGGTGCGGATTCATTGTAAATTGCGATTCTCACAATTCTTTGATATTGCTGATTTTTGTAGATTAAAAAACAAAAAAAGTACAATTTTTTTTATTTTTTTTTTTTGCTCGTCAATTTCCTTATTTTATTCATTCATTCATTCATTTTCTGAACCGCTTAATCCAATTCAGGGTGGCGGGGAAGCTGGAGCCTATCCCGGCTGGCTTTGGGCGACAGGCAGGGTACACCCTGGACAGCTCGCCAGTCCATCACAGGGCCACACAGAGAGACCAACAACCACTCATGCTCACACTCATTCCTAGGGGCAATTTAGAGAAACCAATTAACCTAACATGCATGTCTTTGGATGGTGGGAGGAAGCCAGAGAACCCACGCATACACGGGGAGAACATGCAGACTCCACATAGAAAGGCCACTGACCAAACCCCTCCCCAGCCAAGGATAGAACCACATTTAATTTTAGTTTGGGAAAAAAACAACACAGCATCATTCTGCTGTTATAATGGCCAAGTAGTCAACTAAAAAGATCAATAAAAACAATAAAAATGACAAAAAAGTTTATAATGGATTATTTATTTATTTGGAAAAATAAATGGCTCGGTCTTCACTGCAGCTGCACTGGAAGTTTGAGGTCATGCATGTTTCCCTTCCAGCCATGGCAGTCAGAGGAAGAAGGTTCCTGGCTCAGGGAGTACCCGGTCACCCTCATGCAGTTCTTCAGGTACCTTTACCACAACGTCCCCGATCTGGCGCCGATGTGGCACAGCCCCGAGTTCCTCTGCGCCCTGGCAGCCACCGTCTTCCCATTCAACATCAGGCCCTACTCTGAGATGGTAAGTTCCACTTCGCTGATGCCAAATCTGGATGAGATTCAGCAACAGGAAGTAGAAACTGGGAAACTGTGACCTGTACTGGTGAGCTAAAGGGATGTCGTCTCTTTAATCAAAAGTATTGATCTGTAACTTTATTACTTTGGGCAGATGTATGGTGGCTGTCCTTTTATGGGCAGTAAAAACGAGCTTGTTGGCCTTTTTGGAGCCGCAGGAACGATTATCTTTCACAGCAGCAGTTTCAGGATCGCAGGTGGAAACACGGCAGTGTTTCCTGCTTTCCTCAACGCTGATTGCATAAGTGTTGCTCCTGAAGGGAAGAAAAACATGGCTCTGCTGTCGGACTAGAAAAACAACGACCTCTCCGTCGTTTCTAGGTGAGTGATTTGGACGACGAAGCCAGTTCTCCCACTGAGGAGTTCAAGGCCTTTGCTGGGGACTCTGGCATGAACCGTAGCCAGTCTGAGTACTGCAACGTGGGCTCCAAGACGTCGCTGACCAACCACCCGGCCAAGAAGTACGTCTTCGACTTCATGAGGGTTCTGATCATGGACAACCTCTGCATGACGCCGGCCAGCAAGCAGACGCCCATCATCGACATGCTGCTGGAGGTAAACAGCTGTTAAACAATAGACTGTAGATGAAAGATGGACGGAGCCTCCGGCGGTTAAAAGTGAAGCCGATGCAGAAGTGCATAAAACTGCAGTTCCCCCTTCATCCACTAGGGGCTGCAAAACAGAGCAAATCCCCATAGACTCCCATGTTAAAAAGACCAACTTCACAGCAGAAATAAATCAAATCAAAGATACTTTATTCATCCCCAATGGGAAGTTCAGAGTTCAAGAGAAGTCACCTACAAACATGTTTACAGCAGGAATAAACATGTTTACAGTAGAAATAAACATGTTTATAGCAGGAATAAACATGTTTACAGCAGGAATAAACATGTTTACAGCCGGAATAAACATGTTTACAGTAGAAATAAACATGTTTACAGTAGAAATAAACATGTTTACAGTAGGAATAAACATGTTTACAGCAGGAATAAACATGTTTACAGCAGAAATAAACATGTTTACAGCAGGAATAAACATGTTTACAGCAGGAATAAACATGTTTACAGCAGGAATAAACATGTTTACAGTAGAAATAAACATGTTTACAGTAGGAATAAACATGTTTACAGCAGGAATAAACATGTTTACAGTAGAAATAAACATGTTTATAGCAGGAATAAACATGTTTACAGCAGGAATAAACATGTTTACAGCAGGAATAAACATGTTTACAGTAGAAATAAACATGTTTACAGTAGGAATAAACATGTTTACAGCAGGAATAAACATGTTTACAGCAGGAATAAACATGTTTACAGCAGGAATAAACATGTTTACAGCAGGAAAAAACATGTTTACAGCAGGAATAAACATGTTTACAGTAGAAATAAACATGTTTACAGCAGGAATAAACATGTTTACAGCAGGAAAAAACATGTTTACAGCAGGAATAAACATGTTTACAGTAGGAATAAACATGTTTACAGCAGGAAAAAACATGTTTACAGCAGGAATAAACATGTTTACAGTAGAAATAAACATGTTTACAGCAGGAATAAACATGTTTACAGCAGGAAAAAACATGTTTACAGCAGGAATAAACATGTTTACAGTAGGAATAAACATGTTTACAGCAGGAAAAAACATGTTTACAGCAGGAATAAACATGTTTACAGTAGGAATAAACATGTTTACAGCAGGAAAAAACATGTTTACAGCAGGAATAAACATGTTTACAGTAGGAATAAACATGTTTACAGCAGGAAAAAACATGTTTACAGCAGGAATAAACATGTTTACAGTAGAAATAAACATGTTTACAGCAGGAATAAACATGTTTACAGCAGGAAAAAACATGTTTACAGCAGGAATAAACATGTTTACAGTAGGAATAAACATGTTTACAGCAGGAAAAAACATGTTTACAGCAGGAATAAACATGTTTACAATAGGAATAAACATGTTTACAGCAGGAAAAAACATGTTTACAGCAGGAATAAACATGTTTACAGTAGAAATAAACATGTTTACAGCAGGAATAAACATGTTTACAGCAGGAATAAACATGTTTACAGCCTGGTTCAAAAATCCATTTTAGGTTTAATAGGTCAGGTTTACCTTCATGACAACTGTGGGGGGAGTGAATTTTTTTCTAACTCACCCGTTTAAAGTAATTTTAAACCGAGCTTCAGTTCAGCTCTTCAGAAACCTACGGGTGACGTCACGGAGGCTCCGCCCATCTTTCTGTATACAGTCTGTGTTAAACACAGTTTGTGCCTGTTGTTTACGTGTTTGTTTACTTTTTGCAGGCTTCCCCGGAGCGCTCCACCAGAACTCAGCAGAAGGAGTTTCAGTCCAACATCCTGGACGGCGTCATGGAGCATCTCCTGGCTGCGGACGTACTTTTAGGTCAGAGCCGTCTGCAACACCTCCGATGTCTGAACCACTGTTATATACGGAGGAGCAGCAACCTCCACAAATGATCTGGCGGCCCCCAGTTTGAAAACCACTACTCTTTTTCACCTAGACTGGGAGTGGGCAAGTCTTCCCAGTTCTAGATGTTTCCAGTTCAAACTGAGCAGAACTTGAGAAGCTGTTGGATCCATTTCCTTTGAATCGGGTGTTTTAGAGCCGGCTCGGGTCCTCGAGGGCCACAGTCCTGCAGGTTTTCCATGGGTCCTTGCTCCAACACAACACAACTTCATACACTGTTCCATCCTTTTAACCTCTCACACCTCAAGAGTGTTTTGGGGGTTTTGGCTTGAAAATGATAAAAATAATAGATTATTTTTGTGATTATAATCTATAAAAACCACTGTTATGTGGATTTTGTATGGAAACCTGCTGCCAAGGCCCAACAGGAAGCATGGTTGTTTGACTAAACGTGTTTTTATCCAGCTGGATGGAAATCCTGAAGGTAAGGCAGGATATTCATGATGTTGAAGCATAAATTTGGCTCCAGTTTGGTGAATCTTGGTCAAAGCAAAATGAAACGGAAATCTTTGGAATCTGTGCTTTCAGTAGAGGCGTCTGCTGTGTTTACGTATAATTTTACCAACTTTATTTACCTGGTCTTTTAGGACGCATTCACATCGCTTTATCGATCCGAATCCGTTGGCTCGGAAAGTCGCTTTGTTTGGGGAAATGTGCACAAATTCTGATTCGGATCAAAGAAACGGAATCGGCCCGTTTCAAGTGGACCAAATACAGGGAGTGGACTACACAACAAGTCCCTTCCTGCATGTGGCGTAGCATTGCATTGTGGGTAAATCCATAGCGATGGCATTAAGGGTCCTCTGCCTCGTCTGGTGTTCATACTGCGTCCATTGTTGCAGTGGATTTCTGCAGTATACTTGCATAAGACACAATAAAAACCCAAAACAGCCATAGTTTGGTCTCCATGTTTAACTGGCAGGTGGAGGAAACAGTTTTCTTCTTCACGCCGGTCTTGTCCTCTCTTCTGCTAAATACCAGTGCAGCGCCACCTCTGGTGGGAATGGGGAGATGATATTCTAATGGTTTGACTGGTTTCACCAAAGTGCAGCGTGAACACGATCTCGGTCCGCATGGATACACCGCTCTACAGCGGAGCCGGGTCTCCAATCGGACCGGGTCTTCAATCGGACCGGGTCTCCAATCAGACCGGGTCTCCAATCGGACCGGGTCTCCAATCGGACCGGGTCTCCAATCAGACCGGGTCTCCAATCGGACCGGGTCTCCAATCGGACCGGGTCTCCAATCAGACCGGGTCTCCAATCGGACCGGGTCTCCAATCGGACCGGGTCTCCAATCGGACCGGGTCTCCAATCGGACCGGGTCTCCAATCGGACCGGGTCTAGTGGACTATCCTGATGTGAATGCACCATTACCTGTTCATAGAAAAGTTTTCATTCGCTTTTAGCTGAGATTCTGGCTTTTCTGTGGAGATCGTGTGTCTTTAGGCTGGAAGACGTAAAGCCCACAAGGTTTATGACCTTAAAGGTTGCTGCTTACTCTGAACTCAGCACTGCCCCCTAGTGGATGAACTGACTTAACTAAGGCAACGTAAAAGACGCATGTGAGCCAGGTACGTTGGAGCAGGGATTTATCTAAAACCTGCAGGACTACGGCTCTCTAGAATCTCTTTTAACTCCAGGATGTTTAATCAGAGACTGAAGGTTTAGATGAGATGATGTGTGAAACCTCGTAGTTGGTACGAATCTCTTGATAACTCCCCCGTCGGTGTTCGTGCAGGCGAGGACGCCTCTCTGCCCCTCAGCAGCGGCGGCAGCTACCAGATCCTGGTCAACAACGTCTTCTACTTCACCCAGCGGGTGGTGGACAAGCTGTGGCAGGGCATGTTCAACAAGGACTCCAAGCTGGTGGTGGACTTCATCGTGCAGCTCATAGGACAGGTACACGGACTCGTTCTCCTGGTGCAGCATCTGCGTGTTGCTAGAATTGAATCGAGGAAGAAACCAGCTCTTACTGGAGTTGTTTTCCAGTTCATGCACAGTAAATTAGATAAGCGACGTCCATCGGACTGCAGCCGTTGCTCGCTTATTTTATCACTCCAAGGCAGAAATATTGAACATTTTTTTTAATGCGTTCAGGGCCTGACTGTGCAGGAGCCGAGTGTGTAAAGGGTTTAATGCAGAGAACATGTTTGGACTTTGTCCTATATGGTTTATGCTTTGCTTCTGCAAACATTATTGTGCAAGAAAGTAGATAAGGAGATTATTTTCTGAAATAAAAGATTCAAGCCTGCATAATGTTTCTTTGTGTTGAGAGAAATATCCTGATTGGATAAGCGGCTGCTTACGGCCGAGACACTCAGCAGCAACGATGATTTAAAGCAAACACAAGCCACTGTCTGAGCTGTTTAAAGGTACTTTCAGTGCAGAAAAATCCAGAAACTGGCCAGGATGGCTTGTTTAAGGTTCTAGAAAGTTCTCATGATGTGAAATGAGGAGGTTAAATCTCTCGCCTTCCTCTCATTGGCCTGTTTTCCCTCCCTCTCTTCCAGTCTAAGAGGCGTTCCCAGGGTCTCTCGCTCGACACCATCTACCACTGTCTGAACCGGACCGTCCTCTACCAGCTCTGCCGACCCCACAAGACGGTAGCTCAGCAGGTGGCCCTGCTGGACGCCCTGCGAGTTCTCACCGTCAACCGCAACCTGGTGCTGGGGCCGGGCAACCACGACCAGGACTTTGTAGCCTGCCTGGCCCACTGCTTCATCTGCCTGCACAGCGGAAGGTAAGAAAAGGAAAACACGAGGAGTTGTAGGAGATTATTTGTAGCACATGAAGCTCTGAATCCTCAATGTGTCGGTTTAAAGTAGCAGAGCTGTTTTGTAAACACGGTGAGAGCGATGCAACGTTGTCGTGTTTCTGTTTGGTAAAAACTAATCTTCGCCCGGGAAAAAAAGATTTGATGAGTTGCCTTCAGAGACCAGCTGATCAGAGCCATGATTTAGATTCAGAAGGAAATGGAACAAGAGGTTCAGATAGAAAGATTGACAATAGAAAGAAGCAGCAGGTCAGAGTGGGAACGGGAGGGAAAGAAAAAGCATCAGTCTTGTCCGAGAGAAAAAAAGGTGAGTTATGTTGGTACGCCAACAGAAACACGAAGCAAAGCGTCCACACACACATCCGTTGGTGGAAAGGAGGCTTAAGGTGCTTCAAGTGGACCATAAAATATGCAGTGAGCAGGTGAACCAGTGAGCGTCTCTCCCTTCCAGCCGCTGTTTGTGTCCAGGAACAAGTAGAAATAGTTTCCCAAGCAGCAGCAGGTGAGTTGAGGCTGAATTTCCTCCTGTGCTGGAAGCCAGTCGGCTCTAATGTCCCACTGCAGCAGAGGAGCTGAAACCTGCCGTCAGGCCTCTGCAGGGCTCGCTGATGCTGTGTGCTTGTGTTTCGTCTCTGCAGCAGCGTGGAGGGCTTCGGTCTGGAGGCAGAAGCCAGGATGACCACCTGGCATGTCATGATGCCCACGGAGAACGAGGCTGACGCCACACACAGCCACGATGTCAGCGAAGGTGAGACGCCGTGCAGTGTGGACGAGTCGATCCTGAGTGGGTGTGTGTCCACGCAGACTGGATGTGTGTGTCTGCATGTCCCGACAAGAGGACACACACCTCCCGGCTTCTCTGATTTAACTTCATTAGAGTCAGTTTGTCGTTTTACACTAAACTGACAGAAGGAGACGCATCTGGATGAGAAGATGAGCTCTGTGGATGAAGAACCAGTCAGGAGAAATCTCTGAACTCATTTCACTAAAGATTTAGTGCTGCTGCTTTATTATGGTCTGTAATTCTGTTGTGAGTGATATCTCAGCCTTTAGGTGATCTACGGAGGTTTTCCAGGCATTTATTTCCCGTCTATGATGTTTACAATCCAGCTTCAACATGTTTTTATTCAGAGACTGTCTGTTGAATCCATGAGACATTATTTAGAATTTTTTGTAAAAGGCACAAAATAATCATACAGTATAAACAGGCAAAAATAGTGATGCATGGATAAAGCAAAAAACCACGTTCTCTTTACGTATCTGAAATGGAGTGGGAGGAAGTAAAAACTTACATTATCCCACCCCCATCCTCATGAGTCATTATTAATACATCTCTTATCTTCCTATTGATAGCAGGATATTTCAACACATCCAGTAATAAATATACATCTTTCTCATTTATATACCTGGTAAAAAAAAATAAAAATAAAATAAAAATAATAAATAAATAATTTAAAATTAAATAAATCATAAATGGAAAATTAAATAATAATGAATAAATACATAATAAGTAAATAAATAATAAATTAATGAAATAAATAAATAAAAAATATTAATAAAGTTTTCAAACTGAGCAATATTTGGACATTATCTGAGCGTCCACTCCAAGCTATTCCAGCAAACTGAAAAAGAAAAAGTTCTCCTTGTTGTACGGACCCCTGTTATTTTGTAATTAAATTTACCCCTTAAATTATATCCCTCTTCCCTCCTGATAATAACTTTTGAATGTGTTCTGGTTGGAGACTATTTTTTGCTTTAAATTTGTTTGTCAAATAAAATCAACAAATTTTATAAGTCATGACTGTAAAAATAATGTGTAATCTCATACCCTGTCCCATTAATGATCTTTATTGCCTTCTTTTGCAAAATAACTAATGGATTTATTGTTCTTATGAAGTTACTACCCCAGACTTCTGCACAGTAAATGAGATAAGGAACAACTAATGAACAGTACAATATGCAGATTGATTTATTATCCAGTACCTGTTTTGTTTTGTTTGATACTGCGATACATCTTAAAATCTTAGTTTGTACATATTTAATGTGGGGTTTCCAACTAATTTTTTCACCTAAAGTCACCCCTAAGAATTGTATCTGTGTCTCTTTCAATAGTAACCCCATCCAACCGTGTATGGAATCGTAAATTAGATCTGTAATTTCCAATAAGTATTATTTTTGTTTAACTCAGATTTAATGACAGTTTATTTCTGCCCAGACATGATTTTAATTTATTCAGTTCATCATTAATAACTTTAATTAGAATTTATATTTTACTGCCAGAACAAAAAATATTGGTATCATCAGCAAATAAAATTATCTTCAAAACTTTCGAAACCTCGCAGATGTCATTTATATAAAGTAAAAAATAGTTTCGGGCCCAACAGTGATCCCTGAGGGACGCCTCAGGTAATGTCCGAGCATGTCGAACAAACACTTTCCAATTTATCACATTTGTGGTATAAAAATAAGATCACTATCAATCTTTGTTGCGAGGAGACACCTATGATGATGGTGATGATGATGATGAAACTTCCTTTCAAACTTTCCACCAATCAGAGAGCTTGAATTGACCGTAATGTCCAATCAGGAGCAGCCAAATGTTAACAAATGAGCACAGAAGAAGAAGTGTAAAGATCCTCAGTGGCAGGATTAAAGCCAAGAATATGTTTATTAATTCGTTCATTCATTCATCTGACAACTGAGATGGAGAACATCATGCCTGCGAGTAAAAGCTTCAGCTTCTACGTGTAATTTCACATGAAAACACATCCGACTTTTAATGTTGGTGCGGGTAAGTTGCCTCCAGCTTCGTGGTGTAAAAAAAAAGTTGTGGTCCCTGCGCAGGCCGGCAGCTGCTGCTGAAGGCGGTGAACCGCGTGTGGACGGAGCTCATGCACAGCAAGCGCCAGATGCTGGAGGACATCTTCAAAGTGTCTCTGCCCTGCAACGACCGAGGACACGTAGACATCGCCACAGCCCGACCGGCTCTGGAGGAGCCCGCCCTGAAGAGCTGGCAGAGCCACCTGGGTGAGACGAAGTTTTAACAGCTCTGTGCGTTCTGACTCCCTGCACGAGGGTTTTACTTATGAAGCCGATTTCCGTCCAGTTTCCGCACCGACCACTCTGCTGAGCCGACGGTTTGGCAGACGCTCTTAGACATTTATAGCGTTGTTTTTTTAATTTTCAATCAGTAAACTACGTCTGATTCTGACAACAGCCAGAAGGTTGTTTAACAAAATATTAGATTAGGATTTTCATTAAATTTTATTTCATAAGCTTTTTGCTCATTTAAGTGACAGATTTTTTTTTTCCTTATTTATCCGGGAAGTTGTCAAGACACTTAAAATATAAACCAAAAAAGGGCTCAAATAAAGTTTGAGTTGATTATTACTAGTTATACATAGTCTGGGTGAATACTCTATTCTGATTGGCTGCAGATTGTCTTTTCAAAAGTGATATTGGACACCAGTTAAAAAAAAACAGTTCCGTCAAACAGCCCAATAGTTCTAAATCAGTGCGCTGGCTCAAACAGCAGTTGTAACCGTGGTAACAGAAATGTTAGCGACAAACGGGCAGAAAGAATATCTGACTGACAACGTCAGACATCACATAAACATGATAAACATCCTCCCCGATTTCCTCATATTGTGAACAAATGTGCATTTCAGGGCAGAAAAATAATCATATTTTCACTGGAATCCGTTAAGAGGAGGGGGGCGCACTTCCGTTCATCACTCTTTTATCTTTCAGACTCGATCACCTGACGGTGCGCCATGCGCGCACACACACACACACACACACACACACACACACACACTCACGTTTATACACACTGAGCTCCCACATTTACCCCTGGCTGCAGTGTGCAGACTGAGGTGCATCATCGCATATTTGTTGCAATAGTATCTGCTGCGAACGAGCTCCAGGTGCTCTCAAAGCTGGTTACCTTGGAAATGCCACAACAAAAGACATTAATAGTCCCCTCTGCTCTTTCTTGTAAAAAACATTATTTTAACAGCAAAAAACAACATTAGTAATTGATTTTATATTATTTTCTTTTGTGAGTGAGCATGTTATAAGCGGGATAATGCCCTCCGAGGTGTCCATTATCAGAAAATAATGAATTTCACTTTGCATTGGACAGTTCACGCCCCCGCGTCATCCATTAATTTCTGATAATGGACACCTCGTTGGGCATTATACCTTATGTAATGTCAAGGAGTTGTAGCAGGGAAACATTGAATAGTTGCATGACTGCGTCCCTCAAGATTTTGTTTTACATTGCAAGAAGATTCCCCTCTGGAGGCCGATGTTAAATCTTTACCGTTTTATCCACCCAAACGGTGTGAAACGGTGTGAAGGAGAGGTCAGAACGCAACAAAAATGTAGCGTTTTACTGTCACAGCGATGTGCCGTAAACATGCCTGTCATGACTTCAACATCGGCTGCAGACTGGAGCTGCCAGACGCCTTCCTGCCTTTGCAGAACACACACATGTGCGATGATTTCCGCACCACAACACACAAACAGTCCACAAACCTAAGATATATCTCTGTATCCTCCCTCGTTCCTCCCTCTTTTTCTCCACATCAGACGTTACGATGTCTCACTGTCCCTCTGTCTGATCTTCTATCTGCCGTCCAGCACATGAGAAAAAATGCATCAGTCGAGGCGAAGCTGTGGCGCCAGCAACGCAGTCCAAACTGTCCCGAGTCAGCAGCGGCTTCGGCCTCTCCAAACTGACCGGCGTCCGGCGCAACAAGAAGGAGAAACAGCCTGAACAAGAACAGCCCGTCTGCACAGGTAAGGATGAAACCTGATGTTTGCCGCTCCGCTACACTTTGCTTTCCTCACAGCCTTGTGTTCATCTTCCACAGGAGTCCTTCCAGTGGATGTTCACCCACATCGCAGTTGTCCGAGACTTGGTGGCGATGCAGTACAAAGAATATCAGGAGGTACTTGCTTTATGTGAGACCGACGAGAGGACGTTAAAGTGTTCATTTATGACTCACAGCAGGTGTTTTTAATGTGACTCGCCACCATTAACGCTTCATCCGTCGCTTCCGTCACTGCAGCGGCAGCAGAACGCCCTGAAGTACGTGACGGAGGAGTGGGCGTCCACGAGTACGAGCTGCTGCGGGAGCGGGGCCTCTGGGGCCCGCCCATCGGCTCCCACCTGGACAAGTTTGTCCTGGAGATGACGGAAGGGCCCTGCAGAATGAGGAAGAAGATGGTCCGCAACGACATGTTCTACATCCACTACCCGTACATCCCCGAGACTGAGACGACCGCCAGCTCAGCGCAGGTACTTCATTCAGCTCCGAGACAACATCTGTCCCAGTTTATAAAACCGAGGGGGGCCGCTGGCCTGCAGGTTCTGGATCTTTCCTGCTCAATCACCTGCATTAACAGGATGAGGTTTGTTGGAGCAGGGAAACATCCAAACATGCAGGACCAGAGCAGTTCATAGAACAGAATTATTGCCGACTAAAGCGGCGAATCGTATCAATTCTCATCCTGAGAACTGCCGCAGGTCGCGTCACTGCGGGTAAGACGCATTATCTGGGTAAGACGCATTATGTAACCTTAGAGGTCGGCGCCGCCCCCTAGTGGATGGACTGACATAACCACGGCAACATTAAAGTGTGAGTGCAAGGGCGGCGGCGTGAGACATCCTGATTTCCGAACGGAGCAGAAATGCGACTCGTTGGATGATGAACCAGGAAGCGACGCTGACAGGCAGAGGCTCGCCTTCCCTGACGCTGACAGTCAGCTTTGTTTCTTCTCTGCTTGCTGGTCAGCGCCGTCTGCTGGTAGTAAACAGGGGAAGATGTGTCTCCACCACCAGTTATCTACTGGGAGTAAAACAAGGGAAGATGTGTCTCCACCACCAGTTATCTACTGGGAGTAAAACAGGGAAGATGTGTCTCCACCACCAGTTATCTACTGGGAGTAAAACAAAGGGAAGATGTGTCTCCACCACCAGTTATCTACTGGGAGTAAAACAAGGGAAGATGTGTCTCCACCACCGTTATCTACTGGGAGTAAAACAGGGGAAGAAGTGTCTCCACCACCAGTTATCTACTGGGAGTAAACAAGGGAAGATGTGTCTCCACCACCAGTTATCTACTGGAGTAAAACAGGGGAAGAGTGTCTCCACCACCAGTTATCTACTGGAGTAAACAGGGAAGATGTGGTCTCCACCACCAGTTATCTACTGGGAGTAAAACAGGGGAAGATGTGTCTCCACCACCAGTTATCTACTGGGAGTAAAACAAGGGAAGATGTGTCTCCACCACCAGTTATCTACTGGAGTAAAACAGGGAAGAAGTGTCTCCACCACCAGTTATCTACTGGAGTAAAACAAGGGAAGATGTGTCTCCACCACCAGTTATCTACTGGGAGTAAAACAAGGGAAGATGTGTCTCCACCACCAGTTATCTACTGGGAGTAAAACAGGGGAAGATGTGTCTCCACCACCAGTTATCTACTGGGAGTAAAACAAGGGAAGATGTGTCTCCACCACCAGTTATCTACTGGGAGTAAAACAGGGGAAGAAGTGTCTCCACCACCAGTTAATCTACTGGGAGTAAAAACAAGGGAAGATGTGTCTCCACCACCAGTTATCTACTGGGAGTAAACAAGGGAAGATGTGTCTCCACCACCAGTTATCTACTGGGAGTAAAAACAAGGAAAGATGTGTCTCCACCACCAGTTATCTACTGGGAGTAAAACAAGGGAAGATGTGTCTCCACCACCAGTTATCTACTGGGAGTAAAACAAGGGAAGATGTGTCTCCACCACCAGTTATCTACTGGGAGTAAAACAAGGGAAGATGTGTCTCCACCACCAGTTATCTACTGGGAGTAAAACAAGGGAAGATGTGTCTCCACCACCAGTTATCTACTGGGAGAAAACAAGGGAAGAAGTGTCTCCACCACCAGTTATCTACTGGGAGTAAAACAAGGGAAGATGTGTCTCCACCACCAGTTATCTACTGGGAGTAAAACAAGGGAAGATGTGTCTCACCACCAGTTATCTACTGGGAGTAAAACAAGGGAAGATGTGTCTCACCACCAGTTATCTACTGGGAGTAAAACAAGGGAAGATGTGTCTCCACCACCAGTTATCTACTGGAGTAAAACAAGGGAAGATGTGTCTCCACCACCAGTTATCTACTGGGAGTAAAACAAGGGAAGATGTGTCTCCACCACCAGTTATCTACTGGGAGTAAAACAAGGGAAGATGTGTCTCCACCACCAGTTATCTACTGGGAGTAAAACAAGGGAAGAAGTGTCTCCACCACCAGTTATCTACTGGGAGTAAAACAAGGGAAGATGTGTCTCCACCACCAGTTATCTACTGGGAGTAAAACAAGGGAAGATGTGTCTCCACACCAGTTATCTACTGGGAGTAAAACAAGGGAAGATGTGTCTCCACCACCAGTTATCTACTGGGAGTAAAACAAGGGAAGATGTGTCTCCACCACCAGTTATCTACTGGAGTAAAACAAGGGAAGATGTGTCTCCACCACCAGTTATCTACTGGGAGTAAAACAAGGGAAGATGTGTCTCCACCACCAGTTATCTACTGGGAGTAAAACAAGGGAAGATGTGTCTCCACCACCAGTTATCTACTGGGAGTAAAACAAGGGAAGATGTGTCTCCACCACCAGTTATCTACTGGGAGTAAAACAAGGGAAGATGTGTCTCCACCACCAGTTATCTACTGGGAGTAAAACAAGGGAAGATGTGTCTCCACCACCAGTTATCTACTGGGAGTAAAACAAGGGAAGATGTGTCTCCACCACCAGTTATCTACTGGGAGTAAAACAAGGGAAGAAGTGTCTCCACCACCAGTTATCTACTGGGAGTAAAACAAGGGAAGATGTGTCTCCACCACCAGTTATCTACTGGGAGTAAAACAAGGGAAGATGTGTCTCCACCACCAGTTATCTACTGGGAGTAAAACAAGGGAAGATGTGTCTCCACCACCAGTTATCTACTGGGAGTAAAACAAGGGAAGATGTGTCTCCACCACCAGTTATCTACTGGGAGTAAAACAAGGGAAGATGTGTCTCCACCACCAGTTATCTACTGGGAGTAAAACAAGGGAAGATGTGTCTCCACCACCAGTTATCTACTGGGAGTAAAACAAGGGAAGATGTGTCTCCACCACCAGTTATCTACTGGGAGTAAAAC
The DNA here is from genome assembly GCF_933228915.1 of Telmatherina bonti. NCBI lineage: Eukaryota > Metazoa > Chordata > Actinopteri > Atheriniformes > Telmatherinidae > Telmatherina > Telmatherina bonti. The sequence goes on along the minus strand of NC_136611.1, from coordinate 5,748,842 downwards.
AAGGGAAGAAGTGTCTCCACCACCAGTTATCTACTGGGAGTAAAACAAGGGAAGATGTGTCTCCACCACCAGTTATCTACTGGTATCTGGTATCTACTAGTTTTGTTTTTCTCGTCGCACTCGGTTTAGAGGCAGGATGCTGACCAGCTCTTGTTGCCATAGTAACACCTGATACACAAAAAGGTCTCATTCCCCCGCGCTAATGATTCTAAACATGCAAATGAAATGAAATGGGGAAAAAAAAAAAGACAAATACTTTATTAATCCCGAAAGGAAAGTCAATTATAATAAATATAATTGTTAAAAATAATTACAATATTTTAATAAATAGTTAGTTATTTAATTCATAAATATTTTTTCATAGTAGAAATTATTTTATTTACTCAATAAATCTTCAGTTATTTAATAATTAGTTATTTAATTCATAAATATTATTCATATGGGAAATAATATATAATGTATGTATTTTTCAGTTAATAAATATTCAGTTATTTCATTAATAATTACAAATGAATATTAATCATAATCTATTGTTACCAGACTACCAGACTCTACGATTTGTTCCACATGGATAAAAACAAATATGCAGCTCTGCTTTCTGTCTGGTTGTGGCTGCATGACAGCAGCAACACGTGGGAATGTTGACGTAGTTCTGCTGAGACAGAAACGCCGCCTCACGGCTTCGTTACTCTTTCTGCTCTGCCTGACCCTGAAGTTAAAACCTAGACGTGCTCAGATGATCAGATTACGTCTGTTTTGGGTTAAAAGAGAAAACAAACTAACTTTGACATGAAAAGTTGTTGTCTGGTGTTGCACAACCTCGTTTCTTTTGCATTTAATAAAAAAGTGACAATAAAGACCAGAAATGCAGCTAAATCTGGATTCTGGACGTGGTTTTCTGCTCCTTGCTCTGCAGAAACCTCTCCGCTACCGCCGAGCCATCAGCTACGACAGTAAGGAGTACTACATGCGGCTGCTGTCCGGGAATCCGGGCATGTACCAGCACTCCGTGGAGCACAACACAGAGGGGGAGACCACGCAACATGAGCCGGAGCATGGAGAGGACACCATCGCCCGAGTCAAAGGTAGAAACGAGACACTGCCTCCGTCGCCGCGTCTGGCGCCTCCCGCTGACTTTTCGTCTCTCCTCTCCAGGTCTGGTGAAGGCTCCTCTGAAGAGGTCTCGGTCCACGGCGGACGGCGGCGACGAGGACAGTCAGGAGCAGCTTCAGGAGCAGCTGCTGGAGTCGGGAGGCCCCGAAGAGGAGCAGAGGACGGACAACACGTCACTGCTGCGCCTCCTGGAGGAGGGAGAGAAGGTGGGAGACGAGCGTCTCAGACGGTTTTCCTTCAGCAGAACGTTTGTTCTGGCAGGAGTTTCATCCACAGGACGGTAACCTGAAGACAAATGATGAGCTGTTTGTCTCTTCCAGATTCAGCACATGTACCGCTGCGCCAGGGTGCAGGGTCTGGACACCAGCGAGGGGCTGCTGCTGTTCGGGAAGGAGCACTTCTACGTCATCGACGGCTACACCATGACTGTATCCAGGGAGATCCGCGACATCGACACCCTGCCGCCAAAGTAGGTCCACGCCTCTTCATCCGTCGCTCCGTATCCGGGCCTGGACCCCCGCGAGGGGAAGTAATTATTCAGCAGACTTGTTTCCTTTAAAGCATGACATCATCCCTGTGGACGCTGCAGCGGGAGGCTCTGCGGTGGTGGTGGGGGGGTGATGTAATGCTGCTGGCGGAGCATGCGTCTTCAGTCCCTCCAGCAGCTTTCTACATATTTATCTTTTTAAGGGCACTCGCTCTGCCTGTTCCTTTGAGACCACGTTGGAAAACAGCCCAAAGGAAGAAGAGACACCAGCAGATGGTCGCTAGATCCAGTCCAGCTCCCCTCCGGAGGGTTTCATCTCCTCTCAGAGTTTCTCTCTTTAAGTTTGAGAAATAAAAAGCAAAATGTTTGCTTTAGTTTTATTTAGAGAAAAACTTATTTCTGGTAATTTTGTTTCAGTATTAAAGTGCTGAAGGACTTGTTGTCTCCACGCTTCAACACACCTGACTGAAATAAACAGGTTGGCAAGAAGCAGTTGGATCCATTTGATTTAAATCAGGTGCGTTTGAGCAGGGAAACAACAAAAACCTGCCAGAAACTGGCCCTCGAGGACTGGAGTCTGACACCCCCGCCTTAAAGGGACATAAAATACTAATTCCTCCCATCTAGCGCTGAAATTATGTCTCACATTTTAACTATTAATGTGTGTTTTCCAACATCTGTTACAACAATAGCAGCCGGCGAGGTTTAAAAAGCCTGATGAAACCACGTCTTCTCGTACTTCATGGAGCAATTTAGAACAAACTTACTGCATGGAGACGACTCACGATCAAAACTCCAACTTCTGCTATTCAATGTTTCACACGTAACAACATGTGTGGTGAAATCTGGCGGCTGAAGCAGCGTTTGGTGTCGGTAGAGCCAGACTAAAAGCTGCTGTGGAGGATTTATAAGATGCATTTACCAATGACCCCCAGCTGCAGCCTGGAGAATGGGGCAGGGCTGCATATTGGTTGGGGTTGGACGTCCAATGGGTGGGGTTGGATGTAAAATGGGTGGGGTTGGATGTAAAATGGGTGGGGTTGGATGTAAAATGGGCATGGCTAGAGTTAGGGTTAGGTTTAATCCAATCAAAACTTTAAGGGGGCCCGGGTTGGACGTCCAACCCTTCCCAATATCCAGCCCCGCCTCATTCTACAGGCTGCAGCCAAGACCCTCTCGCATTTACTGCCACAAAAAGTTGCTGAAACCACATAAACATCCACTTCTGTAGCAACGATGCTGGTGTGTTTTAGCAGGATCTCCTGTTACGCTGCCATGGTAACAAGCAACACTGTTTAACCAATGAAACCAGTTAGCTTTAGGCTAATTTAGGCAGGAGAGAGCTGCAACTTCAGTCCCTTTCCAAGCTCTTTCTGCCTGAGGAAGTCTAGCTCCACGTTGAGCCGACTACTTCTTTTCGATGCTCCAGCCACACTACCTTGCTTGTCTTTCTTGCTGATGGTGAAAACTGTTCCTGCGCTGCTTCTGCAGTTTTATAAAAGACATTTTAACAGCTTTTCCAGCTTGTTTGGTCGAAAGCACCCCGCAGGGAAACGTTGAGGCTGTTTGTCCCTTCACAGCAGCTGTAGTTTCAACACGGCAGACTTTTATGGCCACTGACTGTCTGCTGTACATATAAACACATCTATAATTCATCGTGCCAACAGCGAAGGTCATAAAACACCAACGATAGCATATATACAGGCAGATATCGACAGTAGACAACAGAAAATGTTTCGGAATGTCCCTGTAAGGATGAAAATACTCGATACTGAACGAAAAGTTTCTAAGTGGATCATTGTGTGTTGTCTGTCCAGTTTGCATGAAGCCATCATCCCCAGAGGAGCGAGACAAGGCCAGAGCCAGCTGAAGAGAACCTGCAGCATCTTCGCTTATGAGGACATTAAGGAGGTCCACAAGAGACGCTACCTGCTGCAGGTGAGCAAGCATGTAGACACCGTCCGCCCACAACATGCACATTCAAAGACCTTAAATTCCCTTCATATTTTTAACCATTTGTTTCTTCTAAACTCTCAGCTGATTGGCCGATCATTCAGAAGCTTTTTGTTTCTGTTTGTAACGCACATCCCTGTTGAGGCCTTATGTAAATCAAATCAAAGTTTATTTGTATAGCACCTTTCATACAAAAAGCAGCTCAAAATGCTTGACATATAAAGCAAAACAAATAGACACATAATCATTCACACACACACACACACACACACACACACTGACACACCCCAATCCCATGTTGCCTGATAAAGCTTCTAAAATAGTCTTCTGTCTCTTTAACAGACAATAATAATAGAATTAAAAGAATAAACATAAAAGAGTTAACATCTGGCTTGGCAAACTGTGAGGAAACGATATCCTGGGGATCCTTTCACACCACGGGGCCAGGCAGCCCATAACCATAGGGTGTGTCACTACTGGAACGGCCCCGATCCATACCACAGCCAAATGGCTGCAATGCAAGGGCCGACCTGCCAGAGGCCATCCCCATAGCAACAACCCGGCAAATTGAGTAGGCAAGGCCCCCAGCATGTTGGATCCCCATGAGGAAAACACTGAAGTAACAGAACTTAAGATCAAACAAGACCAAGACCTACAAGGAAGCAGCTAAGAACACAAATTAAATAAATAAATACACGATAAAAGTGTGCAAAAAAAAATATATTTAAGAAATAAAGTGATAAAATCAGATAGAAATAAACAGGTAAAATTGAACAACAATAATAAATAAATAATCCTTACATAGACTAAAAACTGGATAAGATCATCTAAAAGCTAAACTGAAAAGGTCTTGAGCTTCTTTTTTAAAAAATCATGGGTCTCTGCAGCCATAAGGTTCTCCGGCAGGCTGTTCCACAGACTGGGACCATATCGATGAAAAGAGGCCTCACCGTAAGGTTTGGTTCTTACTTCAGGAACATGTAAAAGGCCGGTATCAGAAGACCTCAGGGTCTGTGAGGGCTCATATCTTAAAAGGATGTCAGATAAATAAGAAGGCCCAAGACCTTTAAGACATTTAAAAGTCACTAAAAGAATCTGAAAATCCTGAAACATGCAGTTAAACGTGTTGCTTTGTGATGTGGCTCAATGACAGCAGAAAAAGCTGGACTCTGCAGAGCTACAAGCCCACACAGCAGAAGGAAAGAGAAAAACGTTGCATCTTCACATGAACTTCACATTCAGCAGATTTTAGCTTAGACTGGCGAATCGGGACTTCACAGCAGCTTCTGCATGGGTTCGTCTCAGATAACATCCTGTCATGTTTCCTCCTGCAGCCGATGGCAGTGGAAGTCTTCTCAGCTGATGGAAGAAACTACCTGCTGGCCTTCCAGAAAGGGGTCCGCAACAAAGTTTACCAGAGGTATCGGGTCTGAATGTAAACTGGTCCACGTGTCGCTGAGCTGCTGCTAAGTTTAAGAATTAATAAGTGACTTGATGTCTTCATAATCACAGCTGGAGTCTGTAATGCAACGCAGCATGACGGTGTGACTTTACCAATCCAGATGTTTGATTCCCTGCAGGTTTTTAGCCGTGGTGCCTTCGCTGGCTGACAGCTCGGAGTCGGTTTCAGGCCAGAGGCCCAACACCAGCGTGGAACAGGGGTAGGCCTCCTGCATGTAGCATAACATCCTCTATGCTCAGGTTTAAACTCCACTTTGAGCCTTGACTTGACCTCACCCCTTTGTTTTCTGAAGGTAGAATACAGATTTTCTCTCAGGCATCAAGGAAAACGTCTTCTTTTTTGTCACTTAAGTTTTTATTGAGTTTTTTTGTCACAACAACAATACAATGTCTAGTTGGATTAACATTATCAACAAAGTAACTTAATGAAAAGAAATGAATAAATATTCTAATGACATGGGAGTGCTCTCTACTCTTAATAAGTGGTATTGCCCTGATCTTAAGCTACGTCTCTGAATTTATGGTGTCATGCCCCCTCTTTCTTTTTTTTTTTTTTAAATTCAACCCTCTTCCCCCACTTTGAATCAAATTTCCCCTCCTGTATCCTCAGTATATGCATTAGTCTGTCCATTTCATATATTTCCTCCACTATTTCCAGCCATTGCTCCTTTGTAGGTGGTTCGGTTTTATACCATTCTCTAGTGATAGTTTTCTTGCTGGCTGCTAACAGGGCCTTTTACTAGATATATGTCCTCACCTTGGATTTTCTCTTCTGTCAGGTTTCCTAGGTATAGCACCAGTCCTGTTCTGGGGAGTTCATAACCTAACACTTCCTTCATTACTTTCCAAACTTCCTCCTAATATGCTCAAAGTTTTTGGCATTTCAAGAATATGTGTGAGTGGTCCACCCCTTCCTGACCACATAGTCTCCAACACACCTTCAGTTCTACCGCGTACCTCCCTTTTGTCTAGAAAACGTCTTCTAGCTCCCTGGTTTTGCTTCAACGTTTTCATCTTCAACTTTATACACATCTTCATAAACAATGCAAACAGTTTGGTTCTAAATGTTTAAGTTATTGACCAAAGGAGAGAAAAATGCAGTTTATTTTTCTGTCTTGGCGTCGGTCAGGTCTGGTCTGCTCAGCACGTTGGTCGGGGAGAAGTCCGTGACTCAACGATGGGAGGTAAAGACCTTTCTGCTGATCTCAACACAAGAATCATCTCTGTGTCCAGACCCAAAGCATGCCTGACACATTTCCATTGTTTCCCAGCGGGGAGAGATAAGCAACTTTCAGTACCTGATGCACCTGAACACGCTGGCAGGACGCTCGTACAACGACCTCATGCAGTACCCCGTCTTCCCCTGGATCTTGGCCGATTTTGATTCGGAGGTAAGCGAAGAGTCTCCTAGCGGATCATCTTGAACGAGCTGCTGGAATCGAGTTGTGCTCATGTTTTGTGTCGTGTTTGGTGATCAGGAACTGGACCTCAGCAACCCAAAGACATTCCGTAACCTCGCTAAGCCGATGGGCGCCCAGACCGACGACCGTTTGACGCAGTACAAGAAGCGGTACAAGGACTGGGAAGACCCCAACGGTGAGACTGCAGAGAGAAGCCAATGCACTACATTTCAGTGATAGTTTTTACGCTTTGGGAAGAAAGCGGTGTGTAACTGTGACGTGTGTTATCCCAGGAGAAACCCCGGCATACCACTACGGCACCCACTACTCATCAGCCATGATTGTGGCCTCTTATCTGGTCCGGATGGAGCCGTTCACGCAGATTTTCCTCAGACTTCAGGTTTGATCCTCACCTTTTCTTCCCACTTAGTTTTTGTCTCGGCACTAAAGCTGGTCAAGTCTCGTGTCTACCGCTGGGTTTTTACCCGTTATGGTTTATTTTATTGTTTGTTTTTGTTCATTTGTTGATTATTTTGGCTAGTGGCATTAATCTAGTGTCTCACATCTACTTGAACATCTTCAGATCTTTTTTATGTCGTACGTGTGAAATCATTTCTAAATCAACATCTGATCAATATTTAAACAATCAGAAACTAATTCAGAATCAGCACCTCCAAATCTGAGACCATGGTCCTCAGCCGGAATAGGGTGGATTGCCCTCTCCGGGTCGGGAGTCAGGTCCTGCCTCAAGTGGAGGAGTTTAAATATCTCGGGGTCTTGTTCACGAGTGAGGGAAGGATGGAGCGTGAGATCGACAGACGGATCGGTGCGGCGTCTGCAGTAATGCGGACTCTGCGCCGGTCTGTCGTGGTGAAGAAGGAGCTGAGCCAGAAGGCGAAGCTCTCGATTTACCAGTCGATCTACGTTCCTACCCTCACCTATGGTCATGAGCTGTGGGTCGTGACCGAAAGAACGAGATCTCGTATACAGGCGGCTGAAATGAGTTTCCTCCACAGGGTGGCTGGGTGATGTATCGTGTATACTGGATATATCATGGCTAGTCACCTGTGCAATATAGAAAATGCCTATATTCATCATATTCGAGTATCCTGTTGTCACGCAGGTGTTTTTAGCTGTGGGCGGGGTTTTCTCACTCCTCCTCAACTCTGCACCGCTTTGCACAGAGAGTTAAAGCAAGCGCACCTCGTTACGTACATAACGTGAGCTACGTGCTCCGTCATGAGAGGCAGCGTGGAGCCACTGTTGCCAACTTGGTGACTTTCTCGCTAAATTTGGCGACTTTTTTTGTGAAAAGCGACAAATCTAGCGACTTTTACAGGAGTTACTGGAGACTTTCCTGGCGTTTTGGCGACTGACTTTAAAGCGCATATTGTAAAGTTATTGTCAGAACGAGAGTCTCTCCCCGTCCTAAAGCACTCAGTCGCTCCGGCTGCAGCTGCAGCCAGTCAGAGGAGCAGAGAGGACACCTGCACGACTCCACCTACAGTCACAATGAACAGCCAAATCCGCCACTGATCCCGCTCTGGATTACAGAGTGGCACGTAAATTACAAAGTTTTTCAAGTCACGCAAAAATAATTAATTCTATTTGATTACATTCACAACCTCTGTCACTTACTCACCTCGTCCACTGTGTGTGTGACACAAGCATATTTATCTAGCTCGTCATGTCTCTAGAAAGTACAGAAAGCAGTGGGAATCAAATCCTGAATTAAAAACTGGCTGAAGCCGTTTATTGGCGACGATACGAGGACATTCTGCCTGGATTATAAGACTGATTTCTACGCTAAACTCTGCCATTAAAAAAATACACGACAACTCAAAAACGTATCCATAAAGCAAAGCCTTATAATAGTTCATCATTTGAAAAGTCCCCCCTAGAGCACCTATTTTCATACGTTGCATTTATTACATCATGCAAAGTCACTTTATTTTGTTTTAAAATGACATGTTTCTGCCACTGCTTTAACTGTTCAATAAATACGGTTTTGATCAGTTTGCTTCGTTACAATTTCATCCTTTTGGCATGAATGTTTAAAATCAGCATATTTTAATGCAGTATGAGCAATTATGTTTTAATGGAGACACAAAATCATCTTACTGATGTGATTGTATGCACCAAAGCATTCATTCAAGGCTAAGGTAAATATCAAGATATATATCGTATATCGTGACAGGTCATAAAAATATCGGGATATTACTAAAAGGTCATATCGCCCAGCCCTACTCCGCAGGGTGGCCAGGCTCTCCCTTAGAGATAGGGTGAGGAGCTCTGTCATCCGGGAGGAGATCAGAGTAGAGCCGCTGCTCCTCCGCATCGAGAGGAACCAGTTGAGGTGGCTCGGGCATCTGGTCAGGATGCCTCCTGGACCTCCCTGGTGAGGTGTTCCAGACACGTCCCTCTGGGAGGAGACCCCGGGGAAGACCCAGGACACGCTGGAGGGATTATATCTCTCGGCTGGCCTGGGAACACTTCGGGACCCCCCCGCAGAGTTGGCAAATGTGGCTGGGGAGAGGGAAGTCTGGGCTTCCCTGCTGCTGCCCCCGCGACCCGACCCCGGATAAGCAGCTGAAGATGGATGAACTAATTCACATAAACACAAGAAACAAATCCCTCTTGGCACCTTTGTGGTACAGCTCAGTTAAAACTGGCAAAAACACAACAACCTCCTCCTTCTGCTTAAAGTAAGACAATAGTACAGTCTGCTGGAATCCTGTAAAATGTTCAATGTCACCATTTTGTCAACACAAAGAAATTTAAACAATAAAGAATTTGTCCTTTTATACCGTAATGACACTACGACCAAAATATGTAATTTTAATGAAAGTCAATGGGACATTTTGGCCACGAAGGTCTCCAGTGGGAGGGTCAGATGCTACATAAACAATACAAATGCAATCTAATCTGTTTGGCTGCCAATCTTTGTCAAATCCAAGACCAAAGTCTCATTCCCCTTGAAATTTATTAGGTAGAAAATTAATCATGTTTATGAGGGATTTTTAATAACTAAACTGACATTTAAAAACTTGAAATCCTAAAGTTGAATGTTTTTAAGCAGGTCTGAAGTTGTTGAAGTGAATTTTGAGGAAAATATCAGGAAACTATTGAGGTTTGATGATTTTATCGCAGTTTTTTTGTGCGTAGCCTTTTTCCTTCCATGAAGGTCATTGGAAAGCGGTAGATAAATGCTTTTTAGTTAAAGTTTGATGGAAAATGAGTCTCAGCTTCTTGTGAAGACTGCTTGTAGACGAACGAGTCCACATAAAAACAAGATGAAAACCAGTTCCTGTGTGTTTGATCGCCAGGGAGGTCACTTTGACCTGGCGGACCGAATGTTTCACAGCGTACGTGAAGCTTGGCTCTCCGCCTCCAAACACAACATGGCCGACGTCAAGGAGCTCATCCCGGAGTTCTTCTACCTACCCGAGTTCCTGCTCAACTCCAATAACTTCGACCTGGGTCGGTATTGGGAGGGTTTGGATATCTACGGCTCAAAAAAGTATCTGAGTGAATAAACTGTCATGTCTCTCATTCATTGCTCGACGTACCAGGCGCCAAGCAGAACGGCACCAAGCTGGGCGACGTTATCCTCCCACCGTGGGCCAAGGGCGACCCTCGGGAGTTCATCAGAGTTCACCGAGAGGTAGAAAACAAACCCACGCATCGCATTTACAGCCACAAGTTTTAAATGAACCTCAACCGTGGAGCATTTTCCCTCCGCTCCGTTTTCAGGCGCTGGAGTGCGACTACGTCTCCGCCCACCTTCACGAATGGATCGACCTAATCTTCGGCTACAAGCAGCAGGGTCCTCCAGCTGTGGAGGCGGTGAACGTTTTCCACCACCTGTTCTACGAGGGTCAGGTGGACATCTACAACATCAACGACCCGCTCAAAGAAACTGCCACCATCGGTTTCATCAACAACTTCGGACAAATCCCCAAACAGGTTGGGCGTCGATCTTCATGCAGAATATTCACAGTTGCCTGCTCTGGTGGATAAAGAGGTCTCACTGTTGTTGGTGTGTGTTTCAGCTCTTTAAGAAGCCCCACCCTCCTAAACGGGTACGCAGCAAAGCCAACGGTGAAGCAACGGGTGTTCCTCCCAACTCAAACAGCGACAAGATCTTCTTCCATCATCTGGACAATCTTAGACCTTCTCTTGCACCGGTTAAAGGTACAAGACGCACATCTCAGATATAAAACCTTTTCTTTAAAGGCAGACTGAATTACTGAACAAACTTTTTGTTCTAGCTTAGCTAGTTTCCACTGTTTAACACTTTGTCACTGAAAACAGAGCATGAATATGTTTGTTTCAAACCATGTAGAGACCAAGCAGCGATCTCCTGCAGTTAGAGTGAAGCCAGAAGCTGCAGTTCCCCCTTCATCCACTAGGGGCTCCAAAACAGGGAATCCCCATAGACTCCCATGTTAAAAAGACCAATTTCACAGCAGAAATAAATATGTTTACAGCAGAAATAAACATGTTTACAGCAGAAATAAACATGTTTACAGCCTGGTACAAAAACATTTTAGGTTTAATAGGTCAGGTTTACCTTTATGACAACTGTGGGGGTCGTGAATTTTTTTCTAATTCCTCCATTTAAAAGTAATTTCGTCACTAATTTCAGCATATTTAGGGGCGTGTGCTTTTTATTGACAGGTATCCAGTCTCCAGTTCTCCTGCTAGAAAGAGGAACAACTGTAGTTTTTAGCCGGTTAACAGCGTGATTTAGCTTTAGCCCACTTAGCTCTGTTAGCTGGTTAGCTCAGTTAGCGTCTAGCTACAAGCAGGTGGAGTTCGCTAGATGTCAATCATCCAACCCCTCTTCAGCTTCACCTCTTTGCCCATGTTTGTATTTTCCGGGCGAGACGACACGCCTGATCCTGCCAAAATGGCGATGGTAGGAACCGCCCACCGAGCTTTAACTCAGCTCTTCAGAAACCTACGCTTGACGTCACGGAGGCTCCGCCCATCTTTTATGTACAGTCTATGGTTCAGAGACATCTTGTTAAAGATTTATTCTTCAGCTGCTAAAAGGCTGATTTTGTGCCTGCTTTCCTATGGATTGTTAAAACTGAGCTCAGATTTCTAACTTGATTTGTTGTTTTTGACATTGTTGGTGGAAACTTGACAGTAATCTTTGGATTTTCATCTTCGGTTCCAAAGACAATAATTTCTGATTTATTTAGCTGAAGAAAGCTCAGTAACATCCAAGCAGACTTAGGCACATACTGAAACTTTGTATGTTTGGGACAGTAAGATAGAGCTGGGTGTCATCGGCGTAATAATCATGCCGTTTGTTTCTTTAATCTTAGGGGCATGTAGCTGCTGAATCGTCGGGGCCCCAACATGGCGCCCTGGAGAACTCCAAGTGTCATTTTCAGTCGATCTGTAGTTTCCAGCTGACACAAAGTCCCTCACAACTGAGCAGCATTTAAATCAGTTCAAAAGCCGATGAGCAGCTCTCCTCTAGGATGACAAAAACTGCTGATATTTCTGTATTTCATATATCTACAACAGGAAATTTGTTGTCAGTGTTGAAGAACTAAAGTTTTTTTTCTATATTTAGGGTTAAAAATAAAACAGTGATTTAAATTGTTTAGATGATTTTTTTTCTGTGAGAAGGAGATGTTTATGTAAAAGAACACAAGCTTGTAGTTTCCAAACTAATCACAAGAAAACCAGATTAAATATGAAGTATTACTGGTATTACTGGTTCTTTATGTCTTTAAGAGCCGTGCTGGAAGTTCCAAATAGCTGCGTGCAGACCCCTACATCATGGATACTGATCTCCCGTTCATAACCAGGTTTTTCCCTCTCAGCGCTCTCACACTGCCGTGGTTTTTACCCCATCCAGAGCTGAAGGAGCCCGTGGGACAGATTGTGTGCACCGACAAGGGCATCCTCGCTGTGGAGCAAAACAAAGTCTTGGTTCCGCCCACATGGAGCAAAACCTTTGCCTGGGGCTACGCCGACCTTAGCTGCCGTCTGGCGAACTACGAGTCCGACAAGGTGAGCAGCTTCCTCAGAGATCTGAACTCACTCATCTCCTGTTTTAACCCCTGACACGCGTCACTTATTAAAGTACCTGAGCTGGTTTAGTCTTTTGGAGATGCTGAGTCAGGACTTTCAGGGTTCTGTGGATTTCCAGCTGGAACCACTAATGTCACCTTGATGGAAACCAGTCAATGTTGGAACATGACGAAAGGCAACGTTTCCCCCTGCTGGTGTCTGGAAGGAATTGCAGATAAGCTCCACCTGATGGGACAGAAAGCCTTTATTGGAGCTTTTTAAACAAAAATGTCTCAAATCTCAATAACTTTCATACATTTAGAGGATTTTTAAAACTTCTGCTTGTGGGAAAACTGGGATTAAAACAGTTAAAAGTCTGTCATAGTTCATTTTTCTAGTGAAAATATTACAGGAGTTGACAGATCACTCTGCTATCCTGCTGTTGGCAACAGGATGGTGCTTTATTTTGTGACTAACAGGATAATATGCAGTAAAACTGGATGTTTAACACACGTTAACATCCCAGTTTAGATCCTAATTAATGGGATCCTCCTTCTGGCCTGATATGAACATTATTTCTGTATTTCTTCTTTTATTATAATTAATACTGTTTTGTCCTTTAATCTCCTTCTCTTATTATTCCGCCTGTTGTTTTATTGTTTGCCTGCTATGGAGCTAAAAATGGAAATTAGCTTTAGATATAACATTTTATATTTACATTTTGTATTCATAATAATTTAATTATTTTGGAAATAAACTTAGTAAATAAAGTCAGTTTAGAAATCTCAGCTTGTTTAACCTTAGTTTTATGTCTTTTTCATAAAACTCCATCTTTCACCATGATTTCTCTGTTTCTTCCTTTTCAAAAGCAGGATAAACATTTTTTTAAAAAGTTAAATAAATAACAGAATAATAAAAGTTAAAAAATAAACGTTATAAATAATATAAAGAATAAAACATTGAAAAAAATGTAAAAATGAAATGAATAAATGTTTTTTTTAAAAAAAGGTAAATAAATATAAAGTAAAAGTTATACATAATATAAAGAATAAACCATTAGAAAAAATTAAAACATGAAATGAATAAATGTTTTTAAAAAAGTTAAATAAATATAAAATAAATGTTAAAAATAATAAAAAGAATAAAATGTTTGAAAAAAATTAAAAAATAAAACAAATGTTTAAAAAAAAGTTAAATATGAAATTTATTAATAATAAGAATAAAATGTTAGAAAAAAACGAATAAATTAACATTTTTAAAAAAAAAAAAGTTAAATATGAAATAAACGTTATAAATAATATAAAGAATAAAACATTAGAAAAAAAATAAAAAACATAAAACAAACGTTTTAAAAAGTGTTTTTGACATTTAACTACATTATCTCCAGACAGGAGGTCATGTGTTTGCTGGCGTCTGAATCTGCCTGTTTGCCTGTTTGTTCTTTACTTTTGTGCTTTTCTCGTTTATTCTTTTTATTTGCTGCTTTTCAGAGATGAAGAAGGAAACTTTAACCAGATATTTCTGACATTAGAGGTGTTGCTCACCATCTCTTCTTGACAACACGCTGCATCCTCTGATTCCGGGGTGTCCCGATCCGCCCCTAGAGGGCCACAATCCTGCAGGTTTTCCATGTATCCCTGCTCCAACACACCTGATTTAAATGAATCAGTCACTGAGCAGAACTTCGCAGGCTGCTGGGTCTGATTTATGTGAGCCAGGTGTGTCAGAAACAAGGAAAACCTGCAGCGCCTGGAGGACCAACTCCAGACGTCCCTGCTCTGATTTAACCTTCATCACACTGCAGAAAAATTACGTTTTTTCCTTATAAACAAACAAAAAACATCATGCCTACCCGTTTCAACAGCACATATCTTTCTTGTTTATTGTTGTCATAAAGAATGAAAAAACATGTTCATCGCGTCTTTTTCATTCTCTTTTGCTTATTTCTTTTTTAAAAAAAACCACACACCAAAAAAAATGTATTAACAGTTTTTCTTTGGAACTTTTTACTGGTGAATATCAGGGATGCGTTCCACCAACACGTCTCGATCGTTCTGCTCTGTCCGCCTTTCCATCTTTTACTTGGTCTGCACGCCCATTAGTCTGGCGGACGAACAGCGATGATCTCTTTGATGAAGAATAACTCAAACATTCCCCTTCAGACACATCATTGTCTTCTAAATGTTGCCCTAAAAGTTCACCAACAGCGAACTGTGTTACTGTATTTCAGAGCGTTCATACACCGGCAGCGTGTTGAAGGTTAATTACCTGAAGCTAACGAGACAACAGATTGTGGATCCTTCTGATGATCTTTCAGAGTCTGACACTAAAATCAAGAGAAAAAAATGATCCAACCCTTTTAGAGCTTTAAAATCCTCCAATTTTAGGAAACTGGCTTCAGGAAGTTGATTTGCGTCCATGAAATAAAAATGAAATTTAAAAAAAAAAAAGTGTCTGATCTTAGAAAATAATCTTGATTTTCTTCTGATTTTCAGGCGCTGGTGGTGTACGAGTGTCTGTCCGAGTGGGGTCAGAACCTCTGCGCCATATGTCCCAACCCGAAGCTCGTCATCACCGGCGGCACCAGCACCGCCATCTGCGTGTGGGAGATGGGAACGTCCAAGGAGAGGGCCAAATCGCTGACGCTCAAACAGGTCGGCGGACTCTGATGAAGCTCCTGTTGCAGCAGGAAAAAGTTGAGCTCAGAGAAAACCTCCGTTAAACTCCATGGCTTCTCGTCCTCCAGGCTTTACTCGGCCACACGGATGCCGTGACGTCGCTGACGGCGTCGTCGGCGTACCACATCGTGGTCAGCGGCTCCAGAGACCGAACCTGCATCATCTGGGACCTCAACAAGCTTTCCTTCGTCACGCAGCTGCGGGGCCATCGGGCCCCCGTCTCTGCCCTCTGCATCAATGAGCTGACGGTGGGTTGGAGCTCAGATTTCACCTCTTCTTCAATCAATCAGCTCGGGATGAGAAATCAAAGTTTTCTCAACATGTCTGAACAGATCAGATGTTTTATCACGTCATCCTACTGAAAATGTTTGCTTAAATATTTCTGATATTTTTACTCCAAACATCAAATCTGTTCATCTGTGTGGATTAAATTCTGATAATTAAATAAATTCTGGGTGTTAGAAAGGAAAACACACACATCTGACTACCTAAATATACAGATTTAAATCATTTAAAACATCTTATTTTGGCAGAAGGAGACGTGAAAATGTGAGAAAGTATTTTTATTTGTTATGAAAATGGTCAAATTTAGCATCGCTTGACTGGATCTGATGGCGGATCTACTCTGGAACCAGTTAACAATCCTGGATGTCTGACAGAACAACATGCGACTCATGTTGATCAGAAAACAGCAAACGTTGATCTGGAAGCGTCATCCAGATCGGCGTCGCGTTGGAGGAGAAATCTTCCTCCAACGCGACGCTTTTTAGCTTAAAATCTGCGTTATTAATGTGTGTGTGTGTGTGTGTGTGTGTGCGCGCGCAGGGGGACATCGTGTCGTGTGCAGGGACCTACATCCACGTGTGGAGCATCAACGGCAGCCCCATCGCCAGCGCCAACACCTTCACCGGCCGCAGCCAGCAGATCCTCTGCTGCTGCGTGTCCGAGATGAACGAGTGGGACACGCAGAACGTCATCGTCACCGGCCACTCGGACGGCGTCGTCAGGGTAACCGAACGTCTTTCCGTCCCGCAGGACGCCACGAGGCCTCGCCGATTAAACGCTGCTTCTTTATTTTTGTCTGCTAGTTTTGGAGAATGGAGTTCCTCCAAGTCCCAGAAACCCCCGCCCCCGAGCCGGCGGAGCCCGAAGTCCACGACTGCTGCGGCGACGAGAAGATCGGTGAGTCCGCCGGGAAAAATCGGCGAGCAGCAGAAGCAACAAATGAGTTTTCTGAAACTGTTCCTGGATCCTCAGAGGGCGGCGAGAGTCACAACGGAGACGAGGACAGCAGCGAGTCAGACGGAGACGAGCCCAGTTTGAGTCAAGAACCCAGAACGCCACGCAACCCGTCGACCGGCGGCAGCCAGCCGGGCAGCACCGTCCACAGACCACGAGGTAGTCGTACGATCTGACGCTTAACGTCCATTTTAATCTGTGTTGCAGGTTTTAGTTTTAGTCGCCTCACAAGATGAGAACAACCCATGATAATTCACGCTGCGCTGTTTGTGTCACGATGAATCTCCTGAAGTTAACTTCCGACTCCTAAAACAAAAACATAAAGAAATCAAACGGAATTAAAATATTATTACTCGATTTAAAAGTTTATATGTTGGAGTTGAGTTTTTTCTTAGTTTAATTTAAT
The DNA here is from genome assembly GCF_933228915.1 of Telmatherina bonti. NCBI lineage: Eukaryota > Metazoa > Chordata > Actinopteri > Atheriniformes > Telmatherinidae > Telmatherina > Telmatherina bonti. Next base: position 5,732,072 of record NC_136611.1, on the reverse strand, counting down.
TTTTATTGGTCAAAATTCTAATTATTAAACTAAGTTGTTTTTATTTGTTTTTCAAAATAAAATCAGTTTAAGTAGTTAAATCTATTTTGAATCTATTTTTTTCTTTATATAGACTCCAAAATACTTTCATTTATTCATGTATTTGTTATTTTATTTTCTAGTTTGTTTAATTAATTATTCATTTAAATATTTATTTATGTTTATTTAATTTCTTATGTCTTATTTGTCTTTGTTTGCTTATTGATATCTTTATTTGTTTTTTATTTGTTTCATAGATAAACAAGCAATGAAAATGAAATAAATTACTTGTTTATTTTATATTTTTTCTTTTTTGCTTGTTTACTCCATTTTTATCTCTGCTTGTTTGTTTATTTTGTTTTTTTTTTGTTTATTCACTTATGAATATTTACTTTTATTTGTCTGTCTGTTTATTATTATTGAAGTAATACTTAAGTATTTACTTTTTATTTTTACTTGTGATTCTTCTGGTGATTAAAAAGTCGTATTTGTAATGAAGCTTCTGGTTTAATGGATGTTTTGAAGGATGATTCTACAAAGCAGATGGTTTATTTTTGCATAAATCAGTGATTAGCTTAATGATTCTGCATCTCCTTTGATTTATTGATCATTTCTGTGAATTTTTATGTCACTACATGACTAATCCCTGATCTGATCTCCTCTTCTTTTTACTTTAAAATTTATTTCCATCTTATTTAATGACCTGAAGGTCCATCGGCCCGAAACGGCGCCTCGTGGTCGATGGACAGCGGCTCTGACGACTCTCACCGCTGGTCGGACACTCTGAGCATCGACGAGAAGGAAGGATTCGTGTTCGTCAACTACTCTGAGGGTCAAACCAAAGGCACTCACCCCGCTCACCACCCTCATCACCCTCACCACCCTCACCCTCCTCACCCAGGCCAGGGCGCGGCGGTCCAGCCGCTCCATTCCGCCGTCATGGAGGCTCGGATGTATAACCAGCTCAGGGCAGGTGGGTGTTTCTCACCTGAGCGCTGTAGGAGGAGCCGTTTGCTCCTCCCATCTGACGGCAGTGTGTTTGTTTGCGTGTTTCCAGGCTACAGATGGGAACGCCAGCTGGTGTTCAGGAGCAAACTCACCATGCACACGGCGTTTGATCGCAAGGACAACGCTCACCCGGCTGAGATCACCTCCCTCGCCATCTCCAAGTCAGACCAGACGAACAAAAGAGCTTTTTTTCTCCGTTTCTTTTCACCCCCTAACGCCTGCATCCTCTCCGTCCGCAGGGACCACAGTAAGATCCTGGTCGGCGACGGGCGCGGCAGAGTGTTCAGCTGGTCGGTGAGCGACCAGCCCGGCCGTTCGGCGGCCGACCACTGGGTGAAGGACGAGGTGGTGGACAGCTGCTCCGGCTGCACGGTTCGCTTCTCCCTCACCGAGCGACGCCACCACTGCAGAAACTGCGGGCAGCTCTTCTGTCAAAAGTATGACGATAAACGCAGAGAAGAATAGTTTATAGCTGCTTTTCAGACTCTCCAGTTTCACTGTTCAGAAAAAATAAACCTAAAATCATTTAAAATATGTAAAAGCAGTCTCATAATTCTGCTCAAAAGACCCGTTTCTGCTCCTCTACGGCAGAAACGTAGACATTTGTTTCACACTTCATCGCGTATTTTAGCATTGCTGTAGTTCAGTCATTCGTCCACTAGAGGGCAGTTCGGAGTCCACTTCCATGTTCTGATACCGGTTGGTAGCGTTGATGCACCACGATGAAGTTGCCCAAAAACACCCGAAGAAGAATAAAATCATACAGTTTTTTTGTTTTTTTTCCAACTTGTTCTTCTTCAGGTGCTTTTTATTTGGCAGTTTTTGCATCATCTGCTTTCTGTTCCTCTTCTCCTTTGGTTTGTTCCTTTCGCTGCTAGCGTGCTAGCTATACAACCCAACACACCAATTTCCGGTGGTTTTCCCCCATTTTCCACGGATAGGATGAGCTCCTTGAAAACGGACCAAATTACCGACATAACCAACCTGCGTCTGTGTATCCGATTTCAGTGTTACACATAAACGGGCCTTAAAAAGGGAAAACCAATTCTTCAACCTTATGGTGGTTAAGCTAGCAGGTGGGAGGGAGAGTTGATGCAGAAGGATGAGGTTGTTAATGGCCGTGAAGGTTAAAAAAAAAAGCAATTATATTTATATGGACTGGTGACCTGTCCAGGGTGTACTTGCCTCTCGCACAGTGATTGCCGGGATAGACTCCAGCTTAGTTTGGAAAGTAGTTCGGAACATGAATGACTTAATTAAAATGGAAGCCGGTGGAGTTGCTGCAGAACAGCTATGATATGACAGGAAGGGTTTTGGAAAATAATTTGGACTGCAGAGTTTTGAATCAGTTAACAGAGGAACTTGAACCAATAAGAAGACGGTTGCATTAATAAAGACGGGATGAAACCATGGCGTTGGCCAGAATAGTGGAACCACTGGGTGTGAGAGGTGGACGGGACGAAGCTGAACGAGGGACTTTGTTTTTAAGGGACTGGAATGATGGATTGCTGTCAAAAAAGACACCCAGACTCTTAACCCCATGGGAGGGGGGAGTAAATGGAGTAGCTGTCGGTAGGTACGTTTCCATGACATCTAGAATTGCGCAAAAAACTAAATGTCACTAAAAGAAAAAAAAAAAAAAAACCACTAGTTAAAACGCATACATTTGGAAAATACTCAAATATGGCTAAAAGGTTTTTACGCTCTCATGAGGTGGTTTGTCAGACGTTTCCATATAGAAACGTATCGCAAAAGTGTAACGGAAACACTTTTTTTGCATTTACGTATCCCCAGACGTGACGTGGGGGGTCATGTGACCAGTTCATTTCCGGAAAAGATGGCGTGGTGCAGAACAAGCAAGAGTGAATTTCAGTTTTAGAAAAGAAAATGAGGGAGAAAAAGTTCGTGAATTCTCAGCAGGAAGTAGAAAACTTCAAAATAACACTACGTGGCTACCTTGTCGCAGTTCTCATAAAATCTCGTTAAATGGACGAGATTTTACAAAAACCGTGGCTTATCCGCTCAACGCTGTTCAATGGAAACACCTGGAAATCGCAGTTGTTGTTGGTCGAAAAAACGAAATATTGCATTTATTTTGTGGAAAAATGAAACGCAGCTCGTGGAAATGTTGCTCATCTTGGAGAAGATGGATCTGGTGCCTTTGAGATATACTTCAGTTTCATCACAGTTAGGTTTCAGAGAGTCATAAGAATACCATGATCTTGTCTCCTGTAAACAGTCTGAAAGGGAATTTGTTGGCCAGGTAGAGCTGGGTGTCATCTGCGTAGCGATGAATCCAGTTTTATGGAAAACATTCCCAAGGAGGATCGGGTGCATCAAGAACAAGAGAGGTCCGGGCATGAAGGCGCTCCAGAGGACAGGGGAAGCGGTTTGGATGCGAATGATTTGAGTTTAATGTCCGTCTCATCTCACCTTTTTTTTCAGGTGCAGTCGCTTCCAGTCTGAGATCAAGCGGCTAAAGATCTCGTCTCCCGTTCGGGTTTGTCAGAACTGTTACTACAACCTTCAGCACGAGCGAAGCGTCGACGACGGCGGCAGAAACTGAGACGCCTCCAACGCCAACTCCTCCAACATCACCCAAAACCTCCCAGTTCATCCTCTCCGGCGTCCAGTAACCATAGCAACGACAAAGCAGGATGGGATAAATCTCCACTGTCCATCTCAGCAGGGGAGGAAAGCAAACAGAAAAAAGTAAAAGAGTCAATCAGCGCCATGTTTGCTTGGTCTCCTCCTCCTCCACCACGTAGAAAAGAAACTTGTTTATAGTGTAAATACCTTCCACGGCCTTTTTAACTGGACAGAACTAAAGCGAAGGTCAACGAGGGAAAAAAAAAAGAAAAAACATGCTTGTATCTTTGCGTTGTGACTAACCACTCCCGGCTTTAAAAAGAAAAGAAAAAAACAACTTGTGTGTCGTCTGCGTCACAAGTCACGGCGAGTCCAGAGTAACACGGAGAGATGAATGTCGACTTTTAACGTCTGTGGGTCTCGTTATGCAAAAATCACTTTTTATTTCTCTCTTTTTTTTTTTTATATAGATATAAATGAATAATTTCCTGATCATTTCATTGTTTACATAAAAAATGTGAGTTATTTTATGTCAAACCGTCATCATCACATCCGTCATGTGAGGTTTTGTTGTTGTTGCTGCTGCTTTCTGAAGACTGGAGGTTATCATTTCGGATTTTACTCAAACATATCATTCCATTTTTTCTTTTTTATTTACCTTCTTGTGCATTTCGTGTCGCCGTCAGCGCAGCTTCTTGGATGCACGTAGAAAAGGGACGTCTTTATTTATCCTGTTGCGACTCCACCCTGCAGCTGTGCAGTACTGCAAACGGTATCGATCGATACCGTGTAAATCCAGGGCAAGTATCACTGATACCAGTACCGATACTTTTCCTTGGATTTTCAGTCTATTAATGATTTTGACCTGAATTATTGATCACAGTTTTGATCATGATTAAAAACAGCATGAATTTTTTTTATTACATAAAACATTTTTAATGAAAGAAACATTAATTTAAGGTCTTTTGTTTGTAAACAATATAAAACATCAGTATAAGAACATAATATAATTACATTTTATCAGGTTTTTGAGCCAAACAAAAGGAAAACCTGCTGAAGCCCAAGAAAAATATCATTCTCCTCTCACTAGTATCAAACAGCACGAGCCTTGGTATTGATATCGATATTTGCATCGATCAGCCCAGTCTCCCCCCTCCTCCAACCAACCTAGTCCAACCAGATTTCAAAGCCACTTCGTAAATCCATCTTCAGATGTTGACCTGTATATGGTGAAGTTTAACTCTCTTAACAGAGTAATCTGCGTCTGATTTGATTTATGCTGCTCAGAAAACATGAAAAACGGGCCGAAAAGTTGGATTTTGGTTGTTTTTACCTGCAGTTTGAAACAATCCTGTCGACGTCAAAGGGATTTAAATGTAAAATGTAGAAAAATCTGTTTGGATTTTATGAAATGAGGTGATTTTTAAAAAGCAAATATGAGACATTTTCAGACTAAATGAGGAATTTTCATTCTGTGAAATGATTGAATGCGAATTTTCTGTTGTTTTAGCTGATAAATGATAGGACTGTACTGTCAAAAGTCTTCAGCCAACTCTTATTCTTTAAATGCTGCCAGAACAAAAAAAACATGCAAACAGTTGAAAACTACCGTAAAGTAGGCAAAACATTCTCTAAAAATATACGTTTGTACAATATTAATATGTTTGGAAGTCATGCTTCCTTTAGTTTCTGTCTGTAGTCTCCAGGAATGGTTTTTGAAATCACCTGCAGATAATCGGAAAACTGCTTTAAAAGATTCTCTTTGAAAGTCTCGAGAAATTCTTCACAGTACGGTTTGATCTGGGAGTACAGGGTTCATCTCAAGCACAAAAATCTGTCCAAATACCATTTTAAAGAGATAAAAATGTCTGTTAGATGTTAAAGTTAACCCCCCCCCTTCTTCAGATTCATAGGCAACAACAACAGTGATGCGTTCAAGTGCTGCATACTTTTTTATTTGATAGATTTCAGTTTTCCCACCACTTCTCACCGTGTCAAACATGCAAAAGAAAGAAAACCTTTTAGACCACTTAGACCCCCCCCCCCCCCCCAACAGTTTACCCCGTCGTAGTAATAAAGGTAACAATATGCACTCTTTACCCCCTCCCGTTTCTGTACTGTAACCGAGTGTGCAATCATGCCATCAGCTGAACGGCCGAGTCGGCTTCTCAATCACGATTTCCTTTTTGCACCTTGTAAAATAAACAAAACGAAAAACAAAAACAAAAAAAACCCAGCAGGTTTACGTCGTCGTGGCAACAGAGAGGTGTGTCTCACCGCAGAGAAATGAACTGTACAAAGTATTTATGCAATTATAACTGGTTTTAGATTTTTTTTTGTAATGATTACTGCGATTTCAGCAAGTTTTGTTACTTGTTGCATGTTTATTAACACAGCTGACTTTCTGTGTCAGTGCATCATTGTACATGTTGTTTGTTTTTTCTGGATTTCTTTTATTTTTATTTCTTTTTTCCTTGAGGCATTGTGACGAGTTGCCGCGGGCGACTGGCAAACGGGTTTGTGTACAGCCGCCGATCATGTCCCGACTCCGGGTGGACTTTTGTACTCTTTATGGGAAAGAAAGAAAAGAAAAAAAAATGTACAGACGAACTGAGATGGAAACAAAAGAAAATTCTGGATCATTTTGGTGGTCTTGTATTAGACTGCTTTACTACAGTATCTGGTGTGCAATCTGTGATAGCTGAATGTTCCTTGTATATTTGTGTTCACTACATCCTCCAGGAGAGAAACCAGTAGAGTAACCCCCTCCCCCCCCTCCTCGCTGCCCCCGTTACGGAAACAAAATGCTTCAATAATGCAATAGATCTGGTACTTATTCTTTTTAAGTTTGTTTCAATAAATAATTGCTGTTTACCACCAAACACTTGGCTGATTCGTCCTTTCTGAGGTTTTATCAATCCATTGCAACCATCTCCAGATCCCCATGTGGGATCCAAGGTGTTCCCAAGCATCCGTGACAGTGGAAGGTATTTAAAGAGCTGAAGCTCGGTGGGCAGACCGCCGTCACGCCCAGAAAATACAAAAATGGATGAGGAGTTGGAGCTGAGAGCGTGGAGGTGGATGATTGCCATTTATTAAACTCTTACCTGCTTTTAGCTGAGAGCTAACAGGAGCTAACCAGCTAACGCAGGGTAAAGCTAAGTTAGCCAGATTAAATGGCATCTTAAAACACACACATGAAGGTAAACCTGACCTAATAAACCTGTAAACATGTTTATTTCTGCTGTAAACATGTTTATTCCTGCTGTAAACATGTTTATTCCTGCTGTAAACATGTTTATTTTTGCTGTGAAGTTGGTCTTTTTAACATGGGAGTCTATGGGGATTGGCGCCATTTTGGTGCCCCTAGTGGATGAAGGGGGAACTGCAGTTTAAACATTTCTGCCGGACGTTGCCGCTTGGTTGGAGCGGCAACCATCCACAACAGAATGTAAACTGGTAAACACCAAGGTAGAGCCAGGGTTGAGAGGGGAGCCTTGGCACCAGGAGCTCGGATTGACCCTGTTACATAGACTGTATATAAAAAGATGAGCGGAGCCTCCGTGACGTCACCCGTAGGTTTCTGAAGAGCTGAATTAAAGCTCGGTGGGCGGTTCCTGCCATCACCATCTTGGCAGGGGCATGCGTGTCGTCTCACCAGGAAAATACAAATATGGGCAAAGAGGTGGAGCTGAGAGGGGGGCTGTGAGCGTCATGGTGGATGATTGACATCGAGCGAACTCCGAGCTTTCTGTAGCTAAGGGCTAACCGAGCTAACCCGGAGATAACAGGAGCTAACCAGCTAACGGAGGTAAGCGGGCTAAAGCTAAGTCATGTTGTTAACCGGCTAAAAACTGCGGTTGTTCTACTTCTTCTTACTTGAAGCGGGAGATTGGGTACCTGTCAATCAAAAGGAAACGCCCCTAAATATGCCGAATTTCAAGATTAAATTACTTTTAAACGGACGAGTTAGAAAAAAATTCACTGTAAAATTCTGGCTGTAAACATGTTTATTTCTGCTGTAAACATGTTTATTCCTGCTGTAAATATGTTTATTTCTGCTCTAAACATGTTTATTCTGGCTGTAAATATGTTTATTTCCGCTGTAAACATGATTATTTCTGCTGTAAACATGTTTATTCCTGCTGTAAACATGTTTATTCCGGCTGTAAACATGTTTATTCCTGTTGTAAACATGTTTATTTCCGCTGTGAAGTTGGTCTTTTTAACATGGTAGTCTATGGGGATTTGCTCTGTTTTGCAGCCCCTAGTGGATGAAGGGGGAACTGCAGTTTTATGTACTTCTGCATCGGCTTCATTTTTAACCGCCGGAGGCTCCGTCCATCTTTCATTTACGGTCTATGCCCTGGACCACCTGCAGGAGGAAGAGTTTCAACCAGGTGAGGGGCGGGGCCTGAGCGACCTCACCTTGGCGGTTCAGATTGTAGGAGGACATTTAGAAACAAGACCGGATTATGCTGACAGCTTCAGTCAGCGATACATGTCGTTTATATAATTTAAGTTTGGTTTCCAGAAGAAATAGAATCCATTGGCGGGACGTCTGGTTCAAAGCAACACGTCACCATGCGCGCGGTCACAACTGTCCTACCCTCACGTGAGCACATAAAAAACTAGCATAGAAAAATTTATCAAAGATAAAATGTCTTTTCAGCGAGAATAATCTTCAATAAAACGTTTTTTACTGCAGTATTTCTGGATCCAGCAACATCTGCATGCATAACTTTTCACAAGAAAACTTATGACGTCATAACGCTTCACGTTTTTTCCGTCAACAGTGACGTTCTGACGTACAGTAAACACTGGTTCTGGTTCTGCCAGGCTGGTACCGTAGCTGGTCGGCCCAGTAAGGACTGACTGGAGAGAGAGTCCACACCGCAGCAGACCCGCATCAGATCAACGCAACAAGCGCAGGCTCAAACCGGAAGCAGAGCGTTTCAAAATAAACTTCTTTACATCTTATGGAAGAGATGTAACTTTTATGTCATATATTTCATAACTGAATGAATTAATACGATTTCTTTATTTACTCCTCATGAAATATATTTTATTTTTATTTTTTCTTCTAGACGTTTAATTCATTTTTCCTCCATTTCAGTCCAGTCCTGAACTTCTGACTATTTTCAGGACATACTGCTAATGTACTTCAATCTATTCAAGCATTTTATGGAAGAGGATAGTTGGAGGACAAGGAGATGAAGGATCTGACTGAAAGTGATAAATAAATAACAACGAATCCAGCAAAGACCTGAACCTGGAGCTGAGAGATGCATCTGAACCTTCAGTTGATCCTGTTAGATGAAACCTCATTAGAAATGGTCTCCATGACAACAAAAGGAAGTTTGATTTGTCTTATAATTGTGTAGATTTTGTTTTTGCCTCAGACCTTATATCTACTAATGTTTGCACATTTTATCCTGATTTTTTTGTACTCATATTTTTTAATATTATTTCATATTACTAAAAAAATACAAGTGATGCTCGAGGCTTTTGCATTACGTCCGGTCATCTGAGCGCCTGACACCACCAGATCCCATCACACATGGAAACCTGATTATGTGCAGAAGAATTTTGGCCCCTGACAGCGACCGTCATTTCTATGTTCATCTTTCCAGTCAGTAATTTTTAACCGCTGCAGCTTTAAAAATCCAGCAACACTCTTTCTTCATTCACATGATGGGATGATCTTTGTCTTTCTTTGCTTCAGATTGGCTGTATCATGTGACCATGAAGTTAAAGTCCCACCCCTTTTGATTTTGCCTTTCTATTTCACCAAAACAAAAAAGGTGTCTTGCTCACATCACTTGATCTTCTGCAAGCTCCTGAGGTCCCATAAATCCAGTCTGCATCTGTTCATCTCATCATGAAGAACGTTACACGTTAAACTTGTAGAATATTTCATTTAATGTACTGATGGTACATAAGTGTCCTCTTGTGATTGTTCGGTGCCATAGCCTGCACTTCGGTGGATGTTTTCTGGATTAAAAGTTCAAATGTTTTCCTCCTCACACTGTCCATTCTCCATCTGCGTTATTCCTACAATTTTAAAAAGTATTATGATGTGATATTTAAATGCAGAAACAGTATTCAGGCATGTTGCTGCTTTGCCTTTTTTTTGGCTGTTTTTATATATTACAAAAAAAGATTTAACACAATAACAATAATCTTCATTCCAGACACTTTGGTCCAAATCAGGAATTGATCATAAAAGAAAAAGAAACAAAAACACATATATATGTAAACACATAGCCTATATAAACACACAATAATTATAAAAACATCCGTAAAGACAGACATTCATTCCACTGCTTCCAAAAACAGGAGAAATAACTTAAGAAGTCACTTAATTTTGGCTCAGTCATAACAATTTCATTTTTTGACTCTCTTAACACGTAAATCTATACATGAAATTCCTCAGCACAGCATGAAAGGTAGGAACGTTATTTGACACAAGCATCTGACTTGCACTCGTCTTGGAAGGAACAATATTCTAAAAGCATCATGAAATTCCACCTGAAGCTTTTTCATTTTAGCTTTGCTAGTATTGCACCACAAACGAGCAGAAGAGTACAATATGTTCCAAAAAGGTCGACTTTCACATCATCTGTACACATATTGAACTGGCGAGCCAGAATATTTCCTTGTGCGTACAGTTTACAGCAATGCCGGTGGCCATAATCATCATCACATAAATCATTTCTGATTATATGGCCGAAATATTTCACTTTGTTCACCACATTTAACTCCTCGTCTGCTAAATAAAATGAAGGCAATTTTAATTTTGGATCCTCCTTGGTTCTAGCAATCATGACAACACTCTTAATAGGATTATATATGATGTCATACTGCTCGCCATAACTTGCACAGCACTTGAAGAAGCTGTTGTAAACCTGCACTGTAAGGAGACAGAATAAGCAAGTCATCTGCATACATTATATGATTAATAAGACAATTACCCATTTTGCATCCAGCAAAAATTCATTAAAGAAGGGGAAAAAAAGCTGCCTGTAAAATAAGCTGAAAGTGTTCATAAATAAAAAATTTATGAAATTATTTTCTGATTCTGGTTCAGTAGAAATATTTTTTGAAAAAGCAAACAAACAAGATAATTCATGACATATCACATCACCCATAAGCCAATATTTAGATGAACAATCCTTTAATGTTTCCGCTACAGTCAGGTGTCCCGTGTTCCTCTCAGTCAGACTTCTGCACCTGTTGACAGGTATTTTGTCCCACTGTTCATCAGAAAAGTGCTCTAATTTGCCCAGGATCAATTTGTTTGGTTTTTTTCTTTCTTCAACTCAATTAAATGAAAAAACAGTGTCTTATATTACTAAATTATATTTTTGCAAATTTTTAGTTCTTGTTCCTTTTCTAAGTCTCCAGTTATTTGAGTGACAAATTGTGTAATTGTGTAAACTCAGCCTTTTCTTGAATGAAAGGGGATGAATACATATGAGCACAACTGTATATATATATATATATATATATATATATATATATATAGCAAAACCAGCTTTTTTAGTTTGAAGTGACTACCGGAAGTGTTTAGTCCTCATTCTGTGCAACTTTTGGAGCGTAGAAGAAGAAGACTGCGGTGATAAACAAACACGCAGCGAGTCTGGTGGTTCCTGCGGCTCCTTGTTGGGACGCTCACAGCTACGGTCCACCTCCAGGACAGCTAATCTTCTCATGGATTACGTCTGATATAACTTGTTTTTTTTTTTTAAATATCCAGGAGCTTTAAGGGGAAACTGAAGGATTTTTACCCTCTTTCTGAGTCGATTTATGTGACTTTCACGTCCCGGCGGAGAAACGAGCAACATGACGGAGCTGAGGAAGCGAGGCGGGGGCGGAGGAGACCCTGACAGCACCGATAACATCAGCGACAAGGTAAATAACACCTCACAGAACAAAAAGGACACCGGTTTTATCCTGAGTCATCGGCCAGAAAACGAGTCATTCAGGTTGGTGTCGGGTTAGCTGGCGGAGCTACATGAGCTAGTCAGCTAGCCGCAGGTCCGAATAATCCTGCTGCAGCCTCAGCACGCGCACAGAAACCGGTCAGAGATGATAAACATCCTGCTGCAGCCTCAGTAAAGTCACAGAAACAGGTCTGAGATGATACAGTCTGCTCACAGAAACAGGTCTGAGATGATACAGTCTGCTCACAGAAACAGGTCTGAGATGATACAGTCTGCTCACAGAAACAGGTCTGAGATGATACAGTCTGCTCACAGAAACAGGTCTGAGATGAAGTCCAGTAAAGATAGAAAAATATTCACAGATTCAGCTTTTCCGAATTAATAACTCATCAACGTAACATTACTTCTACAAAACTGACAACACCGTAATCAGAGCAAGGTAGACTGCGAGCTATAATCAAATTTTCTTTAAAAAGATCCGTCCTCCGACCTACCAGACTTAAATGGGACTCAATGCAGAACCTGCTGCTGCTTAGGGACCGTTTGCAAAAGATATGAAAAAAAAAATAAAAAAATTCAATAACCACAATATGACTTGTTGTGTCACCAAACTCACAATACAAATAAAACATCTCATTTGGATCATACTACAACTCTTACTTTGGAAAAATATGCATAAATGTATTTTTTTGGGGCAAAGTAAGAGTTGTAGTATAATCTAGATGAGATGCTTTATTTACCCTGTGAGTTTAGTGACACTACAACAAGTCATATTGTAGTTATTAATAGATTTAGGCTTTTTTACATAAATAAAAAATAGTCAGAAATACATTTAAGAATATTTTTCCAAAGACTCTGAAATGAGTGTCGCCTCAACGCGCTCACAGAAACCGGTCTGAGATGAGACCCGAGGACGTGTGTTTGATCTGAGCTTCACCTGATTGTCTTCAAGTGCTTTCACCTCCGTTCTAGACGTAACAGGTAAAGATACACCTGGAAAAAGGATCTGGATGGTTATATTACAACCAGTTTATTTCAAGGGGCTGGAAGGTTATTTATAAATGTTTAGCAGAACCAAAGGTTGAAACTGGTTTAAAAACAAACACATTTTTCTCTTTATTTCAGTTCTATTAAATGCAATTTATTCTTTTAATTTCCATAATTGTTCTTATTCACATAACTGAATGACTTCTGATTACAGAGAAGTAATTTTAGCTCTCAGTCTAGTCAAATTAAGGGTTTAGGTTTTCTTACAACACATGAGCTTAAAACTTCAAGACTTTAATATCTAAAATTATATAGGTAACTATGAAATTTGATTGATTTTTTTCCCCCTTTTGTTAAAGCCATCATTTGATGTATCAGAACTGATGTTTTATTGTGAAGCCTTGGCGCTTCAGCATATTCCTTTTTATGTTGCTGACTGATAGTGAAACTATGATTTTCTTTTTGGTTTGATTTTGGTTTCTAAACTGAAATAAAAGCATTCTTTCATTCATTATACTGCAAAATACTGTAAATGACATAAATATGGATTGTCAAAGTTAAACATTATAAGAACGAAGAAACACTGAACCAGCATAATGAAAAATAACTTTTATTTTGGTCTTCCTTCCACTCCTTTTCATTTTTGTTCCTCGAGAATTACCGTATTTCTGTGTTTCTGGACATTTTGGTCGTCTTGTTGTCAGAAACATCGTTTTACATTTCATCCTGCTTCTCGTTGTCAGAGTCGACCTTTGCAGAGATAATGCTCAGATATTGTACCGTGATTAGAGGTTTATACAGCTGCATCTTTCCAAACGCCTGAAAATTGTTTTGTTTTTGTTTTTTTACAGGCAAGCCTGAAACATTTTTCATTTGTGCAGTGTGCCATCTTCTAAAACTAAAACTTGGGGTGCAGAAAAACACTCATTTCCTTATGGAGCTGCAGATGTGAAGCCGTATTTCCATTCTGGCCTTGTTTTGCTGAGAATTTCTGATTTTCGGAGTGAAGAATTGGTAGAAGCCTTTTGTCTCATTGTGACCACATGTTGAAGACCTTTTTATAATTAAAAGTTTGTTGGTTTTATAACCAAAACAATAATCGCAGCACTGCCGTGGGCATCTTGTGGTTTCAGGCAGAAGAAAAAATAAGAAAGATTTAATTTAAACCATTAAAATGTAGGCTAAAAATCAGCAACTTCACTAGAAGATTACATGACTTTTTTTCTTTCAGTTTAAGAAAAACAACTAAATATCATCTGAAAAGTGTTTTCTACATTATGAAAACTACTTTAAACTGCATTTATTATTGATTTGTCAGTATTTCAAGGTATTTATAAAGATGACATCAGATATTTGCCTTTGTTAGTTTATTATTGGAGCACTATCTGGTTCAGATATGATAGTAAACTGCATATCTTTGGATTTTGGACCGACTGACAAACTACTCACCTGGAAAAGCTTTTCCTAAAATAACCTTTAGAGATTATTCCATCCAATAACCAAGTTGAAGTGAAGACAGCAACGTTTTTATTCTCCTTTTGGGTTTTGTTGTTAACGGACATCTACAAGAAACAGCAGGTAAAATCAGTGTCTCAGACGCTGGTCGGGTTTTTACTCAACAACTGTTGAACTTTGCAGCTTGTAGTAAAATAAAAAAAACAGTCATAAATACTTGTTTAGGTTTTTCTTCATTTCTTTTGTCTGTTGCATCAAACACAACAACAAAATCTAGTGAAGTCGTCACCTGAAATTACAAATAAATACCTTTTAGCTCACTGTGGATGTTAACGTTAGCAGCTAACTAGCAGGGCTGTGACGATACGCTTTTGTCCCGATTCGATTACGATTTTTTTGGGTGCCGATTCCCACAATTCTTCGATGTTGCTGATTTTGTGGATTAAAAACAAAAAATATGTATAAAACCTTTTTTTTTTTGCTCGTCATTTTCCTTGATTTAACTGAGGAAAAATCAAGCCAGTATCCAGACCATCATTCTGCTGCTATAATACCCAAGAAGACAAGTTAAAAGATCAATAAAAACAATAAAAATGACTGAAATTTTTTAATGGATTATTTTTATTTGATTGAAAAAAAAAATCAATTTTTTTTAAAACAAAAAAATCTCTTTTAAAACTGTGAAGCAAAAAAATCCCAATTTTCGATTTTTCGATGGGATTTTCCCGCCCCTACCAACTAGCCAGTTAGCTTACTGGAACAACAGGCGTCCTTGTTTGTCAAAAAATGCTGACTTGCGTCCCGTTAAGCAGCTTGTGCATCGTCACCAAACTGCAGTGAAAGGGAAGTTCTACGTTACAGGTGCTTCTACCGGACCATGAAACGGGACAATAATCCCAACACGTCTGCAGCAGAATGACTGAAACACCTTGATTATCTTTCTTTTTTAATGACTCCAAACGTCAACCTGACGGCAGAAACAAAAGCTGCAAACCTCAACGGACTGAAGCAACGCTGGATTAAAGAAGACTGGACCACAGATAATGAGGAAAAATTACAGTGAAACTCTGTAACTTCTGAGCCGAACATGAGCCTAATGTTAGGAATAATGGAGGATTTTCTTCATTTTGCAGCGCCTGGCGCGTGTCAGCGCTCTGAGGAGGCTAACGTCTTCAGAAATCAGACATGCTGACATCACAGGAGCGGATCCGCCTCTCATGGGATCATGTGACCTGGAGCGCTTTGCTTTATGGCCCCCGTCTAAAGCACAGAGGGCTCTGCTTTCTGCTACTTGTCCTCCTCCTTCAGGCCAAATGTTGTGGAAGTAAGATGGTGAAAACGGTGTCTGAGGAGGCCAGACAGAGGAAGCAGGAAAGGGTTTGCTCCGGAGGAAAGACACCAGTCCACCTCGGATGAGCAGCAGAACGTTGCAGGAAACGTCTGCGTCTTTATTTGGCTGTTTAGTCGCAGCTCAACGTGGCGAGTTGAAGCTAATCGGCCAGAAACCAAAGCTAACCGACTTCCTAAACAGTTTGTGAAAAACAGGGGTGGATTATTTGTTTGTTTGTTTATTTACTCGTAATTTTGCAACAGCGTCATGTGACCTGTGAAAAGCCAGAGGCTTAGCGCCCCTAGTGGCGATAAGTTACATGGTTTCCCTTTAGCTCCATACAGGAAGGATTCCTGTCAGATGTTGCTTCTAAAGCTACGAATACACGTATCCGTCACTCTTTAGCTCAGTTTCTGCTCCATAAATAATGACTGTACAATGTTCATATCAGGTTGGAATTATCTAAGTTTAAGCCCTGAAACTGACCTGTTTTTTAACGATATCCTACGACGTAAAGTCCTAAAGAAAGTTAGCGTTGGTGTTTACACACCAGTGTGTCTCAGGGACATATAGAACAGTGTAACCTCAGTGGTATCGTTACTGATGACACTTATCTGTTAAACTGACGCGCATTAATCTGCTCCCATACTGGCATGTCAGTCCTGGAGGACATCTACGATAGTTTCTCACTCTTCATTTATTTTGCAATTCAAAGTTTTTAATCCTCACAAGCAAATGAAAGCTTGAACCTTCAGACTGTCGGCTTGTCGTTTCCATTCGGAGCCGGCCTCTCATGGTGATGACTCAGCCCAGAACAGGAGTGGTTTTTTTTAGAGGTTAAAGGATCACTTTGCTGCGTCACACCCTGCAGCAGCACCCAGACATAAAGATGTGTGTTTATAGACGGAAGGAACGTGTCTGATGCTGAAGCTGAGGCACATTTCTCTCCCATGCCATCAGCGGGTCTGCTGCGTCACTGTTGGCGACTGCTCCAGACTGGTCGGGATGGTTGACCTTGGTTGGCCAGCTGGTTGTCCCTGAAGTGGCAGCGGCGAGATAAGGACGTTTAATGCTTCACTGGTTTCGTCTTCAGTCTGCTTTGCTGCCTCATGGTGTGGCTCTGCAGTGAAGTTTTCATGTGGGAGTTGGATGCTAATTTCTTTTGGTTTGTTGTTTATTGATCAACCATTTGACATGTTGCTCCAGTAAAACGTTGCCTAGAAGTCAGAATATCATGTTATCCAAACATGCAGACATGTTGATTCAGGGCTCGGTGAGAAATGAACATTTTATTTTCATTTAGTCTGATCACAGTTTTTTAATACTGCTAGTTTTAAAGCTTCTGTACTGAAAGTAAAAGACTTAATGATCAAAATGTTTTTGGCAATAAACATAATTCAACCAAGCAACATTGATGAATAAATGTGTGTGTGTGCATGCATGTGAGTTGTGAGCGGTCACACCTGATAAACGGCTTTTCTGAAAGTCTCTATGTAGCTCAAACCAGAGATAAACTTGCTCCTGTTTAAATGCCGCTTGTACAGTACAGCGGTAGCAAAAGACGACACAGTTCACTGGAGTTTTGGTTGTGTGGCTGCACCGCTATCAAACTATTAGCAACTAAGATGCTAGTAGCAACGAAACTGCTAGTAGCGACTAAGATGCTTTTAGTAGCTAAACTGTTAGTAGCAACATAGATGCTTGGAGCGACTAAACTTATTAGCGACTAAACTTCTTGTAGCGACTAGGATACTAGTAAAAACTAAACTACTAGTATTAACTTTGATGCTTGTTGTGTCTAAGATGCTTGTAGCTAGTAAACTGCTAACTACAAGTCACCTTCTAGCTGCAACTATACTGCTATTAGCAACTAAGATGCTTTTAGTAGCTAAACTACTAGTAGCAACTTAGATGCTAATAGTGACTAAACTGCTAGTAGCAACTAAGATGCTCGTAGCAACTATACTGCTATTAGCAAATAAGATGCTATTAACAACTATACTGCTATTAGCGACTAACATGCTTGTAGTAGGTAAACTGTGGTAAGCAACTAAGGTGCTAGTAGCAACTACACTGCTATTAGCGACTAAACTGCTAGTGGTGACTAAGATGCTTGTAGCGCTAAATTGTTAGTAGCGACTAAGATGTTTGTAGCAACTAAACTGCTAGTAGCAACTTAGATGCTAATAGTGACTAAACTGCTAGTAGCAACTTAGATGCTAGTAACAACTATAATGCTATTAGCAAATAAGATGCTAATAGTGACTAAACTGCTAGTAGCAACCAAGATGCTAGTAACAACTATAATGCTATTAGCAAATAAGGTGCTAGTAACAACTATACTGCTATTAGCGACTAACCTGCTTGTTGTAGCTAAACTGCTAGTAGCGACAAAGATGCTTGTAGCGACTAAGATGCTAGTAGCAGCTAAACTGCTATTAGCGACGTTGGTGCTAGCTAAACTGCTATGTCTACTTTGGGCTGAACTCGCAGGCTGTGCTTGCATATTCTTTGCGTGAAATGTCTTTTGTTGTTTTCTTTTAATATTCATTAAAAGTATTTGTTGTTTTGATGGTTTTTGGAGGCACCAATCGTCGACGTACCTTCCATATTAGCTTTATTTGCCCCATTTATCTGCCCATAACCCAACCACGGCGCACATCTGACGTCTAGTAACGTTTCTTCTCATCACAGACCATAACGTCGGAGGATAACTCCAAGTCATATCAGACGAATCTGTTTAGTGGATCTCAGGTCTATGTTTAGACCTGAGATCAGATCTGCGATTACGCGTTGACGTTAATGAATCCTGCAAGTCAGTCGGATGATGATAGATTGAGCTTGTTCGGCTGCAACATGATGTTCTCCATATAGCACCAGGGCAGGAGAGAAACTCTGGCTGCTCCTAAACAGCCAAAGTTTTATGCGGTTTTCAGTTTGTTGAGGTGTTTTTGTGTTTTCTGTGGACGTATCGTCATGGAAACCAGATAAATAACATTAGAAGACTCTTCTGTTGTGACTTGATGCTGTTTAGAAAATGGGATGCTTGGTGTTGGCGGGCCTTGTTGAGTCCCAGTGTAATTCTAGGGAAGCATTAAGTTCTTATCATGGCTGCTGTTTGGCTATTTACATGTTATTTGACTGTTTGCAAACTGGTCTTCCTAGAAGAATCGTTCCTCTGCCTCCGTCTGACTCCACAGCTTTATTAAATGTTTTATTGGAAAATGAGTGTTGAAATCCAACGTTAAAGAGTGTGTGTGTGTGCGTGCGTGCGTGCGTGTGTGTGTGTGTACAGATCAGGCTGACAGAGTTGAAACAACAAAGGTTAAAGTCAGAAGTTGCTGTGCAGACCTGAGCTTGACTGGGAGCCTTGCTTCCCACTTTTTCATTGATCCAAACAGTATTGATTCCTGTAATGAGCATTTCAGTCCGCGTGGGTCTTTGTGCTGCAGTTTGGTGGGAAAATGCAGAGATGATGAAAGCTGAGACGCTGCTACCAGCAAGCCCCCCCCCCCCCCCCCCCCCCCCCCCCTCGCTGGTGTTTGCTGCCGATTAGCCTAATTCCATGCGTAGGCTGTAGCTTATTGGGTTTGATCCTCCCAGTTGACCACATCCAGACGCTTGGTGGTGTCTGCTTAAAAGTTTCCATCGAGGCAAGTTAAGCCTGACTGTGGCTTCCTGCTGTCAGTGTCGTGATAGTTGTAGATCTCTGATCAATAAGAGCAGGAAGCGTCGTTTAGCTGCATGCTTAGCTCTTCCTCTCACTCCGACATCGGTACAAATGTCCTGGTTAAACGTTTAAAGGTTAACTTGAAGGGAAATAAGATTTTAAACTGATTTCTGTCTGAAATTTACTGATTTTATTCTACATTTGAACTTTTTTTTCTTTTGTAAATTTACAATTTTGTACTTTTTTTTGTGTCATCATCAAATTGCACATTTATATTTTGTATTTTTTAGCACTTCAGAAGGTCCTCTTAACATTTTCACACCCGATCCGTCGTGCTACAAAATCGTCATCCGGTTCCTGTAATAAAATAAATAAAAGTAATTTGTGGGGAAAAAAAGGACAAAACATCCTTTTTATAGAATAATTAGTGTTTGTTAAATTATGCTGAATACTTTTCTGCGGCATGTGGTGTCATAGAAAAGAATAAATGGAGGATTTTGTTATTGTCAGTAATAATATGTATTATTATAATGAATACCAAAGTGGTAACGAAAAGAAAGAATCAATTAATAACAAAAATAAAAACATATAAGTAAATGTTTGCATTTTTTAAAAATATTTTTAATTTCTCTGTTTAACATTACTTTAAAAAGTTCTTGAAATTTAATTCTATTACAATATTCAATATTTTAATCTATATTTTATTTTTTAAAAACATTATGTTAATACATCATCCTTAAATTTCTTTAAATTAAATGTGAGATATCTATTTTTATGATTTTAATCAATAATGGAAATAAAACATGAATTTTTTTTTTCAAATTTCTTTTAGCTGTATTGTTTAAAACATTCGATATTTGAGTTAGATATAGACTAAAAATGGAATTCATTATGTCGTAAAATGTTTTGTAATTTAGTAAAAAAAAAAATCTTTTTTCATAATTTTCTAATTTAAAAATGTTTTGAAATAATATTTACTGACCTTAAAAATGTGCATTTTGCATCATGGACTCCTTTGATTAGGGTTGTAATATCAATAATTTAAATAGTTTATCCTGAATAAATGTATAAATAGATATCAAATGAGCTTTTTATCGTTAAACTGTGTGTGCGTCCTTTCACTTATTTTAGAATCAATATCTGCTTTTCTATCATGAAAACAATAAACTTTCAGCTCGCTATGATGGCCAAAAACAAAGCGATGCAAAAAAAAAAAAAAAAAGAAAAAGCTTTTTAATTGTAATCTAGGTGACGTGCTTATTAAATCATGATATTGATCGGAGGTCATTGCTCCTCACGCCTGGTAGGATCGTGAGATTTATTACGCGCTTTTCTAAAGAAATCGTTGTCCTGACGCCAATAAATATGACGATTTGCAGCATCATATGCTAGCAGATACAGGGTTTCCCCTACATCAGGGGTCCTCGTGGGCCACTGTTCTGCAAGTTTTCCATGTATCCCTGCTCCAACACATTTATCTGGCTCCAATAGTCAATAAAGCTCTGCACAATGAGCGATTAGTTGGAGCGGGGATACAGGGAAAACCAGCAGGATTGTGGAGCTGGACACTCTGCCGTATGTTGACTCAGCTAACAGCTAACAATGTAGCCGTAGGCGACGTAGGCGTAGGCCAACACAACATTGTTGTGTTGTCGCCTCCCGAAGCGCAGCTGCAGTGGGATACTCTGACGTGCACGTGAACGCAGCACGCCGGGTGGCGCAACCAGGAAAGGGGCGGGGCCTAATCACACTTCATTAGTGGAGGACAGGTAAACTTCTGACAAGCAGTACCGCATGCTAACGAATAGGGCTGTGACTATATGCTTTTGTCCCAATTCAATTACGATTTTTTTTGGGTGCCGATTTGATTTAAATTGCGATTTTCACAATTCTTTCATATTACTATTTTTTGTAGATTAAAAATGAAAAAATGTATAAAACTTTTATTTTTGCTCGTCATTTTTCTTGATTTCAATGAGGGAAAAACAACACAGTAGCTAAACCATCATTCTGCTGCTATAACGCCCAAGAAGACATTAAAAAGATCAATAAAAATAATAAAAATGACAAATTTTGTCATGGATTATTTTTATTTATTTGAAAAGAAAATCAATTTTGTTAAAAAAAAAAAAAAAATCAGGTTTAAAATTGTGGAGCAAAAAAAAAATCCTGATTTTCGATTTTTCGATTTGATTTTCCCACCCCTACTAACGAAGTTTATAATATCTGTTCTAGTAGTTTCATTATCAGCATGTTTTCACACCGTCCGCCTTCTCCATCGCCATCAGACGTTCAGGCACAACACGTCAAAAGGAATTTAGGAATAATTTCAGCTCTGCGTGCCAGCCGCCTGCAGCAGCGGCTTCAAACTGCTGAGAAATCTGGCAGCCTGTTCTCTTAGCAAGACCCCTCCTCCATCTCCTCACCTCCTGCTCCTGCAGCAGAGACAGTAATAGCCAACAGGAGGACAAAGAGGACGAGCTGCAAGGACAGCCATGATTCGGTTGCTGTGTGCAGCTCCGAGACGTCAGGAAAACGCCAACACACCACCTGCGATGTCCATCATTTCATGCTTCATCTTTTTTTTTTTTTTTTTTTTTTAAGTAGAGATGCTCGGAGACCCAGGATTAGTCTGGTCCCCACATATTTGCAGAATTCTTGAAGGAGTTTGAGCCTAATTTCACATAAATTGCCAGATTTTCTGTTTAGCAGTTTAGTTAAAGCACATTGTTGTAGCGGTGCGGGAAAGTTCTGCGTGTTTCCGACATAAAGTCCTCAGAACTGTGTGAACATGAACACAGTGCTGTATGAGCTCTTTGAAACATATTTTTTTCCAAGTAAAATAAAATATAATTATACTGTTGATTCAATTCAATTCAGCTTTATTTGTATAGCGCCACTTCACAACAATGTTGTCACAGGACACTTTACATACACATCATTTCAGGCCATTTCATACATATCCTATAATAGAAACTCAATCAAATCAAAAAATGGGAAATCAGGATTTTTTTCTTCACAATTTTAAAATCGATTTTTTTTTTTTTTTTGTTAAAAAATCAATTTATATTAAAAAAAAAAAAAAAAAAAAAAAATCTAATCCCTTATAAATGTTGTCATTTTGTCGTCTTGATTGTTTTTATTTTACTTTTTACTTGTCTCCTGGGGCGTTATAGCAGCAGAATGATGGTCCGGCTACTGTGTTTTTTCCTAATTGAAATCAAGAAAAAGGACGCGCAAAAAGAAGTTTTATTTAAAAAAAAAAAAATTGTTTTTAATCTACAAAAATCATCAATATTGAAGAATTTTGAGAATGGCAATTTAAATCGAATTGGCACCCAAAAAATCGGAATCGAATTGAATCAGGACAAAAGCATATCGTCACAGCCCTAATAGAAACCAACTGATTGCATCGAGTCATGACTTGGATCCAATCCTCCATCCTGAGCTGCACGAGGCGACAGTGGGAAGGAAAAAACTCCCCTTTAACAGGAAGAAAACCTCCGGCAGAACCCGGCTCAGGGAGAGCAGCCATCTGCCTCGACTGGTTGGGGTGGAGGCGACAGGAAAGACAGAACAACATGTACAACTGCACTTATTCAGGAAGACCTGCGGAAAAAAGGAGAAATAAGTTAGAGACGGCAATACTGGCATATATTTATACATTAATATATTAGAGAAACAGAGTGAGGTACTTCTCAGTGCATCAGGTAACATCCCCATTGCTACATAAGTAATGGATGGCTAGACTACCCATAACTATAAGAGCAAAGAGCATAACCTGGACAGTTGGGTCCCGTACATGCAGACTCCAACTCAGGAGATGCTCATATCCTAACTATAAGAATCATGGAAAAGGAAGGTTTTCAGCTCCATCTTAAAGGTGTGGAGGGAGTCTGCCTCCCGAACCCACGGTGGGAGCTGGTTCCATAAGAGAGGAGCCTGATAGCTAAAGGCCCTTCCTCCCATAGTACTCTTAGAGACTCTGGGAACCACCAGTAAACCTGCAGTCTGAGAGCCAAGTGCTCTCTTTGGAATATATGGAACTATAAGATCTTTATGTCCAATGGAGCTTGGTCATGGAGAGCTTTATATTGATGCCTGGAATCTGTGAGTCTATGAATTATATTTTAGATTCACCTCTTTGATTACTTGTTAACATATCGGCTAATTAATCAGCCAATCACATGGCAGCCAGTTAGGGCGTCTAGTCATGTAGATATGGTGGAAACGACTTGTTCAAGTTAACATGTAAAATCAGGAAAATCGGTGTGTTGTTGGTTTATTTACTGGGAATTATTAGACAAACATCTCCAGGGTTTCCAGTAAAGCTCTGAAGAAGAGAAAACATCCAGCGAGCAGCAGCTGTCTGGACCAGAAGGTCGTCCTGATGTCAGAGGAGACTGGTCAGACTGGTTGGAGGTGGTGGAAGAGGACTTTGGCAAAGAACAGGAAACTGAAGCTTAAATTCAGACAGATTCACTGGAACTAAACTGGAAAAGATGGAGAAACGTTGCTGGTCTGAGTCTCCAGTTCAGCTCCACATCCACATGGTAGGATCAGAATCT
Source organism: Telmatherina bonti (assembly GCF_933228915.1). NCBI lineage: Eukaryota > Metazoa > Chordata > Actinopteri > Atheriniformes > Telmatherinidae > Telmatherina > Telmatherina bonti. Next base: position 5,708,501 of record NC_136611.1, on the reverse strand, counting down.
GCTGGAAACATCATGACAACATGGATCCATCCTGCCGTCAGGATCAACGCTTCAGGCTGCTGCTGCTGGAATGGTGGGGGGAGGTTTTCTGGTTCCAGTTTGGTCCCATTAGTACCAGTAGGACCTGGTTTAACCTCCACAGCCTACCTGAGTCCTGCTACTGACCATGTCCATCCCTTTCTGAGCACAGTGTAGCATCTTCTGATGGAAACTTCCAGCAGGATGATGCACCATGTCACAAAGCTCACATCATCTCCACCATGACGATGAGTTCACTGTCCTCCAACGGCTCCACAGTCACCAGATCTACATCCAGCAGAGCAGCTTTGGGAGATTCTCATCATGATGTGTGATGCTTCATGTGTCGACGTGTCATTAAATACTCTGACATGAAAAGCGAGACGCCAGACAACTAATTAATAACTAATTATCAGCCACATGACGTAAAACGTGAGCGCGGAGAAGCTTTCTCTTTAAAAGACTGTTTCTAAATCCAGATCATAATTCCATTGAGGGATTAGTTTCCCTGTTTTCACTTGAGCAGCTCGCTGAAGCGCCTGGACTTCTTCTTCTCCTGCCTTTTATAGTTGCTTTTACTCAAACATTGCCAAACATGGTTAAATAGGAGCATCAGGGTAAATCTGACAGCTTTACCTTTAGAAATACGGTCTGTCGGACATGATTGGCGAAGAAAGCGCTAAAAATGGGAGGGTTAATGCCTGCACAGGGAAAAGTTGTGTCCTTTCTGATCTTGTTTGTAAAAAGGGAAAGAAAAGCTGCAGAGGTGGAAACATCTCAGCTGAATTCTCCGTCGTTGTTTCTGACGCTCGGTCTGAACTTCAGCGAGTCGTCTCGTCAGGAAAAACGTTGAATTCCCGCCACATTTAGAGCGCCAACCCCGCCTGAAGGTTAAACTCTGGTCTGTTAAACAACCATCTGCTCGGCCTTGTTTTCGTTCTTAACGTTGTAACATTCTCTGGTTTACGTCACAAGTTTTCCCCCAAACGAGCGAAGCTGCTTGTGTTTTTCATCCCGGCCTTTCCGCCTGTCAGCGCTGCTGCTACACACACCTGCGTGTCAGGTGGGAGCCTCATTATCTCGTGTGTGTGTGTGTGTGTGTGTGTGTGTGTGTGTGTGTGTGTGTGTGTGTGTGTGTGTGTGTGTGTGTGTTTGGTCAGGAGGCAGAAGGCGAGGACAGGCTTGGCCTGTCAGGCGACGCGGAGGGAGAATGCGATGTTGACTCCAAAGCAGACACTCCAGACGTTCCCCTCTCCACGGCAGACACGGACAACACTCCACAATGCCTGAACAAAGCTCTGGAGGGGCTGCCACCCAGGTACGCACCTGTCTAATGCAGAGGACACGTCCCTAACCTGCACACCAGATGAGACACTAAATAAGTTTTCTGCAACCTTTTCCTCCAGTTGCTCACACATTTACTCACCTGTTTATAACCGAAGCTGTGTTACTGGGAGGGAGGGGGGTCTGATCAGCGCAGAATTATCACATTAAAACAGCCTCCAAATCTGCTAAGTGATCACAAAATAGTTTCAGCGACTCATATCACTCTAAATAAACATAAATCTAATAGGAAAAGATGTGATTTCTTTTTATTCAGGGGTTTTAAAGTTAAATTAACACAAAGATTAATCTTTGGAATTGATGCATTTTCTTTCTTGCATCTTTTTGTGATGATTTTGTGAGAGAAGAACGACATGCATCAGCTTTTTTTTTTTTTTTTTAAATTTATTTAACAAAGTGTACATGTACATCAGAGAAACGTTGAAGTGAATGCATGTTTTATCATCTATTAGATCACAAGGAGGGCAGATTTCAGACTCTTTCGTCACAGATTTCACAAACCCTGAAACAAAAAGCTCAGCTTCTTGTCGTGATTGGAGGAAATCCTGCTGTAATATAGCTGTAAGAAGCTGTTTTCCCTCCATCAGCGAGTGATTGATCACCGTGGCAGTGGGCTTGTCGGACTAGACCTGATTTAGGTTGCAGCTGTGGGAGAGGTGTGAACATGCTCATGTTAATGCACTCAGCGATATGTTTTCAGAGCTTATATCGCTCCAAAGATGGTTTATTTCCCACACTGACACATTTTTTAAACCTTGAAGAACAGATATAGTATGAAAATATGAGGCACTAATCGATTTGGATGTTTATATATTTGAAGTAAAACAATAATTCCCAAAAACTGAGACTGTAAATCAAAACAAAATGACTCATCAACACAGATTTAATTCCCAATTTGAACATAAACAAGATATCTGCTGCTGAAACTGAGACGTTTTACAAGTTTAATGGAAATATGAGCTCGTTTTTAATCTGATTACAGCAACGCATCTCTGAAACATGGATCAGGTGAAACAACACGCTGACACAACACACATGTGTATCATTTGATAGATAATGGGGTTGAATGACAGCAGGTCATGGTTGGGTTTAAAAGGAGCATTTCAGAGGCAGAGACTCGCAATCTCAGACAAAATGTGTCTAAAAATGATACAATAATCAGAAAAAATAATGAAACCTTTGAAGGTCCAACATCCACAGTACAGATCATCAAAACAGTCAGAGAATTTGAAGGAATCTCTGTATGCATAGGACAAGCCTGAATTACACAGAGAATTTGAAGGAATCTCTGTATGCCTAGGTCAAGCCTGAATTACACAGAATTTGAAAGAATCTCTGTATGCCTAGGACAAGCCTGAATTACACAGAGAATTTGAAGGAATCTCTGTATGCTTAGGACAAGCCTGAATTACACAGAGAATTTGAAGGAATCTCTGTATGCCTAGGACAAGCCTGAATTACACAGAGAATTTGAAGGAATCTCTGTATGTTTAGGACAAGCCTGAATTATGCAGAGAATTTGAAGGAATCTCTGTATGCATAGGACAAGCCTGAATTACGCAGAGAATTTGAAGGAATCTCTGTATGCCTAGGTCAAGCCTGAATTACACAGAATTTGAAAGAATCTCTGTATGCCTAGGACAAGCCTGAATTACACAGAGAATTTGAAGGAATCTCTGTATGCTTAGGACAAGCCTGAATTACACAGAGAATTTGAAGGAATCTCTGTATGTTTAGGACAAGGCTGAATTACGCAGAGAATTTGAAGGAATCTCTGTATGTTTAGGACAAGCCTGAATTACACAGAGAATTTGAAGGAATCTCTGTATGCTTAGGACAAGCCTGAATTACACAGAGAATTTGAAGGAATCTCTGTATGTTTAGGACAAGGCTGAATTATACAGAGAATTTGAAGGAATCTCTGTATGTTTAGGACAAGCCTGAATTATACAGAGAATTTGAAGGAATCTCTGTATGTTTAGGACAAGGCTAAAGCTAAAACTGGATGCCGGTAATCTTGGGTTCCTCAGGCAGCACTACCTTAACTCCAGATATGATTGTCCTCACTGTTTGGACTCAGGAAGATTCCAGAAACCATACAGTTCATCCTGAAATCCACACATGCAGGTTAAAGCGCCATCATATGTGAAGAGGATCCAGAAACACGCCGTCTTCTCTGGACCAAAGCTCATTTAAAATGTTCTGAGTGGAAACCTGGATGAAGATGTGGAGTAGTTTGTGGACAGCATGGACGGCGTGTCCTGCAGACTAAAGAGGAGAGGGAGCATCCAGCTTGTTATCAGCCTGCATCTCTGATGGGATGGGGTTGCATTAGTGCCGATGGCGTGGGCAGCTTCCACATCTGGGAAGCTCCATCAATGCTGAAACATCTGCTCCCATCCAGACAACGTCTCTTTCAGGGAAGACCTTCCACCATGCTGGACCACATCCTGATGGTGGAACAGGAGAACTGGTCCAGTAGGACCACGCTGAACCACATCCTGATGGTGGAACAGGAGAACTGGTCTGCTCCAGTCCAGACCTTTCACCAGTACAAACATCTGGAGCATCATGGAAGCAGCTGGAATCCTGCATCAGAGATTACTCTCCTGAAACTCCAGCTGTTGGTCTCCTCACTCCCAGATGTTAACAGGCAGATGTTGGAAGAAGATGTCATCCTGGAACTACTTTTTACACACGTGTTGCTGCATCAGATTCAGCTCATATTTTCCATAAAACGATAAAACACAGTTTGATCATCCGATCCAACTATTTGTCTTCCATAAAATGTGGATTTTCCATCAGTTTGACACATTTTATACGCCGCACCTCAACTTTTCTTACGGCTTGTTTGCGACGTGATCGTCCAGATAGATGCATTCACGTGACGGATTGAAAAACCGATTCTGCGGCGGCTGCCGGCGACTGAACACGGAGTGTTTTCCATGAAGCGGAGGTGTAACCAATAAGTGACAGGCAGGTCAGAGGGCTTAAAGGCTCATGAGGAGGGAGGCGGTAATCCCTGCAGGCTCGCCATTGGAGGCGGCGTGCTGCAGAGGAATAAGATGAACAAGAAGGAGACAAGAGTTGAGGAAGTAGATTAATGCAAGGAGAAGGGTTGAATGGAGGTAGTTTAAACGAGCATGCGGCCCGAGTGGAGGCAGCTGTCTTTTTTCATGATGCAGCTATTTTTTGTTCTCCATTCATACAGCCGGCTGCATGCCGAGCACCGTCGCTTCGCTTTTGTTTGGCTTCCAGGCAGCAGCATTCCCTGCAGCCACACACACTGCATGGTGTGTGCAGACAAACAGAACAAAGCCTCTTTACAAGGATTACCACGAGCTGAATGTATAGAAATATTCTCCTAACTGTGCATTTATAAGCTCATTTTTAACTATAAGATACTTGAGTGAGGATCTTTTAGATTCACTGTGGAACAAAGTGACATTCATCTGCAGTCTGAAACTCTCAGCTGTCCTCTGGTGTCTGCGACTTGTTACGTAAGACCAGCTTCTCTGAGGCTGTCAGCCAATCAAAAGAACAACTCGTGACTGTCTGCAGAAAACAGGAAATGATTGGTGGGAGTGTCGGCCTGCGATCACTCTGATACCAACTGAAGTACCTCGTATTGTCTTCAGCTGCTGTAGATTTTCAGTCTTGTTAGCTTTGCTGCATAAATGTGACTCCTTGTTGCAGAAAAGCACATCGCTGTGTTTCGGATACGTTGACTACGTCTGCTTCACGTGAAGAGGATGGCAGAAGTACCGGCTTTTGACCAAATAACCCTTTTTTCACCTTATAAAATGCTTCCGGTTTCTGTAAAAATAAATAAAAACTGGTTTAGGGGTCACAGAACACAGAAACACCATGACCTGAACCAACTCTGACTGAGACGTTGCCATGGGAACAGCATCTACTGATCGCTTTATTCAAAGTCGGCGCTAATCAGCTGAAGAAGGCCGCAGCGCCACACGCACCAACACGCCTGACTCTAAATGCCGAGTCATCGTGCTAAACTTCACAAGCGGTTGGATCAAGCGGCAACCTCCGGTGGTTAAAAGTGAAGCCAATGCGGAAGCGCATAAAACTACAGTTCCACCTTCATCCACTAGGGGCTGCAAAACAGAGCAAATCCCCATAGACTCCCATGTTAAAAAGACCAACTTCACAGCAGGAATAAACATGTTTACAGCAGGAATAAACATGTTTACAGCAGGAATAAACATGTTTACAGCCGGAATAAACATGTTTACAGCTTGGTACAAAAATCCCTTTTAGGTTTAATAGGTCAGGTTTACCTTCATGACAACTGTGGGGGGAGTGAATTTTTTTCTAACTCTCTAACAAAATTCACCACATTTAGGGGCGTGTCCTTTTGATTGAAAAGTACCCGATCTCCCACTTCAAGTCAGAAGAACGTAGAACAACCGCAGTTTTTAGCCAGTTAACAACGGGACTTAGCTTTAGCCCGCTTACCTCCGTTAGCTGGTTAGCTCCCATTATCTCCGGGTTAGCTCGGTTAGCTCTTAGCTACAGAAAGCTCGGAGTTCGCTCGATGTCAATCATCCACCATGACACTTCATAAACCTACGGGTGATGTCACGGAGGCTCAGCCCCATCTTTATAGAGTCTATGATTTACACGCGACACGTGTTCTAGTCCACTTCCTGGTTTGCTGGAATCAAACTGAAGCTGCGTTTCCATGACAGTTTTTCACAAAATAAAAGCTTTATTTATTAAATTTCGCCACACTACTACTGCGATTTGCAGGTGTTCCCATTAGGCTGCAGTTGACAAGATTTTACGAGAACTGTGTCTTGTAAGGTAGCCACGTAACGTTATTTTGGGGTTTCTACGCGGTGCAGAGGATTTACCGCGGCGTTTCGAAGCCTTTTTCCACTCATTTACCTTTTGAATTCATTGTAAAACTCCGTTCTTTGCTCCATACTTCGTCATTTTTACGGGAAATTAACTGGTCACATGACCCCTTACATCACATCCAGGGGGTGTATAAAAACAAGGGAAAAAAACAATTTTCTGTTTTGTTTCAATATCAAAACGTCTGATAAACTACTTAATGAGAACGTAAAAAGTTTTCAGTGATATTTGAGTTTTTTTTTTCTAAATGTACATGTTTTCATTAGCATGTTTTTATCGCAATATTTACGTTTTGCGCAGTTCTAATCTCATGCTTTTAATCTTCACAGATGGAAGAACTACTGGATACGAGGAGTTTTGTCTTTAGCCATGATTTCAGGCTTTTTCCTCATCATCTACATGGGACCAGTCACTCTTATACTGGTGGTAAGTTGCTCCCGCCACAAGACATGACGCCTTTTGATTTTCTGTCTCCAAAAACTGACTCACGTCATCCGACGCAGGTCATGACCGTGCAGATCAAGTGTTTCCACGAAATCATCACCATTGGCTACAGAGTTTACCATTCCTACGACCTGCCTTGGTTCAGGACGCTCAGCTGGTAAGAAAAAGGATTTAACAGTAAACACCAGACGCTGGGGAATTACTGGGACGACGATTCCCATTAAAAAGCTCCAGCTGCAGGATTTTAACTGGGAATTATGCCTCAAACTTGACGTATTAATGTCTTAACTAGATTTTCTCTACAGTGACTCAAATTTAGCAGTGATGTGATTATTTCCATGCTGACAGAGACACAACCTGCCTGCAGATTTGACCGTACGGAACGTTTCGGAGCTGCAGTTTTGTCATTAATTTCTCCTTTTTTTTTTTTTAAAGTAGGGAAACAACAAGTAAAGGTACATTTACACATTTTCACACCTGCTGAAAAACCAGTCAAACCACCTTTCTGACCGCTCACCTAACCTCTGATCACCTCTCTGACACCTTTATCAGGAATCACAAAGAGCAATGAGAAACACTGTCAGGGCTCTTTGGAAGCTTGTCTGGCTTCTCGAGGCTGCAAGAAGAAGAAAAAAGTTTATTTGCCATGAGAGGCACGTCTGGAGCAGGGAGGGGTCACTACAGCGGAGGGCGATGTCTGCTTTATGTACAACAAACCCGGTTTGATACCTTCACCAAGGAGGTTATGTTTTTACCGGCATTTATCTGTTTGTGTTCAAGATAACTCTAAAAGTTTTGGACGGTGTTGGAGTTTTTGGAAATGTGAAAAGATAAAACTGATTTCATTTTGGTGGTGATCCGGATCAATATTTGGATCGAGGAATTTTGAAAGACCAAGGCAGAGGTTTCCGCTCTCCGAGTGCTTTTTTAGTTTCATATTTAACGAGAAACTTCGTCTGCGGCAGGGCGGGTAGACCGTATATGAGAGATTAACGGAGCCTCCGGCGGGTAAAAGTAAAGCCTATGCAGAAGTACATAAAACTGCAGTTCCCCCTTCATCCGCTAGGGGCTGCAAAACAGAGCGAATCCCCATAGACTCCCATGTTAAAAAGACCAACTTTACAGCAGAAATAAACATGTTTACAGCCTGGTACAAAAATCCACTTTAGGTTTAATAGATCAGGTTTATCTTCATGACAACTGTGGGGGGAGTGAATTTTTTTCTAACTCGTCCGTTTAAAGTTAATTTAATCTCGAAGTTCGGCATATTTAGGGGCGTGTCCTTTTGATTGACAGGTACCCGATCTCCTGCTTCAAGTAAGAAGAACGTAGAACAACCGCGGTTTTTAGCTGGTTATCAACATGACTTAGCTTTAGCCCGCTTACCTCCGTTAGCTGGTTAGCTCCTGTTAGCTCCGGGTTAGCTTTGTTAGGTCTTAGCTACAGAAAGCTAGGTGTTCGCTCGATGTCAATCATCCACCATGACGCTCACAGCCCCCCTCTCAGCTCCACCTCTTTGCCTACATTTATATTTTCCAGGTGAGACGACACGCATGACTCTGCCAAGATGGTGATGGTAGGAACCGCCCACCGAGCTTCAATTCAGCTCTTCAGAAAGCTACGGGTGACGTCACGGAGGCTCCGCCCATCTTTTTATATACAGTCTATGGTGTGCACGCTCCGGGGTCCGAGTGTTTTAAAGCCACATGTTGCTGTTTTACCAAAACAATCCGTTTTACCTGCAACTTTCCGCTTCATGCTTTTCCATGTTAGCCACGCCCACTTCAAATGTCCGGCCAATCAAACGACATTTCTCGGAGCCCCGCAAGAAAAAAGTTCTGCCAGCCCGATGCGTCGGGAACCGTCTTTAAACACGTCTGCGAGGACAAAATGACGTCATTTTTTCTCGAAGCCTCGAGAATAAGTAAAAGTTCTCGTTTCTCGTGGAGAAGTTTTAGTTCATGGATGAATAAAATAAGACCGCGGAGGATAAATGGCTCGTTGTCGAGGCCTGTTTGTCCATCTGCAGAAAGGAACCTCAGAGACTCGGTGAAGAAGTTTACCTTTAGATGTGTGGCGTTCATGCTGACTGAAAACTTGTGATATTTTATTTTCTGACTGCGTAGTTTATTTACCGTGTTCAGAATGAAACATGATCAGCAATGTGCTTTACATAGAAAACATGCATTACAGACATCCCACACACAACCAGGACATTAGAAATACTTCCAAGTGAAATACACAGTTAGAAAAGAAGGCTTGCAGAACGAACATGCAGATTTAAAGAACAGATGAAGCGAAACACACGTCGGTGCAGCAGCTCAGGCCACATGTTTGCAGATGTTTGGGTTTGCTCTCTGTCCTTGTGTGTGTGTGTGTGTGTGTGAGTGTGTGTAAAGAGCTTGTGTCTTTATTGTTTTTAAATGTCTTGTTCTCTCCTGTTTGTTTTAATCCTTATGACTTGATTTTATCTTGTAAAGCACTTTGTGTTGCCCGTGGCATGAAAAGTGCTGAAGAAATAAAGTTTGATTTGATCAATCGTTTCTTCAGGCGGCCACGTTTCATGGACTCGTTTATCAGCTGCGTTTTGTTCACACGCAGCTTCTGTTTGCCCCTCAGACCGACTCTGTTCCTGCTTTTGCTTTCTCTTGATGCTTTGCATACACCCAGTCCGCATGCGGCTGCAGCGTTCAGCGCGGAGCAAAGATCACTGCCATGCTGGAAGTAGATGAAAGCTCGTTTCAACCTGCCTCTTTTCACCAAGGTCACCACCTCATAACCACCCCCCCAACACACACACACACACACACAGCAGGTCAATGAACAGTGGCTGAGGAACACTGTTAAACACAGGGACACACAGCTACACACCAACCCGGCTTATCAGCATTCCAGAAAAGTCTGCTAACCGACATAAAGGAAGTGTGTTTTTCTTCTCCCCTGTCTCGTTCAGGTACTTCCTGATTTGTGTCAACTACTTCTTCTATGGTGAAACTGTTGCAGATTACTTTGGCGCTCTGGTGCAGAGGGAGGAGCCTCTGCAGTTCCTGGCTCGCTACCACCGCTTCATTTCCTTCGCTCTGTACCTGTCAGGTGAGTCCCCGCCTCCCAGACGCCGCCGCCGTGACTTGGACAAACACACACATGCTCTTTGGCCTCCGGGCTTTCCTTCACACATTCCTCTAGGAGGAGGAGCGGATCGGATTTCAGCAGCGTTGCAGGGGAGGGAAAAGATGAATAAAGCGTAACTAAACGTTTACAGCAACACGAGCTCACATCTTCCTCCTCAGTTTCAGTGTCTGGCAGCAGTTTGGATGAAAACCGCTGCGTCCTGCTCCGGCCTGGAGGTTGTCTAACTGAACCTGATCGAGGTGTCTCACCTGGTCTGACAACTGGAATAGTTTTATGTCAACTTAAAGAACTGAAATGTAACAAGTTTAAAAGTAAAAGATCCAGAACAGCTTGAGAGTCGCTCTAAACTTCAGCCCAGTGATTAATGTCCAGTTTCTGCAGTTTAGTTTGTTCTTATCAGCTTCTCATCGGGGATCTTCTCAGTAAACAATCCCGTCTGCAGAGCGAGGTGTTGCTTCATCTGTCTAAAAGTTTTTCATATTAGGTGCTAAAAACATATTTACAGTTTGAGCTGAAGCACAGACAAAAACACTCATCATCCTCTTTCACCGGTTCAGCTGCTTGCTAATACAAATGTCAAATCAGCCAATCACACGGCAGCATCTAGTCACGCAGACGAGGTGAAGACGACCTGCTGGAGATCAAACTGATCATCAGGACGAGGAAGAAAGAAGATTTTATCGTGATCTACTGGGACCATCTCCAGTGGTTCCAGAGAAGAGAAAACATGCAGATGTTGATGTCAGAGGAGAATGGTCAGACTGGTTGGAGATGATGGAAAGACAACAGGAAGTCCAGTCAGCACTGGTTCCAACCAGAACATCATCTCTGAACACACAACCCGTCCAGCCTGGAGGCAGGATGATGCACCATGTCACAAAGCTCACATCATCTCCACCATGACGATGAGTTCACTGTCCTCCAACGGCTCCACAGTCACCAGATCTACATCCAGCAGAGCATGGTACTGGTCTGGTGTGGTACCAGTAAGGTGGACCTGATCCTGATAAAGTGACTTATGATATAAACGTTCATTTTAAACTGGATTTCACAGATTTGATCTCCTATATGTGTAGATATACCAGTAACTGTAAACTGCTCTGCAGATAAAACATTTTTATGAAGGTAGTTATGGATCAATATTTCCCAGTACAGTGAATAAATATGATGTCATTGTCTTCAATCCTACAGTAAAATCTGACTGCATGTTGTTTACTCTTCCGCAGGTTTCTGCATGTTTGTGCTGAGTTTAGTGAAGAAACATTACCGCCTGCAGTTTTATATGGTGTGTATCAGCCAAGTAACTATCTCCTTAAATCCTGCTGTCCATCTCTTCTGTCCAGCTGACATCTTAAACTCTTACATAATGTTTCTGCTGCAGAAGTCTTTATTTCCTGACGGTATTATCCAGGGCTATGACGATATGCTTTTGTCCCGATTCCATTCCGATTTTTTGGATTTAAATAGCAATTCTCATAATTCTTCGATTTTGCTGATTTTTGTAAATTAAAAAGAAAAAAAATGTATAAAAACATCATTCTGCTGCTATAATACCCAAGACTACAATTTTATCATGGATTATTTTTATTTATTTTAAAAATTAAAAAAAAAAAAAATCTATTTTAAACTTGTGAAGCAAAAAAATGAAAGCCCTATTTTCCATTTTTAGCCTCTCTTTGACACATTATGACCATATCTTGTAGATATTTGCAGGACTTCTGCAGCAGCGGTCTCATGTATCTGCATCTGTTCTGCTCTCCTGATGTGTGAAAAGGGCTTTAGATTTCCACAGTTTTAAGGTTAAAGTGAAGCATGTGAGACTGCATTCTGTCCTTTCTTTCCACCTGCTCTGTTTTATTGTTTTGGACATTTCTGCGTCGCCTCACCCTGCAGCATGGCTTCATCAGCGCCATTCTTCCCGCCTCGCTCGCTCGCTCCTTCGCTTCACTCTTTCTGACTTCTGAGCAGGCACCGGCGACATTCCCATGCAGTGACACTGTGGTGTTTGTGTCTGTGTTTGCCATTCCAGTTTGCTTGGACCCATGTGACCCTGTTGATTGTGGTAACTCAGTCCCACCTTGTCATTCAGAACCTGTTTGAAGGAATGATCTGGTAAGGAGGACACAGACAGACCAGAGGGATTTGCCTTGTCTCTGATTGTTGTTGCACATGTTTTTTTTTATCACAAGTGTGTGCTCACTGATGTGTTGTTTGTGGTATTTTTATTGTTAACGCAGAAGACAACATATAATTTATTATTCTCAGATTAAAGAAATGGTTGGAACTCGTGTCATTCCAACACGTCTCACTGCAGCTGAAATTCCTGTTTTCTAGGTTTATTGTCCCCATTTCCATCGTGATCTGCAACGACATCATGGCCTACCTGTTTGGGTTCTTCTTTGGGAGAACTCCACTCATCAAGGTTAGTTATTACTCCTGTCGTATTGCCTCCATCTCACAGACAACTGTTGTTCACTGACAGGTATACGTGGAGGTAAATCTGTTTAAATGAGCGTCAAAGAGGAAAGTAAGTACATTTATGTTTATTAGATAAGTTAGATCTCTGAAACTAAATAAAATCCGTCCAAATTAAGTTATTTGTATTTATAACGATGGAAGTCACAATTGTTTGGTTTTACAATTAAAGGGATAGTGCATCCAAAATGTGTTTCAGCCTGTGAATGAAGTCTGGTTGCTGTCAGGATGTGTTGCAACAGGGAAGCCAGAGTTGGCCATCCCTGATCCTCTGTGGACGAAGCTAAGGTGTCTGCGGCATGTTAGATCTGTCCAGAAGCGCGTTGGAGCAGGTAGAGCAGGTTCAGCCGCGGGTCGGGATGTCTGGGGAAACTGACTCCAAACCCCAAGCCAGATATGTGTCAGAGAAGCAAATAACAAATCATTCAAGAGAAGAGCTCTTCGAGGGCCACAATCCTGCAGGTCTGCCATGTATCCCTGCTCCAACACACTTGAATTAAAAGAATCATTCACTGTGTAGAACTTCATTGGCTGTTGGATCCATTTAAGGGAGGCCTCTTCAAATGGGGTCCCGCGGGCCTCATGTGGCCCAGAACCAACTTTTATGTGGCCCCAGAATAAACATATTAACCAAGAACCTTCAGTCATTCCTACGCTGGTTAAGTAGCCTCCGATCCTACAGTCATGCAGACCATGAATGCAACACCTGGTTGCCTAGCAACATCAACCCCAGCTGTGTTGTTGTGTTTTGAAGTTGTAAGAGTAGCGCCAGCAAGCATGTCGCTCTCTGTCCCAAAACGTAAAATTGATTTAACCCCGCCTGGACTGAGTATTTGTTTATTTTTCCGTCACCGATGTGTTTAATATGCGATGAGTGTTTAAAGGTGATAATGTGAGGAGGCGCCACATCGAGAAGTTTAGTTTAAAATTATCCTATGTTAAAAGTTAGGAGAAAAATAGGCTCTGACTGGAATTTTTATTTTATTTTCTGCATTTGCCCTTTTTATGTGGGACTGAAGTTAAAATAGAAAAATTAATAAACTACTTATTTTTCTAAATGTAAATGTCTTTTTTTAATTTATTTGTGTATTGTTTCTGATTTATTTTTCCTTACTTCATTTACTGGCTCTGATAATTTTTTTATCTGAAAATCTGGTCCACCTGAATATCTAATTGAGTAGCCGTGATTTAAAGTGTGTTGGAGCGACTTTGGACACCCTGCTTTAAGAATAAACTGATCTCAGGTCAGATTTAAATGAGCTGACAGTATTTTCTGTCCCAAACACCAAACCTGGACGTTTTTAAAGCAGCTTCTAAGTGAATCCGGATCATTCTGTCTGCCTGACGCATGTTGAAACACAGTTTTGGTGATGACGGCAGCTCCGTGACCCACATCAGAGATGGGTTTGTGGTGAGATGGCGTGAAAAAGCTGAATGTTGGATGAAAAAGCTGGATGTAAAAGACGTCTCTGTTCTCCTCTCATGCCCTGCAGCTTTCGCCCAAAAAGACGTGGGAGGGCTTCATCGGCGGTTTCTTCTCCACAGTGGTGTTTGGCTTCATTGTGAGTACACTTAATGACATTATACATCTCAATCATGTGTTCTGCATTTCCTTCTTCTGACTTTCCAAGTATCCTAATGAGGACATTTTCATCCACTGTGAGAAAATAATTTGTTTTGCACAACAAGATGAGAAACCTTACGATCGTGATTTTGGAATCTAAATCGACATAAATCTGATTTTTTTTTTTTCCGTTTATTTGGATGAAACTTCAGATAATTTAGAAAAGAAGCTCATATTTGTCTTGTTCTTTGCCCCCCCCCCGTCCCCAGCTGGCCTACCTCCTGTCTCAGTTCCAGTACTTTGTGTGTCCCGTGGGCTTCAACAGCGAGACCAACAGCTTCACGGTTGAATGCGAGCCCTCCGATATCTTTGTGATGCAGGAGTACACGCTTCCAGCTGTGCTGCAGAACACGCTGAGATGGGTAAGACCCTGCCATCGCCGTTTCTTCCTGCTTGGTTCAGGTGTGAGGTGGATTCATGGGGAACCAGCAACAAACTGGTCCAGAGTTTCTGGGCTTGTGTCTCCGCGAGTTGATTCGTATTTATAAACCTCATCATCCAGCAGGAAGAGTTGACCTGTTTACATCCTGCTCACATCTTTGTGGCTCAGGCTTTGGGTTTTAGGTTAAATAAGAAAAAGCAGCAAAAAATGATCAATTAAACTGATTAAAAGTGAGATCAGTTAAAAGTTGGTGTGGAGATAAAATAAATGTTTTAACCTGATTTAAAAGTGTCGACGTGTGGCGGCTGGCAGCTTCTTCCACAGATAAATGCTGCTTCTCCTGGTTTAGTCTGGACTCTGATCTGGACTCTGGCCTGGACTCTGGCCTGGACTCTGGCCTGGACTCTGACCTGGACTCTGGTCTAGACTCTGACCTAGACTCTGACCTGGACTCTGACCTGGACTCTGACCTGGACTCTGACCTGGACTCTGGTCTAGACTCTGACCTAGACTCTGACCTAGACTCTGACCTGGACTCTGACCTGGGATCTGACCTGGGATCTGACCTGGGCTCTGGTCTGGGCTCTGGTCTGGACTCTGTGCTGGATTCTGACCTGGAATCTGGTCTGGAATCTTGCCTAAATTTGTCCCTGTTTTTATTGTCTTGTGTGTTTTTCCAGAAAACGGTGAACATGTACCCCTTCCAGGTCCACAGCATCTTCCTGTCGTCCTTTGGGTCTCTTATCGGACCTTTTGGCGGCTTCTTTGCCAGCGGTTTCAAGCGAGCGTTTAAAATTAAGGTAATGTCATTTAATTTTTCTCCTGTTTCATATCCGCCGGAGAAATAAATTCCGTTGTTTCTGTATTCACTGAACGCCTTCTACCAGTTTCAGCCTGGTTTCATAACCACTGACACATCTATGGAATCAGATTTGTTTCAGAATCTCCAAGCAAAACTTTTTAAAACTCAAGCAAAAAACAACAATTAAAACCAAAACTTTCTAAAACTTAAGTAAAATAAATGATCTCAAAATCAAAAATTATCAATCATCATGGAAACTATTAGGCTTTTATTTAGTTAAATTGAGTAGTTTTGTTTGTAGTTTCCTCTTCCTCTTTCTCTTCTCGCTATTTTGGTTGCGCTTCACAGTCTTTGGTTTTGATTCTCGTTTGTTTGGTTTCATTTCTGACACAAACCTTTCATGGGCGGGCTCTTTCAGGGGTGCATTCCGATTGGCTGGTGAGTTAGGCTTCAGCTGTGTCACTCAAAAAACTCAAAAACTTTTCACAGTCCGATCCTTCCTCTTCTCTAGGACTTTGCCAGCACCATCCCCGGTCATGGAGGCATCATGGACCGCTTCGACTGTCAGTACCTGATGGCCACGTTCACTCACGTCTACATCGCCAGCTTCATCAGGTCTGAAAAAAGGAACTGTTGGATACCCTCTGCTTATAAAGATTCTAGAACTGGGAGATAAAACTAGCTGCGGCTGCAAGATGTTACGACATAAACTGCAACATTTTTCCAGTCAGAATAAGAAAATGTTTTAAATCATTAATATAAAATAGAAATTTTAGTTCAAACCAAATGTTATTTCAGTGTAAAACATGACACAGAAGCTGATTTGATCTCATCATTGTTGCTATTATTTTATGCACTTCACTCCTTGGATTATGTTCCTCATTCCTGAATCAGACTCCTGACTTGTGAGCGGGTCTCTGCAGAGCTGAATTACGTGCTGAACGGTATTTGCGTGAAGTGTGCTGGAGAAGGGAAGCGTCTAAAAGTTGCAGGATAGTAGATCTTGAAGACCAAACTTGGGCATCCCTGTTTTAGACCAGTATTATACATGAAACCCTTCTAGAAGTGAAGAGATCTGAAGCTTTATCCACTGCCCCACCTGAAATGATGGATGATATGTTGTCACACCGGGGGGTTGGTGCTTCATGGATTCGTCCCGGGACTCATTAAATAAGGGATAATGCCTGACGAAGTGTCCATTATCAGAAATTAATGGACGACGCAGACGCGTGAACCGTCCGACGTCCATTAATTTCTGATAATGGACAACTCGTCAGGTATTATACCATGATCACTCACAAAGGAAATAATAAAAGATCAATCACTAATATTTTTACTGTTAAAATAAGGTTTTTAACAAGAAGCAGTGGAGCGGACTATTTAATGTCTCTTATGGTGTTGCCAACGTAACCCCCATTGGCAGCACCTGCAGCTCATTCAGCAGCAGATACTATTAACACAAATCACTGATGATGGTGAAATATGATGGTGTTGTGGGATGTGTGTGACTGTGTGGTTCAGGGAGCTCAGTGTGTATGAACGTGAGTGTTTCTGCATGGCTCGCCGTCAGGTGATCGAGCCTGAAAGATAAGTGTTGAACGGAAGTGCCGCCCCTCTCCTTTTAACAGATTCCAATGAAAATATGGTGATTGTCTGAAAATGCATACTTCTTCACAATACGAAGGAAATCGGGGAGGATGTGTGATGGTTGGTTTCTATAATAGCATAAGAAAAATTTGGTTGTGGAAAAATCTAAATGAGAGCAGCACGGACCTTTTTAATTCTTGAAGGTCGCTGTGAAATTAGCGTAACCGCTGGAGCATTAATGCAGAAACACGCATAGTCCGCTGCACCGCTGCAGGGTGACGTCAGAGCAGCTCTGTTCCTCTTTCAGAGATCTAGAGCTTCATCACAAACTAACTGCTTAAATATTATTTAATACGTTTGAAACAATATGATAGATATTTTATCTGCAGTGACTGATTTCCACTGACGATCTCGGTAGAACGTGAACATAATACAGTAGTGAGATGGGGAGGGATCGGGAGACTTTTCTTTTTTCTTTCTCCTTTTTCTACTCTGGTTATTGTTCAACCAATGGTCTAAATTAACCTGAAAAAAAAAAAAAAACTTGAAAACTGGCAGATCAGATACATTCATCAGTAACCACGGGCAGCTGTTTGACATAGTCCTTCCAGATATTCTTTCTGCTTTCGGTTTTGTTAGTCTGTCGCTAACATTTCTGTTGCCACGGTTACCAACTGGCATTTGAGCCGGCGCAATGATTTAGAATTAGTCGCCTATTTGACGAAACTTTTTTTAACTGGTGTCCATTATCACTTTTTAACGGACACCCTGCAACCAATCGAGTATTCACCCAGATCATGGTATAAGTCAGCTTAATGACCAGATCCCCCAGCAGACATTTGTACCAAGCAGATTTTACCTTTTACGTGGTGGTCTGGAGATTTTCCCCAAACTTTAACTTGACTTTCTAAATGTTTTGTTGTTGTTTTCCCACTTTACTGACAACTGAAACGTTTGTCTTACAGAGGCCCGAACCCCAGCAAGGTGTTGCAGCAGCTGTTGATGCTTCAGCCGGAGCAGCAGCTCAGCATCTTCCACACTCTGCGATCCCACCTGAAGGAGAAGGGCATGCTGCCCCCACCTGCTACTCAGGCAAAGTGAGAGCCCACCGGCCTCGCAGGATGATGACAGGAAGGTGTAGCATGGTTCTGGTGGTTTGTGTAAGCATGTGCACACACACACACAGACACCCATGTGTGTGATCCCAGGCCTCTGTCAGGACGCCCGTCATCACCCTGTCGGCTCTTTTTATCAACTTCCAACAAGCTCAAAATCCCAACGTGGACCCTGGAGCGACCCTCCAGTCACGCAACAAACTTAAAAAGAGAAAAACATGTGACTTTCTGTGCTTAAACAGTCACCATCCAAAAACACAAAACACAAACAAGCATTCAGACTGAAGAGCAAGCATCTTACTGGACTAAAGTAACTGTAAAGCACACGGCTTTCCCGCTGCGGGTGTAGCGTGGATGGTGAAGTTTTGCTGTGGACAGCCGTCATTGCACTGAGAAAAGAAAAAGAAAAAAAACACAAAAAAGAAGCTTTTACCAGCATAAACTGGGCCCAAAGTGTTGGGCATGTGGACCTGAGCTGCAGCAGACTGTTGAGACCTGTCTCTGCCGGTACGGGGTTGGAGATGACAAACATACTGAAGACACTTTTCGTTTTATAGACTGTGCTGTATTTAATGATACTTCACAGCTTAACTAAACATGTAGCATGTTTGCAAGTCCTGCCTTAGGCTACCACTAAACGAAGCTCATTCTTCAGCTCCACGTGAACGTTTAGCTGTTAGGTGTCTGACTAAACCAACTCGCACAAGACCAGTCGCTTACCGATCGACCGTTGGCCTGACAACGCAGAAAGTAGAGCCTCATCTGCACACTCAACACTTGAAGTTATTGTATTGTACATAAATATACTGAAAATATTTAGCTAAACTGATACATAATATATAATTCTGTATACTGTAAGACCTGCTGTGGGGAAAAGAACAAAAAGAAACACTTAAGTTATGAGACATGATGTGCGAATTTGTAGCCTTTAGCATGAACAAAGTAGATTTTTATCAGCCAGTCATGTAGTTCTAAGCTGCGGGAGAACTTTTATTAGAGATTGTGAAGAGACTTCAATATAATATGCTACATGGGAAATGCACTTGTGTTTTTTGTTGGGTTGGGTAAGATAGACGTCACTATTGTGTCTCTAGTGAGGTAATAAGACATAAGGCAAGGTTTGTTAAATCTTCCTGTAAAGCTCACATTGTTACACATAATTCTACAAAACAGCTAACATGGACGCAGCAGAAAGTTGCAAACTTACATAGAAATAACCATAATTTACATTTTCTGACCTAGTTTCTTTTCACTTGAGATTAAGAAGCTCCATTCTGTCATATCTCCAGCTGAATCCGCTGTGGAAATGAGCTTGTATGGGGTCAGACTTTATTAGGATGGTGAAGAAACAGTCTTACTCGAACGCTGCTTCAGGCTGTCTGCCTCATCTATCAGCTGGTTTCTTCAGAACCCTACGGTAGCTTTTCTTCATGTGCTCCTGAAAAACCTGGAAGGATTTTATGTAACTTTACAACAAACAGAGAATCGTTAGAAAAACAAAAGACCAGAATAACTCCCAGAAGTACAACAGTGAGATTTATATTAACACGACTCTTTTATTTAAACAAGATTCCCCCCCCCCTCCCCCATTTGTTAATGCTAAATTATTATAAATAGGTATAAAATATTACTTAATAAAAACACAAATAGTATCCATTACTGCAATTATTTATTTTTAATGCTGTAATCTCAAGATCATGAATCTCGTTGTCACAAGTTTCCTCATTCAGGGGGCGAGTGGTAATCTCATCATTAGCGAGGTGAGTTTCGGTCTTGAGTCCCTGCTGTGAAACAGAACTCAAACCAATGTTGGCCCTTGAGCAAGGCACTCAACCCCTCAGTACTGCTCCCAACATGGCAGCCCACTTCTCTCTAGTACATTTAGAAATAAAAATTAAATCACAAGATACAGCATGTTTTTTGCTCGAGATAAACCCCTCCTGTTGTTCTTTCATCTTGCTAAACGGCTGCGGTTAGCTGCTAAACTAGCTGGCTAGCTAGCTAACTAGCTAGATAACTAGAAACACCTCATTGTTTTAGATTTTTTTTTAATGATTATTTTTTTCAAGATGACAAAGTTAAGATTTTCCAAACACGACCGCTCTCAGCTTCCGTACTTAACTGCACTTTAAGAAGTTATTTGGGTTTGTGTTGTTGAAGTTACAAAGTGAAACAATCATGAAGACCAATGAAGAAAAAATATCTGATCACTGATAAAAACATTTTTTAATCCCATAAAACGGTTAAATATTTGGACAGCGAATCCTTTTACACAGAAGAACGGCCATGTTTCTGCTATAACAGAAATGTAGAAGCAAAATGCTTTAAAGGCGATGAGGAAGAAATTGGAGGAATATATATTTTTTTTTAAAAAATTATATATATATATATATATATGTATATAAAATTTTTTTTTTTTTTTAATTTTTTTATATTAACTTTGCGTCCACATAAGCAACGGTTCTTGCTGGTGTACTATGCTTATTACCGGAAGATTCCCCCTGGGAGCTCATGAGGGAACTTAGACCAGATAGAGTTGCTTAATTTGTCTCCACGTCAGATTCTAAAGTAGTTCCGATCTCTCGCGAGTGACTGTAACGAGTGTATTTTTCCCTCTGCAGTTGCACTGATGTGTCGTAAAGATCCGGATCATTTCTGAAATGGTCAACAAGCCTGTCAGAAAACTTTCCTTCATTTTCACCACTGTCCACCTTCTGACCTCATTTCTGGTCGGCTTGGGCTCTAAAATGCCCCCTAGTGGTTACTCTAATATTGCAGCTTGCAAACATTTAGCGTTACTTTGTGAGTACAGAAGGCGTGATTAACACATGTACGTGTGATTTAAAAGCAAGTTCTTGGCCTGAGTGGGTGCAGGTGTCGTTTTAGGGAATGATTGAGGTTTGAAGTTGAAAAAGTTGAATAATATACAATTATGTTACGCAAGAACAGGCAACTGCGCATGAAATTTGGGTTGAGTTAAACTGAGAATATCAGACAAAAAACTAAATATCAACTTAAATTTTATCCCTACAAATTAATTAACCAACAGGTTGTCTAAGAGTTACTTAAATCTCATTCCAGGTTACTTGAAATGTTTTCCAGGATGACCAAGACAACTAGAAATTAGTTCAAATGAACATAATAAATATGCAGCTTAATTATTTTAATTGTTTGTATCAATTTTTGTGTTGATATTTTGTTCAGTCTTAAAGGGCATGTTGCAGGTTAAAACCCCCTTAAATCAGTATGGAGATAAATATTGTGGGAACTGATGTTGAATACAAACATACTTATAAATAAACTTTAGGTTCTGTCAGAATTTGACGACTGCATCTAAAACGGCAAGACAGCAAGAGACGTAGGCAAAAGGAGACAATGTGCTGAAAAAAGCCCCCCTGCTGTGAAAAGCACTCATTTTGCCTGTAGATGGCGTATATTTATTATTACATTTAAAAAATAATAAATACATGCCACCTACAGGCAAACTGCTGTTACTGCACCTATTCTGATTGGGTGTTTTACACCGTCTCCCTTTTCCAATGTCACTTCCTGTCTTGCCATCTGACAGAAACTCCTCCGAAAGCCCAAAATAGTGTATTTATGTGTGTTTTTATTCAACACTGGTTCCTACAATATTTTTCTACATATTTATTCAAGGGGTTCAACGTGCTCTTTAAAGCTGCCTACTTTGAGCGTAAACTAATTTGCCTCAAAAAGAGACAAAAAAAGTGACAACAACAAACGCCCTCAAACACAACAAATTTAATGTTTGTAAACTAAGTCTGAAACTGCAAATTGCCGTTTTTATGTGTGAGCTTTACAGGAACAACCAGAGCGGATTTCGTCTTCCAGTCTCATTTCCTAAAAACTTGAGATTTTTTCTGTTTTTTTTATTTTATTTTATTTTTTTTAAAGTAAAGCTTCCTTTGTTGACATGTTTTTAGTTATAAAGGGGAGGGGGCGGGTGTCGGGGTTCTTACACATCTTACATGAGTAAGTTATGAATGTAGTTTGCAATATAGGATGTTATCAATGATAACATGTGATTACTTGTTAAGCCTTTGTATACTGTCTGATGTGTCTGCACAGTAAATGCACAGCTGTAATTACACACATCTGGAAGCATACGAAGAACTCTGGGAGATGGTTTTGTGAGCAATATTATAGATTATGCAAGTTGACTCCTACAAAGAAGGACTGAGTAACTGGTTTCGACGGGAAGTCTGTGGTGACGGTTCAGACGATGTTACAGCGCTGCGTCCGCAACGAGATTCTTATCTCTCAGAGGAAAGTTTACCAAAGCACTGTCTGCGCAACCATGATTTCCTTCCCAAAAAAAGAAACGCTGGGTGGGACGAGGCCCCACGGCGTTTTGTGCTGCTTTTCTGGTGACGGGAACGTTTGGACCTGGGCTGTGGACCCGTAAGCTAACGTTAGCATCGTGTGTTTTAGCTTTGTTGTGTTTGCAACAGAAATTATTGACGTTCTGTTCATGTTTTCCTCATAGAAGTGCATTTTATGGATTATCTACTATTTAAAGCTATGACTTGCTGGGTAGATTCGGCACACACACACACCCAGTCTTCAGCACTGAGCAACCTGACCAAAACCTGGAGACACACACACAAACTATAATATAGTTTTAGGAGTCTGGAGTGTGCCATCAAATTGTTATATTTAACATTTCATGGCTGCAGTTTGTAAAAGAACACCTGCTGCAGCAATAATTCCCTTTCTAGCTCTGTGTGATAAAGGAAAAGTTAGACATACATGTTAAATTTGACTGGTAATTGATTTAAACTGTCTTAATATTGATAGGTGATCAATCCTGATGTCAGCTGGTTATTTAAATAAAAAGGTGAAGGTGTTTTTATCTATATCGCTGCCCAAGGTTGTAAGAATTACAGGAATGCTAAGTTTTTACTGGTTCCTGTCATCCAAAACAAGTACAGCCAAGCTTTTCAACCACTTCATTAATATATTTCTGTCCCTTTTGGTTCCATATTAAGCAGAATTCACTTTCTAAAGGTTTTCTAACAGCCAGATGTGTCTCCATATTCTCTGTTTGAGGCTCAAAAATGAGAAAATTCTGTCTCCTCCCTCACTTGCTGCATTCTCTCCCTGTGAAGGGCGGGGGAGTGGGCGTGGACAGAGCCCACTCATGAATATTTAAAGGTACAGACACAGAAACGGCCCATGGTCAGTAGAGATCCATAGAGCCGCTTACTGAATGGCTGAAATTAAGGACCAAGGCTGAATTTGGGGTGAAAAACAGTGTTGTTTGAGCTCTGACACTGACATGAAATTGTTGAAAAAATGTGTAATAAGGGACCTTTAAAGTCTTCTGATGAATAAACTCACTGGTTAAAAATAAACGTAATTTTAGAAATCACTCATAGCTCCTCAAACGGGTCAGAAAGAAAAACAAAAAAAACCAGACTAAAATCAGAATTATCAACATTTTTTTTAAAAAATATTGATGAAGTTTAATTAAAAATACAGAAAATGATCGATATTTTCAATCTGTTATTTATTTATAATATTATTCCACTGGCACACATCAGGCTTTGGTTTTGCAGCTGTAATTAATTTCCCATTAATTAATTTATATTTTTATTTAAGTTATACAGACATGAAGCTCAATTAAGCTCAAATGTCATGTTTCTGTTAATTTTGTGATTGTTTTGCATAAATTTAGTCTGATTTGCTTTGAATGATAAAGCAGAATGCTGTTCAGATGGGGGTGGGGGGGGCATATAAAGAAATGTAAAAAAAACATTAATATGTTAGAGATACAATGCAGCAGTTTGTTGTCTGGAGGTGAATAAAGTTTTTTCTTTAAACCATCTTTCGTGTTTTCATTTCAGTGATGAGACAAAGATTCGCTTCAAGGATAAAGTTCAGGTTTATTCACAAAGCTCAAACACTTTGGCTTTTTACTTTATTTAAAAAGAAACAAAAAAATCATTGAAAACATTTACTGACTGTTTCTGAAATGTTACAAGTACATATTTAATTAAATCACGATTACAGTTTTGGCACAAACATTCACAATGGACAGGAATTTCTGGCATTAAATCCTGTTTAAGTCAGTCTGGAAACAAAGTGAAAGACGGTTCAGAACAGACAAAAAAAGGAGTCAAAATTAAAGAGAAATTGAACAAAAACCAATGAAAACATCCAAATTTACAACCAACTGATTCATGTTCTGATCCTTTGATGAAAAGTAAAAACAAAAGTGACCTTTGTGAAGTTTTATTTAAAGTGCATCTCAGATTTCGTCCCTTTTAGTCGATATTAAAACAAATAAAAGTCCAACACGTCAGGATAAACATCAGATTTAGAGTAACAACAGCGACCTCGTCAGGAAAAAGGAGAAACTCCGGTCTGTGACCTCCCTGGAAAACTGGAGGTAAATCCGTCATCTTTACCTGGACCTGACTGGAAAACCTCACATGATGGAGACCATGGAAGGACTTTGGAAAAGATGATGAGAATCTGACCACACTGCATCCCTGAAGCTACAGATGTTACAGTGAAACAGCTGCTCGCACGCCGTCTCAACTGGACAAACGTGACGGGAATTATGGGACGGAAGTGTATTTCTGAAGAAAGGATGCTCCGATGAATCCCAGAGAAAATGTAGGAAGCAAATGTAGGAGCGCTTGTTTCACTCCTGACATCTCAACCATACTAACCAGATCTGTTTGTGTCGGGTTTTTGCTGAATATATTTAATCCTGGTATCAGTTTAACCTCAGGGATCACCAACTCCAGGTTGCTTAGGCCCGCCTCCGACTGGTTTTAGATTCTTCTCTGCTCCAACACACCTGACTCCAATCAGTGGGTTTCTGGCTACGTTAACGTGAGTTTTAATTCCTCTTTAATTCTGAATAAAAGTTAAATCTGCTTTAAACCGGTGGAAAAACGACGTGTAAAAACCTGGTTTCTAAAGCTAAAGTTTATAAGGAACTAAACTTGATTCCGAATTTATTCACATTTTAAATCCAAACTGATTAGTGGAAAAGGTTTACATGACGTAGGAATTAAAGTCCGATCGTTCTGCACATCCCCGTTAGCTCGCCCCGTCCATATTCCGCGCGTTGTTTCGCCGCGTGTTTGGGAGTCTGTCTTCCTTCTCCTCCTCAGCTGCAAGGGAAGTAGTTTGCTTGTGACAACATAGACTGTATATAAAGATGGGCGGAGTCTCCGTGACGTCATCCGTAGGTCTCTGAAGAGCTGAATTGAAGCTCAGTGGGTGGTTCCTACCATCACCATCTTGCCAGGGGCATGCGCGTTGTCTCGCCCGGAAAATACAAATATGGGCAAAGAGGTGGAGCTGAGAGGGGGGGCTGTGAGCATCATGGTGGATGATTGACATCGAGCGAACTCCAAGCTTTCTGTAGCTAAGAGCTAACCGAGCTAACCCAGAGATAACGGGAGCTAACCAGCTAACGGAGGTAAGCGCGCTAAAGCTAAGTCACGTTGTTAACCGGCTAAAAACCGTGGTTCTACGTTCTTCTGACTTGAGACAATGTGCTGAAAAACAGAGTGAATCCCCATAGACTCCCATGTTAAAAAGACCAACTTCACAGCAGAAATAAACATGTTTACAGTCTGGTTCAAAAATCCATTTTAGGTTTAATAGGACACGCCCCTAAATTTACCGATCTTCGAGATTAAATTACTTTAAAACGGGCGAGTTAGAAAGAAATTCACAGGTAAACCTGACCTATTAAACCTAAAATGGATTTTTGAACCAGACTGTAAACATGTTTATTTCTGCTGTAAACATGTTTATTCCTGCTGTGAAGTTGGTCTTTTTAACATGGGAGTCTATGGGGATTTGCTCTGTTTTGCAGCCCCTAGTGGATGAAGGGGGAACTTCAGTTTTATGCACTTCTGCATAGGCTTCATTTTTAACTGCTGGAGGTTGCCGCTTGGTGGAAACTCACCTGGCGCCGCAGGGTGGAAACACACCTGGCGCTGCAGGAAGGTGCAATCCAGGCTGCTGGATATCTGCAGCAACGTCTCTGGTTGGGGAGGGGTTTGCATCTGTCTGCAGCTGGACGAAGTTTTTTATGTTTAAACTACAGAAGTTCTTGCATCTAATGTGCAGTAATAAATGTGGTTATTATTGTCCAGGTGAGATTACCTGCAGAGCTGATCCTTGTTTACACCTGGAGTTAGTCTGCACTTGGAATAAAACAGCCGCTGGGAACGTTTAAAGGAAACTAACAAACATGTAATTAAGATGGAGAACAAAAAGGTTCAGGTTCAACCTTTGTGTGTGTGTCAGGTGTGTCGCAGCAGGGAAACATCTAAAACCCACAGGACAGTGGACCAGAAGGGGTGTAAAGCTGCTGATCCCTGGTTTGGGTGCAGAGACGTTTACAGATGAACTACCGGTGAGGTTTGTGGAGACGTTTAACTTCTAGTCTTTCTGGTTTCCGACCAACTAGACTTCAGGTCACATGAATCATTCAACCCTCATGTTTTCCTCGGGACGCGTTTGTCTACTTGGTCATACTTTTAGCTCTATTGCTGCTAAAAGCATGAATTTTTGCAATAACTTCTATTTTTTAACATTTTTTTAAACCTAAAGTTTTTTTCTATCAAATCTTTAAATAAATTTAGATCTATTTGTGACCTTTGTGGCCAAAAGTGTCCACTCACAGAAACTGCTATAAAATAGCTGTACTTCAATATCTTCTTCTGATTTAAATAATTTATATAACTTCTGTCCTGCTTAAAAATACCAAATATTTGTCATATTCTTTTTAATTTTAACTATTTAAATGCCAGTTTTAATATATGAATTCCTGCCTCATTTATTAAAAAAAACACACAAAAAACTAATTATTTTCCATACAGTAAATATTGGAGGTTTTAGTCTTTAGTGGTAATTAGACACTTAGACATGTTGGAGATTCGCATCAGATCCTGCTCAAAACAGTCACTTAAAGACTGTTAACCCTTTAAATTCCAGTTTAACTACATGAATTGTTTTATTTAAACAAACATTACATTTTTTTTCATAAAATATATATTACAAGGTGGAGCTTTGGTGTTATATTTGAAGATTTTATAGCGGTTTTTATGCTTGGACCCTTTGACCTCGAAGGTCACCTGAGGGTGATAAAATCACGTGTTTAAAACCATCTGGAAATAAGAGTCCAGGTTTTAGATATTTTCCTGCTCAAACACAACGATGTGGAGAGCTTAAGCTGAAAGTTGGATCCATTTCCTCTGAATCAGGCATGAAACATGTAAAATATGCAGGACCACAGTTTGAGATCCCTGATAAAAGGGGATAAAATGTCAAGAACCACTAAAAAAAAGGGGGAAAATTCAATCTTGTATTTAGCCATTCGGTATCATCATGACTGCAATAAGAATATGTTGTAATGTATAACGAACATATGTCTCCGTTTCCGACGTGTAAGCAAAGCCTCATCCACAAGTTAAACTAATTATTTAGTCCAAGCGAAACAAATGCAAAAGATTAGATGTTAAAACTGATTTCTAAACAAGTTCACACAACAAAAGAGCAGAATTCATCACAATGTACAGAACATAACACAGAACGATTACATTCTGATTATAAAGGCCTTGAAGCACTTACTCCGAATATTTCGTACGAATAATTTGCACTGAAATATTATTTATTTTTTACTGAATCAATGGAAAAGTCAATGGAAACCTTCATGGCAGTGATAAAATTTTGTCAATAGATTATTGTTTGAACACAACGGTGTACAGAGTGGTGGTCCAGCTTCAGGTCCTGGACTAAACAAGTCCTCTCTTTTCTAGAACATGATGAACCCGATGCCTCTTTTTCCTTTTCGGCACAATATCGTCACTTGATGTGGAATCTATCTTTGTTTTTCGTACCTTACAAGTTTGTTTTAGAATCTACATCATTTATTAGCAATTCCGTTTCGCACTTGGAGGGCAGAGACAAAAAAAAACATCCATTTCACCCCCAAATTAGGTGCAATTTCATGTCTTTATTGGCATCGGTGCCGGTGTGGAAAGGCTTTAGACTGAAGTCACTAAATGGTCTCAGGAACTCTGATCAGAACCACTAAATGTGTTCCAACTTAATACCACAGAATAGAAGCAAATAAATAAATTATTTATGTAAGTAAATTGCAATTTGAGACAAACTGAGCTACATGGATAGCTAGCATATTTGAAGGCACATTTAATGCAGTAAATACTTTATATACATCTTGTTTTTATCTATTGCGTTGCAGTCGGCCTGTTTCTCCATTTCAGAGCGCATCCAGTGTGTGTGTGACAGCAGCAACAACCCAAAACCAGGCTGGCCGGATTTCTTCATTAAGCCTTAAAACTCCACTATATCGCCGATACCCCTAACTGCTATCGCTTGCATAATCATCAGTTTATCAGGAACGGTGGTGGATAACTGGTCCTTTAGATAATCTACTGAAGTTTTCCAGGCATTTCTATCCCGTTCAGGAGGTTTACAATCCAGCATACAGTGTTTATTCAGTCACTCTATGTAGTACATCCATAATTATCCATGATAACACCCTTATTTCTCACATTTTCATCCTAAAAAATAGCACTACTAGAGGCCTTTTGAAACTGATGACCAATACGGTAGCTTTAAGTGGACGATAATGTCCAATCAGGAGCAGAAAAACATCAACAAGTGAGCAGAAAAGAAGAAAAATAAAGGTCCCCTGTGTCTGCAATAAAGATGTTTCTGATACAAATTGGTGCCAAAAAGTAGCTCTGTTGGTTCAGTGAGGATAGTAGGTACATTAGGAAAAAGGTAAATAGTTTTTGTTTTGATTTTGTTTCAATGTCATTACAAAGCAATGTCAGTAATAAATTCTGTTAGTTGGCCTTTATGTGCCATCTCTACACCGTCACCATGCACCTTTATAGCCTCATAAACAAATAACCGAGATTGTACGTTGTTGTCACCAAACTCAAAACAAGCATTTCTTTCTCTGTAAACATCTCAGTCTCAACATTTGATGGGATGTTTTTCATTAAACATTGGTTTTAATCACATTGTTGGACATTGTATTTGGTTTTTACTTCCACTTTCCAGGCTTAGCTTCTTAACGTTTTACACATATCTGACATAAAAATAGTGCAATGAAGACTTGTATGGCCATAACTGCTCAGTGTTTAAAGTGCAGAAGCGGCTAGTAGTTAAACTCCAATGATTTTAATCACCTGAACACAGAAAAATAAAAATTTACCCCATAACGCTTACAGTTCTTTCCTTACTTCTTGACTTAACATGATTAGAAAATCCACTGTGTATGGATAGAAGGTAAGAAGTAAATTAAAGCAGTTGGA
This sequence comes from Telmatherina bonti, assembly GCF_933228915.1. Taxonomy (NCBI): domain Eukaryota; kingdom Metazoa; phylum Chordata; class Actinopteri; order Atheriniformes; family Telmatherinidae; genus Telmatherina; species Telmatherina bonti. The sequence goes on along the minus strand of NC_136611.1, from coordinate 5,679,358 downwards.
CGGCTTGCAGTGTGCATTAGGAACATATAAATGATGCATCTGTGCATGCTAGTGCCAGCTGGGCGTATCAGTACAAGCCCACTCACACTGATTGTTAATTAACTGCTAATCTGATTAGCATTAGACTTAAGAGAATTCGATGAATAGGCTTTGGTTGTCTTCTGTACCATGAATGTCAACAAACTGGACATTTTCTTTGTCTCCATAGGATCCATTTAGCTTTGTTTTAATCCTATTTGTACAGACTTCATCTCAAGATTTAAGCAAGTTTGATTGTTGAAAAGCTGTTACAGACTTTTCATTTTGTTCCTATTTAAACCCCACCAGGCTACAAGAAACTCTTCCTGTGGCCAAGCCTTTCAGCGTTTATACCTCACAGCTCTTTCACGCTACATGTCAGCTAGGTAACTACGGCATTAAATGGCATTCTTGTTTCGTCAGCTTCCTCCTCCACAACTCTTCTAAGGTTGTGCTGGTTGGGACAGAAAATCATCCGTAGCAGTGCTAACCCGATACGAACTAAAACCCTCAGCAGAAGAAAAGCAAAAGGCACTGTGATTTCCATCAGGTGGAAGATGGGAGCGCTAAATTTACTCAATATACAAGTGAGGAAAAACGTCCCCAAAGCAACGCAGGGGTACAGAGCTAGCTTGGCTAGCATAAACACGTGCTCACGCCCATCATACCACACGTAAGGGTGCAGGGTTTCCTGTTCGTTGTAAAGAGCAACCACCCATATGGCAAGCTGAAATATACCAGCGAAGAAGACAATCACACAGCTAATCTGAATGGCTTCCAGTTCGTTGCGAGAGTTGTCCGGGAACTCATGTGTTAGCTGGTAGGCTAAAGGTAAACCTCCAACAAATGCCAAAGAGAAGGTGTTCAACAAGCCCATGAAGCGCGTTGCCTTGGTGACATGAAGGAAGAGTGAGTGATGGACAAACCAGAGGAGGCCGACGGTGACGAAGGAACCGAAGTAGGCGAGGTACTCTGGGCCGTAGTCCTGCAACGCAGCTATGAGGCTACCGCCATACTGCTTCTGCACGACCGTCAGATCTGGAACATTGTCTTCGCTGAATGGAAGAAACACAAAACCCTTCAATTGTTAAATGTAGACACACTAATTAATATTCCATTGGTTGTATTGAATCATATGACCTGTGTGGCCTCGTGTTCAGGTACATCTCAGAAAATTGATTTGGGGAGCCATGTTATCTGCTGGTGTTGCTCCACTGGGTTTTCTGAAGGTCTCAGTCCACACAGCATCTAGCAGGACATTTTAGAGCACTTCATGCTTCCTTCTGCTGACAAGCTTTATGGAGATGCAGATTTCATTTCCCAGCAGGACACCTGCCTACACTGCCCAAGGTACCAAAAGCTGCTTCAATGACCACGGTGTTACTGTGCTGGATCGGCCAACAGACCCACCTGAGCTGAACCCCGTAGAGAACCTGTGGGGTGTTGTCAAGAGGAAGATGAGAGACACCAGACCCAACTATGTAGATGACCTGAAGGCTGCTATCAAAGCAACCTGGGCTTCCATTACACCTGAGCAGCGCCACACGCTGATGGCTTCCATTGCCGCACCGCATTCATGCAGTAATTCATGCAAAAGGAGCCCAACCAGGTACTGAGTGCAGGGAAATGAACATACTGTTCAGAAGCCTGACGTTTCTGTTGTAAATATCCTTTTTTTTGTCATTGATCTTATGTAATATTCTAATTTTCTGAGACACTGCATTTTGGGTTTTCATGATCTATAAGCCACAATTATCAAAATTTTAAGAAATAAATGTTATAAATGTTTCACTATGTGTAATGAATCTATATAATAAATAGGTGTCACATTCTGAAATTAGTGGTAAAAAATATTGAACTTTTTCATTATATTCTAATTTTCTGAGATGTACTTGTACTACCAAAGTGGTGGTCAAAGACACTAAAATAACCAATCTACAAGTGATGATGATTAGTTATTAATATGTAATCTCTCTCCAAATATGTTTGTTTTTGTAATGTTGTATGACTTTTTCATGAAACTTCTGTAAAATGTGCTATTTCATGTGTAATATTTAGACAGGTGTAGTAACAATGTTTCACCAGTAGATGGTGCATGGAGATTGTGAGTTACTGGTTAGCTCCAGTTTCCCTCATAATCTGACAGGCTGGAAGAGCAAAGATCAAGTCTCCATCATTTCTGCTTTGTCTTCCAGGTGAGAAGCACCTCAAAAATTGTTTAAAATATTGCATCTTACTAATAAATGATTTGCGGGAATTTGAGTTAAGAACTTTTAGGGTCTTAGAACTTTTAAAAGTTTTACTGCTGCAGCACGCCTACTCAATCAATAGGTAATTGCTAACTTCGTGATTCTGTCACAATATTTATATTTTTAGTGAATATTCATACTCTTTTAACGACTAATAAAAACATTTTTAAGAAAATGTGTGGTGAGAAATCCAGTGACTTTCTCTGGTCCTATTGAAGTCTTGACGCCCATTTCTGCTGTCTTACAGGCATAAATGGGGACTTCAACTATAATCATACGTCACCTCCCTCATACTTCCACACATATCTTTACGTTGCCATGGTTATGTCAGTTCATCCACACCAGGGCAGTGCTGAGTTAAAGAGTTCACTTTCATATTTCTGCACCAGTTGCTATGAAGTTGTTTACAACCATCTAAAAACATTAAATTAACAATAAAATAACAATAAAACCAAAGGTTTTTTACTGTTTTCTCAACTTCTGTGTTGTCTTCTGCTACTTTTAGTTTGACTGTTTCTGTGCTGTCCCTTTCCTGTTCATCTTCTTCTCTGGCAAAATGTTCAGTTACTTTTTACTAAAACCCTCTTTTCCCTTTTTTATGAGCATTACAATCAAGAATCCTTGATTGTAATGCAATTGTAAATACATTAACAACATCGGTCTACAATGAGCTGGGTTGACCACCACTTGGTGCTACGCAGAGCGAATGATGTCACATGAATGTAAATACCGGTACATTCAAGGTGGAACATAATGTAAATGAAACAAACCATATGTCCAGGATGAGAAGCGTTGCTACGATGGCATAAACCCCATCGCTGAACGCCTCCACTCGCTCTTTACTGAGAGGCTCGTTAGGCAGGTAGGTGTAAAACAACATGGAGTCTGGAGTCTCCTCCACCTGACCTGAAAAGGACAAGACGCGGTTTATGAACAGAAACAAATGGGTTTGGTGAGAGAGACGCGGCCTCTGTGCTTACCGATGGCTTTGCTGCGACACCACCTCAGGCACTGGGAGATGTAGGGCAGGAAGATGACGATGGCCAAGAGTACGTAAGACTGGAGGAGAAAACAAACATGTCGGAAGACGGGATGAAAGATTTTAATGTTCAAGACCAGGATGGCAACAGATCAGGGTGATCATCAGGTGTTTATCGTGACAACATACTAGTTTCTATTTCAGTTTCAGGTTTTGTGCCATTTAACGACTCATTCATTCATCCAAATCATAACATATCAGATTGTATCAGATTGTATCATTGTATTGTATCACAATGTATCGTTAAATATTGTATATTTTATCACAACACTTCATGCTGTATGTATAGCATCGTATTAACATATCGTATCATATAGTATTGCATTATAACGTGTTGTATCATTACGTATCGCTAAATATCGTATAGTATTTTATCGCAACGCATCATGCTGTAAAAATAGCATCGTATCATAACATATCGTGTCATGTAGTATTGTATTATAACGTATCGCTACATATCGTATAGTATTTTATCGCAATGTATCATGCTGTATATTTAGCATCGTATCATACCATATTGTATTGCATGGTATTGTGTTATAACCTGTTGTATCATAATGTATAGCTAAATATCATATAGTATTTTATCGCAACGTATGATGCTGTATGTATAGCATCGCATCATAACATATAGTATTGTATTGTATTATTATGTGTTGTATCATAACGTATCGCAAAATATCGTATACATTTTTATCGCAACGCATCATGCTGTATGTATAGCATCGTATCATAACATATCGTATTGCATGGTATTGTATTTTAACGTGTTGTATCATAACATATCGCTAAATATCGTACAGTATTTAATCGCAACGCATCATGCTGTAAATATAGCATTGTATCAAAACATATTGTATCGTATTGTATCATTACGTATCTGTAAATATCGTAAAGTATTTTATTGCAACGCATCATGCTGTAAATATAGCATTGTATCATAACACATTGTATTGTATCATATCGTGTGATTGTTTATCGCAACGTATCATGCTGTATGTATAGCATCGTACCGTATTGTGTTTTATCATGTAGTATCGTATTGTACCGTATGATATTATTGTATTGTAACGTATCATTACATATCACATAGTATTTCATTGCAACATATCAAACTGTATAACATTCTAGCGTATCATGTCATATTGTATCATATTGCATCGTATTATATAGAGTTAAACTATCAAATTATATTATGTAATATTATACAACATTACATCGTTGAATAATTTTGGATTCAATTTGGACGGTTTAGATACAGGCTGTCACTGTAGCAGAACATTTAGTTGTTGATTCATGGTTGTTGTTTTTTTTGTTTTTGTTTGGTGGTTAATCGTCATCTTAAAGATGTGATTTCCACGACCCTCCAGATAACACTAGTTGGTGTTCGCGACCCCCACACGATGACTGCGTGATTATGTGATATATCAGACAGGTCGCCCTGTGGAATCCCCCTCATGTAAGGCTGGAAAAATTGCAGAATCTTCATGAATATTGAGGATAAAGTGGTTTTGGTGGATTTGATGTAACAAGGCATCTTCCTGCCTAAAATCAGCTTCTCTTAGAGCTGGGATGAATCGGATTTTAATCTCAACTACGATCTGGGTTTTCAACGATGATAAAAATAAAAGGGTGTGATTATTTTTCTCTCTGCAGTTTCCTCTCCTGCTGTCTTCAGCTGCTAATCGAGCGTCTCTGGCGTTGCAGCGCTGTGCTGTAAACTCCTCCCACAGCCGCTTTGCTTTCATTCAGACACTGTTGCCAACTTGGAGACTTTCTCACTAAATCTGGAGACTTTTTTTGTTAAAAGTGACAAATCTAGCATCTTTTACAGGAGTTATTAGTGACTTTTCTGGTGTTTTGGCGACTGACTTGAAGGCACATATTGTTCTGCAGTTACTGTAAGGAAGGAGCAGTGGGAGCCTCTCCCGTCCTAAAGCACTCCCAGGCGGCCAGTCTCAGTCGGCTCCGGCTGCAGGTCAATGTAGAATAACTGCAGTAGGTTGTGGAAGTTCACCTAAACATAGTTTATACCATTGTCACTGACAACTGGCTGCATTATTTTCCTATACATAGTTCGGCCAGTTAAACACTGTAATATCCCTCCGTTATGGGGCGTTACCATAGCAACACGTTAACCAGCTGGTTCAGATCAGCCGTCTTTTAACAGGTGAATGAGAGAAACGCGCTGCAGCCTGACAGCGGTTGTTTGGCATAAAACGTACATCCAGGCCAACGTAAAATAGTTCCTATATAAGCGGTAAAAGCGGATTAAACAACTCGGAACCGTACATTAGACGGTTATAATGCACGACACGGAGTCTAGAACACCACGACGCGCAGCGATGTTTAAAAATACTGGATAATTGTGTTAAATAATCGAGATTTCAGTTTCAGTCAAAAATAATTGTGATTATAATTTTTGTCATAATCGAGCAGCCCTAGCTTCTCTCATTGAGATAATACCAAATTCAAATGTATACCTCCGCCAAGGAGGTTATGTTTTTATCAGCATTTATCAGTTTGTTTTATTTGTCTGTTTGTTTGTTTGTGTTCAAGATAACTCAAAAGGTTATAGACAGATTTCATAACATTTTCAGGAATTGGTGTAAATATGAAAAGGAAGAACTGCCTTAATTTTGGTGGTGATCCGGATCACCGTTTGGATCCAGGAATTTTTTTAAAGACCTTGGCGGAGTTTAGTGCTCTCCGAATGCTAATGTTGTTACGTCCATCAAGAAGGTGGCCCAAGTGTCATCCAGAACAGGAAGAACATTCTGGATACTACCATCCAGAACCAGAATACGACCATACAGAACATGACCAAGTATTCATCGCTGCAAGAGAACAAATATGCAACAAACACCACAATGTAGCCGAGATATGATGGATTCATTATCATTGTGTCTGGAATCTTTATCTCCGTATTAATGGTTACATTTTGGCCCTTGAAAAAATCCCACTTAATTTATTTTAAAAATGTAGCCGATTATATTTTTTATAATTATCTGGTGACCCCCTGAAAGGATCTTGCGAACCCCAATGGGGGTCCTGACCCCCAGATTGAGCAGCACTGCTCTAATGGCCATTGTTAAACATGAAAAGAGGAAAAGTTCAGCCACCGACCAGCTGGAAGAAGATGAAGGAGAAGATGCTGGCAAAGAAGCACATGATGGGAACTCGCATGATGACTTTGAGGATGTGGTGTTTATAGAACGTCTGGTTCTCTGAGATCTGGATCTGTTCGTTGAGCAGGAAGGGCCGGCTGAAGGCGTACAACACGATCACCGACTGGAGAAACGAGAGAAATCTGAGATGTTTGGTTCTGGGTCCGATCTGAACTGCAGATGTAGATTCAGACTCTTCACCTGGATGAGTCCGATCACCATCACACAGCCGCAGAACAGTAAAATCCCCAGGATGTTCTCAGGGAAGGTGGCCATCAAGGAAAACTGCAAACAGCAGATTTGTTCGTTTGTCTGTAGAAACGTGGCGAGAAGCAGAGGAGAGCCTGCAGGGACTCGTACTCACGGTGTACGGCAGGAAGGTTATCAGCATCATGCAGGCCTGAAACGGATCCAAAAGCAGAACTTCAGGTTAGAAAGAAGAAACGTCGCTGCAGGAGGAGAGTTCACTCACAAGCCGAAGAAACTCACGAGGTTCAGCAGAGCCAGGCAGTCATCGATGCGCACGATCACTTGAAACAACCTGCGGAGACGAGAGAGGAGCTGCTGCAGCTGCAACAAGATCAACGGTTTGTCCTGCGAGCGGCGAGGATTACCTGATATGAGCCGCCCACGCCAACGTCACGATGAGGAACGTCATCAGATACACGGCGATCTTCGTCGTCAGCAGCAGCTGAACGCTCTGCCTCAGCTCCTGCAGCAGGAGAAGCAGGCTGGTGTTCAGGCTGGAGGAGCCACAGTCCTGCATGTATCCCTGCTCCAACGCAGCTGACTCGCACTAATCCCTCACTGTGCAGAACTTCGTTGGCTGATTGAAGCCAGGTGTGTTGGAGCAGGGAAACATGCAGGATTATAGCCCTCGAGGACCGACTCTGGGGACCCCTGGCATACACTCACCGGACATTTCATTAGGAACGCCTGTTGGATCACCTAATACGAGAACAAGCAATGGAGCCTGTTTGATAGGCTGGGAAGCTAAATCCACAGCTTTGGACCCAAACTGGAAAAATCAGGATGATACTGGAACTCCTGACCTGCTGACCGGAGGGAGCGAGAAGCACGTAGAGCTGCGACGGGTCAGAAGAAAGAAGCTTTAACATGCAAGGAAGACCTGGAGCGATGCTGCGGTTGGACCGACCTGCAGCCCGACTGAGCGGGCCAGGACCGGACCAGGACCGGACCAGGACCGAACCAGGAGAGGACCAGGACCGAACCAGGAGAGGACCAGGACCGGACCAGGAGCGGGCCAGGACCGGACCAGGACCGGACCAGGACCGGACCAGGACCGAACCAGGACCGGACCAGGACCGGACCAGGAGCGGACCAGGACCGGACCAGGACCGGACCAGGAGCGGACCAGGAGCGGACCAGGACCGGACCAGGACCGGACCAGGACCGAACCAGGACCGGACCAGGACCGGACCAGGAGCGGACCAGGACCGGACCAGGACCGGACCAGGAGCGGACCAGGAGCGAACCAGGACCGGACCAGGACCGGACCAGGAGCGGACCAGGACCGGACCAGGAGCGCCTGCCGGGAGCAGCTGCAGGCGTCCGAACGGAAAGCATCCACTACAGTTCCCAGATTATGTTCAGATGCAGCAGGTTTTTATCTTCGACAGACGGCTAAAATGGAAAACGCAGGATTTAACCCAGCATCCATTTTCACACCTAAACCAGTAAAAACTGGCTTTTCATAAGGAGCAAGAAAAGGAGCTCACTGGGTTTCCTGCTGGCAGGACCCTATGAAAGACTACGGCGTCGACCCCACCACTTTTGTTTTTGCTTCAAGCTGATAAAAAAAAAAAAAAAAAAGAAGCTTTTCATGGGGATAATAAAGATCTATTGCTGTGTTTAACCCTTTATGGGGCAAGTGATTATTTAAGATCACTTTGTTTCCTTTCATATTCAGCATGAAACTTTTTTTTTGTTAATATAACAACAGAATGGAGGTCTTGGTTCAGACCAGAAGGACAATATTTAATTTGAAGGTATTTCTAGGGTTAAATCACACTGCATACATCTAACTAGGTTATTTTAACATAAATGGTTTATCAGTTTATATTACTGCTATTTTTATTATAACCTTTAGAAGAGAAGTTTTATCATTTTTAATGAAAGTTTAATGATTTTATTATTTAGTTTGTATTAAATCTTCCTAACTTTCCCCCCATATGGCGCCTCTGCCTGCAGGGTCCAAACGCGACGACTTCAGCCTGACCAAAGTGCTGCGGAGCGGCTTGGTTTAACCTCCACATAGCCCGCCGGAGCAGGACGATGCAACATGTCACACATCTGCAGCAGCTGTCTGATGCTTCACGTCACCTTGATGGATCTAAAACCCGCAGAATGAAGCCTAATGAAGCGGACGGTGAGCGTATTCCTGAGGATGATTTAATTCAGATTTACCTCGTTATCTTCCACTTTGGTGTGAGCAACGGGTAAAATCTGCGGATGGAAGACAGAGAAGTCACTGAGTCTGCAGAAATAATCAGACATGTTTTACATTTTCAGCGTTTCCAATACAACAGCAGCAGCTGTTCACTGAAATGAATTCTGATTATTAAACATGTTTTATTAGAAGCTTGTGACAAATATTTGTCTTTAATCTGGATTTATGAACCCAGATCTTTAAATAAGGAGGATTTTTGGTACATTAGGAGCAACTTGTGTCTGTCCAGGCAGAAATCAGCTCCTATGACTGCATTTTGTCGCAAAGTATTTAACATGTACAGGTTCTGAGCATCGGCCGGAAGTGTGTGTGTGTGTGTGTGTATGGATGTATGGTTGATGATGACTATTACATGTTGTTTATCTATTTACTTATTCTTTTTTTCCTGTTTGTAAATTTCTTTCTTTTTATTTTTGTAGACGCTGCTGCTCTTGTTTTGTGTCGTTACTTTTATTTAGAGGAAACGAGATGGTGCATCTCAAAGGTTTATTCCTCTATCAATAAATAAATGTTAAATTAGGATCATCTTATCTGGGTTTCATGTTATAACATTGTTATTACACATCTATAAATCATATAAAACTTTATAAAAGTATTCACACACTCCCAGTAAACTCTGGACTTTTCTGACAACAACACTTTCTGCATTTCACTTCAGCTGCTTTAGATTATTGTTTGGATTCTTCCTCATTACTCCAGTCGCCTCATTTCATCATCATCATCATCCTCCTCTTCCTCCTCCTCCTCCTCCTCATCATCTTCATCTTCCTCCTGCTGCGTATTGGATGCTACAGTTCAGATCTCAGTTTCTCACCATGACTGTAGCGATGATGGAGATGAGAGCATCGCTGAAGGCCAGCAGTCTGTGGGAGGACTGGGTGCTACTGGGGGCCTCCCAGTCGGACGGACTGGGGCTCTCCAGGAGAGAGGAAGGCGCTCCGCGGCTCCTCGCGCCCTTCTTCTCCATCTCCTCCTCGACGTGGTGCTCGATGATGTCGTCGCTTTCCCCCATCGTGGATCAGCTGCTGGACGGTTCTGTTTGCGGACTCACAGCTGACTGTGGGCGGAGAAACAGGAAGCAGCCGCGCGCGTGTTTTCCTGTCCTCTGCAGAGATCGTGTATGGAACAAGAGTTCTCACTCTGTACAAATACCAGCTCCACAATGCGTGTTTTCGGCAAAGATCGTCTATTAGACAAGCATACTCACTCTGTAGAAATAAAATTACGTGTTTTCCATGTACTATATTTCACTTCTACAGATGGAAGCTGTTTAATCTCTTGATAATTTTTTTTACTTTTATTTTATCCTACGTTGTTTTAGATATTCTGCTAAAATATTTGTCAAATAATTTTAAAGTATATTTTATTGAATATATCTTTATAATTTTCTTCTCCTTTATACACTAACATAATATTTCTAATTTAAGTATTTATTTCTCCCAGAGGAAGTTATATAGGGTTTATATACAGAGTATATAGAGCGGACTCACTGATGCTTATTGGTATAATTTACCATCCTCATCCATGCATGTGCTGGAAAACATGTTAAATTTGTGCACACTGTTGTGGAGACTGCATGGAAGGCTTAAAAATGAAACATTTTATGGGTAACATTGCAAATTAGAGGCAGATGCTGTAAAATAAGCTATTTATAATCTTTGTATTTGTGGAAAAAATGAACATTTTAGGGAATGAAACTTCTTCTTTAGATGTTTCAGCCTTTCGTTCAGTCGCCTGTCCAGATGATACGTGGAGGATCCTCCATCACACCTGTTGCTGCTGATCTCAGGTCCAGTTCTTGTGTCATGTGACAAACTTCAGCCTTTTTTCACCGCTTCCTTCAGCGTTGTCCTGACAGCCACGTTTCCATGGAGACCATGGACCAGCAGTGGATCATGGATCAGCTGGAGGTCCGCAAGCATCTCTCAGGTCCTGGTCCAGGTCTGGATTTCCTCGTGGAATTCCACTTCGTTCTAACGTGTGGATGAAACATATTTATCTTCCTGCAGATGAGAAACGGAAGGATGAAGAAAGAAAAACACAAAACACTGATGATTTTATCTCGCCTCTGCTCTCCTCGCTTCAAATGGGGTCATGTAGATAATTCTGCCTCTAACAGGAAGTGTGTGCTGTCCTTTAATTAATTTATCTACACACACACACACACACACACACACACACACACACACACACACACACACACACACACACACACACACACACACACATCACATCACCCTTCAGTAATCTGAACACGTTTACATGACTCTAAATGTCTTCTCAGACAGGAAACTTCCCGTTTAGACTGGTTTTACACCATACAGTTGTGCTCATATTTATTCATCCCCTTTCATTAAAGAAGGAAAAAAACAGCTGCCTGTAAAATAAGCTGTAATTGACTAAAGAAGTAATAAATCATTACATTATTTTCTAATTCTGGTTCAATAGAAATATTTTTTTAAAAAGCAAAAAAAAGGATAATTTATTACATATTCCATCAGTCATAAACTAATATTTAGTTGAACAATGCTTTAATGTTTCCGCTCCAGTCAGGTGTTTTCTGTTCCTCTCAGTCAGACTTCTGCACCTGTTGACAGGTATTTTGTCCCACTGTTCAACAGAAAAGTCTCTAATTTGTCCAGGACACATTTGTTTGTTTTTTGTTTTGTTTTACTTTCTTCAACTCAATTAAATGAAAAAACAGTGTCTTATATTACTAAATGATATTTTTGCACATTTTTAGTTCTTGTTCCTTTTTTAAGTCTCCAGTTATTTGAGTGACTGTTGTAAATGCAGCCTTTTCTTTAATGAAAGGGGATGAAGACATATGAGCACATGTGACGTGGAAAGCATCTGACTCCTGCGCGAGGCGCCTTTCTGCCTCCAGAGGACGACGTTACGCCACACCTGGACGTCTCTGCTCTCACTCACCTGTCTTCTCATATTCTTCAGCCTGAAGCACAAAGGCTTCACGAGAAGATTTGTCCTTAACAACGTTTCAAGAATAATTTGTGGTGAAACTAAAATGTTCTGATGGTTTTGATCTGATTGTTTGTAAATAAGTTGTTTTTAAAAAAAAAATACTTTAGATGTTTATGTTCATATCGGTTTAGTTTGAGGTGAAGGATGAGAATGAAGCCCCGAGGCTTGTGTGGACTCTTGTGTCTGACTTTATTACACATTTTATTCCAGCTCAGACTGGCCTCTGCAGGCAGAGCCTGAGGCAAACTGAGGCTGTGTCTGGAAATGATGCATCTGCCTTCAGGCTTATTCTTCTCTGAATACAGTGAATGTAAATGTGTGCCAAGCGGCTCCTCGGATGCTCAGTCGGACCATGAAGTAGGACTTTAGCAGCATGAAGTATCTACAGTTCAGCTGCAGGAAGCTGATTGTTTCCCGCTTCAGCAGAGAGAAATAAACACGATTTAAACTGGAAAACAAAACTTGCATTGAGATGAAGTTCTGGAGACGTTTTTTTTAAATCTTTAAATACAACAACTAGTCCAGATCTCTTCCTAAGCAGACCTAAAGACTGATTAACACAAGTTAAACAGAACCTCCTTGGCAGATGTCGTGCAGTTAAATACTGTTGCTGAAACTGTTTTATACAGACAAGATATAAAATATATTATATTATATTATATTATATTATATTATATTATATTATAGAGGTAAAAATTGATTAAAATGATATAAATTTGATCTATTTTATAATTTTAACATATAAAGTTTCTTTAAAAATATTGATTTTTATTTAAAATGCATAGAATAAACATTAAATAAAGCAAATAAAACGTGTCCAAAATAAAACTGAAACAGTCACTGAGAAATAAAATAGTTTTTTTTTTTTTTTTTTTTTTTTTCTTAAATTTATTTCTGTTTGTCATGTTTTCAAAAAGGAAATCCCATTAAACAGAAAACCCCTCAACGCGCCGAATGGAAGTTAATTTAATCCCATTGTTGGGAAGAATCCTTTAAAAAAAGCTGAACATCTGATCTGTTCTGGGAATCAGACATGTGAAATGTGTCACCACAGGGTGGCAGTGTAACCCTGTTAGTGTCTGTCATTCAGTAGAAGAAGGAGTTCTCTTCACCTGAAAGAGAAAAATGGAAAAATCTGTTCTCCAGAAATGATCTGAGGACATCTGGGATGTCCAGTTAAATCTGGGAATTTCCATCCAGTTCATCACATGGATGATTTTCCATGTCAGACTGGAAACAGCTGGTGAGTCTCATTTAAAAAAAAAAAAAAAAAAATCTTTGTCAGATCAGTCATGAATGTGCAAAAACTCCATCAAGCAGGGATGCAAACTGTTTTGTTTTGCTCTTTGCATTTGCTTTTTCTTATTGGTGTTTTCTGTTAATCAGTGGCCATGATGGAAACCTGGCTGGTCGGACTTTTGCATGAAAAAACATTTTAATACGAGTTTTAACCAAAAACTGCAACTTGTCAGAATGCATCACATAAACATGTATTTATACGTTGATCCACGTATGTGATTACCTGCAGCTGCCTCATTTTGCTGCCTGATCATTTCATCACACAAATGAGAAGATTTTTTTCCCTCTAAATACCAACGAGACCATGAGATCAGAATGCATCAGGTCCTTTCCGTTTCTTCCTCTTCAGTGTCCAGATGAAGGTGGGGGGGACTGAGGGTCATTCCAGGAGACGTGATAACCAGCCTGCCATGGCCAACCAGGGAGTCAGATTCAGACAACAGCTTTGTTTGGGGTCTGGGCGTCGTTTGGCTCAGCTTTAAGTCCTTAGTGGTCTCAGTCGGACTCCGAAACAGCCGAATCAGGGGTCAGTTTCTCCATCCAGCTCTGGAACCACAACCAGCCTGCCAGTTCGGACTGGATTGGCATCCAGTTTACGGCATCGTCCATCACAGATCTTCCAGATTGGCGACATACCAGGAAATCGCACACACCAACCAGTAGAAACCAGTGGTCATGAATCCAGTTGTGTAGAAATCCTCCACAGGAAGAAGCGACAGACACATGACCTTCATCATGTAACCACCAGCATGAACTCCGTCCGGACCTGCAGGCTCTCCTTCCTCCGTTCTTCAGGTAGAAAAGATCTGATCCATTACATGGAGAGACCAGCTGACCAGATCCGTGATTTAAATTCAGGAGGAAATGCAGAAAGATGCTCAGATTGATGGATTGACAATACAAAGAAGCATCATGTGTGTGTGTGTTGTGTTGTCTGACGGGAGCTGGCAGGAAAGATCTGCCGTACCTCTCCTTAAGACAGCATGGATGAAGGAGGTTCCCATTGCTGTCAGAGCGCCTTGCAGAGGGTGGAACGACTTGTTTCATATGGATTAAAGCTCAGTCATTGTCCTCCCATTACCAAACAACCTACACCAGGTCAGGAGAGTTAACTTACTGGTGGAGGAGAAGGCTGCAAGCTTTCTCCTTCTTGAGCTCCTTCTACCAGGAGAAGGCTTTCAAGATGGCCAACTGTCTTGGCGCTTCCCTACCGGCCAATAAAAACTATATAGACCGATAATAACGCTTAAAATTCAGAAGTGGGTTTTGACCAGACGACAGAATATTCTCCACAATGTCCCTTTAAGATGAGAAAATTCTGCGTATGAAGGCAGTGAATTTAGAAGAAAAGTCATTTGGAAAAGACAAAAACGAGATGAAAGACGTGATGTTTTGAGTTAAAGCCTGGTGGGATAAATCACTTTTAAAATGTTCCACTTTTAACCACGATCACGTGACCTTGTGGGCCTTCATCGTGTCCTTGGTAAGTGACGATCAACCGACGGGTCTAGGCGGCGCCAAGGAAACCAATAGCTGACATAAAAGCTTCTTTTCTAGTTTCTAAAAGATATATTGATGAAAGAGGAGCGTGCAGATGTTGCCTAGCAACGAAGAGCTGCCAGCACACACAGAGGTGCGCTTGTGAGGAAATCACAAGTCAAATCTGTGATTATGCAGAAAAAACTGGCCTTTTCTGTAAATGAGAGGAAAGTTTCACTCCAAAACAGCTTCGATTAGTTTTTTTTTTTTTTTTATCAAAGATACACCAGCAATTTCAGACCAAAGTAGCTCAAAATTCACATAAAACACATAAATAACCTGAACGCTGATCGACAAAGACACTTTGTTGTTAACAGTTTAGTTAAATGCAGGATTATTTATCATGTAAATCCAGGTTTGAACCCAGTTGGATGAAAGTTTGTAGCAAAACCATGAATTTTAGGAATAAAAACAACATATGTTCAGTGTTTTGTTTGGTCAGTTCAAGCCTTTAGTCTTCCTGTTTGCACAATCTAAGGACTCTGAAAGTCCTGGAAAGAAAATAAAGGATTTAACTCTGTAAAACTTGGATTAATGATTAAATAACAATTCCATGTCACTTTTTTTTTAGGCTGAAATGTGTATTTATTGGGTTTAAACTCACCAACAACTTCGCTGATGTTAGTCTCCAGGTAGATGAAAGTCTTTGCTGTTTAAATATATTTAAGATTATTTATCTTATTTCAGTGATCAGTTAATTTTGCATCGTTTGGTTTTCATTTTCTATAAATAATATGCTAAATTTTATGGAACAGATTGAAAGATTTTGTGAAGGAAACATCTCTGTAGAAGACAGAAGCATTTATTTCCATGGATTATTGGGACATTTAATTACATTCAGCTGCTGCGTGTTTATGTGGCGTCATTTTGTCTTCATTTATCTGTTTATCTCCACCTCATGTGCAGATATTGTCACGACTTCACAGGGGAATGTGTGAAAACTGGCAGAAAAATAAAACCGACGTCTGTCAGAGAGCAGACAGTTACGTAACAACGTGCACCAGATTGTGGATTTTATGGCTTAAATCCGAACTCCAGACAGCAGATTAACTCCAGCTTTTTCCAGCAACATGCGACATTTCTGTTGCCTCCATCGTCCGTTTGCGTCCGTTTGACGTGATAAAAACGTGACATGTCACCTTCACGCTCGTTTTCCTGTTTGTTGCTGAAACATTTGGGATTATGGTGCTTCCAGCCAGCTGTTTCAGACAGCTGCAGGCAAAACGTGCAGCTCAACACCTCAGGTTCATCCTGTCCTGCAATCTGCTGCTGCTTAGCCGCCGTCCGTCCTTCCAGCAGTAACCGATGACCACAAACTGATTTAATCTCGTGATCTTCAGATTTAAACACATTTTTCTCATCGATGGAGGTTAAGCAGCACCGCGTGGGGAGGATGGGAGGGTAGCAACAGACCTGCACATCTTTGTTGTTCAAATCATTTTCACTGACTGGTCGTTGATGATTAATGAAGAACTGGACTGGTGTGAGGAAAGCATCATCAATTGGCCTGAAGTCGACCTTACACGTTGGGAATCTCCATTTTCCACTAAAGCTCACTGGCTTGATGAGTGTGGATCAATATGGACGTATCGATAGCAGCTGCTTGCTTTTTTATGTCGATTTTCATGTGAGAATATTTTAGTAATTTGCTGTAAATGTGTAGATTATCACCAACTTTAATACGGTAGAAAGTAACTTTAAAATCAGGATCTTGTCTAAAGGATTGCAGCTGGTAGGAACTACTTTTCCTTCCGCCTGCTACATTCAGCTCTACTGAGGAAGCAGCAAGACGATAGTTCAGGGCTTTGCATCCGGAGATGAACAGCGACGGCGTTGCATGATGTGTGGGATGACATAGAAGTTTCTATAGCAACACCAAAAAGAGATAATATGATGAAATAGTGATGGAAGAGCAAAGAGAGACGCCATCCGTGGCGTCCTTTGATGCTACAGGCAGGTACCATCAGGTACTATTTGGTACCATCATGTACTATAAAGTACCATCAGAGACTATCAGGTATTATCAGGTACTATCTGGTAACATCAGGTTCTATGGGGTACTATAAGGTACTATAAGGTTGCAGGTGTTTCCACTGAACAGTGTTTAGCACGTTAGCCTCAAGTCTTGTAAAATCTTGTTCCTCTCACGAGTTTTCCCGAAAATTACAGCTTATGCAAAGTGTTATTTTGGGGTTGGTAGGAACGGCCCACTGAGCTTTAATTCAGCTCTTCAGAAACTTACGGGTGACGTCACGGAGGCTCCGTCCATCTTTCTATATACAGTCTATGATGGAAACGCACCTAGAGATGCCATGTTGCCGCCAACCAACCCCAGAACGTCGCAACGTCGACCAAAAAACCCTAATTGACATCCGACCATCAAACCATCATCCAAACAATCAAATGTAGAGACTTTCTAAAAACTTCCTCAGTACAAATGGCAGATTGGTCCCCTGATCCCCTCTCACATCTAAACTGGTTTCACTGGGGAGACACCGAGGTGGGGGGGGCATCTGTTAAATCGTCATCCCATCATATCTTTCATTTCTCCCCTCTTCATCTCATCCTCATGACCCGCTTCCCTCTCCTCTCCTCCTCGTCCTCATAACATGCTCGCTGGAGCGTCAACATGCTATTATAGAGACATTACCAACTCTGTGACCGTGTTCTCCTCAGACCCCCCGCCCGCCGGCGAGCCAGCCGTCTCCTCCTCAGACGTGACACCCGATAGCTTAATCAGTTTTGACAGGAGCAGCGACTTCCTTCGCAACCCTGCTGTCTGGATTTGCAGCTTATCACCTCGATGTAATAAACTCTGTCAGATGTAGCAGGCCTGCCGGGGGTGACGACTTCTTTAAAAGACCCCGTTGTGACCACCGTTCGGACACAGAGACTGGAAAACAGAACTGGGACCATGTCGGTATCCATGGGGACAAATATGACAATTTAAAGCAGGGGTGCCCAAACTTTTTCCCTCCAAGGGCCAAACTAAAAATGATCCAGTGAGCCGCGGGCCAAATGCTGCAGCTTTAAGGATGAAACACAAGAAAATGCACAGTTATTTATTAAATATTGTTCAATAGCAAATACAGTGTATTTTTTTCCTATCTGGGCAAATAAAATGTCGCATAAAAAATTAATATAGCAATAGAACAATGAAGCCATATTTAGAGGGGCAAGAAACAATAATTACAGCTACTAAACTTGAAGCAAGTGCAACGTATCAACAACCAGAAACAGTTCATGTGGAACAGGGCGAGTTGCTGTTACTTAGTGGAAAACATGAAGTTGATCTTTGGACATTACCTGTCTCTCCATGTTGGGTTGCAGCTCCGTCACTGGCCAGGTCATGGAGGTGTGAGTCAGTCAGGGTCCCTCTGAGTCTGGTCTTATTGGGGTTCGTGACACTGAAAGTGTCTTTTCATCAAAGTGTCTTGTTTAGTGTGAATAAAACAGTGTCACAAGGTTTGGTTGTTCGAAGCTGCTGGAAAACAGATGAAAAAGGATTTATTTACAGAATTTGGAAGTGAATGGAAAGGCATGAGTTCTTAAAGAGAGACCATAAAGGTGAGGTTTCCAGGACACTATGGTACCAGGCAGCGGTGGAGTGGCGGCTGTGCGGATACTTTTTAAGAGGAAGATTAGTCGACACAGTGAAGCTCCATGCTAGAAGTTCTGCTGGATGTTTCCCACGGAGGAAAAGAAATTATTTGAGGGTAAATAAGGTAATAGGCAAAGCAGCAGTTGTTTGCATGATAATGCATCACAGATGTGAGCGAACTGGCAGACTCAAGGAAAGAACTCAAGGTGCGTTTCTACGACACCTGGAATTGCACAAAAAACTAAATACCGCAAAAAAAGAAAAAGCGCTAATGGAAACATTTAGAAAAAGTCTCAAATGTTGCTATGAAGTTTTTACAGACTCATGAGGTGGTTTTTCAGACGTTTTGATATAGAAATATATCACAAAAGTGTGATGGAAGCACTTTTTTGCAATTATGTGCCTTGAATGTGTCGAGGCGGTCACGACCAGTTCGTTTCTGGTAAAGATGCCGCAGTGTGGAACAAACGACAGCGAATTTCAGAGTTTTAGAAAAGAAAGGGAGGGAGAAAAGCTGTGAAAAGTCATAGCAAATTGTCAGCAGCAAGTAGAAAACCCTAAAATAAGGCTAGGTGGCTACCATCAACCGTAATTCTTGTAAAATCTCATGAAAGGAACAAGATTTTATGACTAGGGGCTAACGTGCTAAACACTTCAATGGAAACAAATCGTAATTGTTGTTTGTCAAAACTTAAAAATATCGCTTTTATTTTGCAAAAAAATGTAATGGAAAGATAAGCTCTGTCTCCGACCAAGATATGCAGGATACCATCTCTGTTCACACGTCTCCAGTTCAGCTCCACATTCACATGGTAGGATCAGGATCTGCTGGAAACATCATGACAACATGGATCCATCCTGCCGTCAGGATCAACGCTTCAGGCTGCTGCTGCTGGAATGGTGGGGGGAGGTTTTCTGGTCCCAGTTTGGTCCCCTTAGTACCAGTATGACATGGTTTAACCTCCACAGCCTACCTGAGTCCTGCTGCTGACCATGTCCATCCCTTTCTGAGCACAGTGTAGCATCTTCTGATGGAAACTTCCAGCAGGATGATGCACCATGTCACAAAGCTCACATCATCTCCACCATGACGATGAGTTCACTGTCCTCCAACGGCTCCACAGTCACCAGATCTACATCCAGCAGAGCAGCTTTGGGAGGTTCTCATCATGATGTGTGATGCTTCATGTCAACATGGAGAAGATCTCTGAGGAATGCGTTGAATGTGACACCAAGAAGCACTAAAGCATTTCTGAAGGAAAAAGTCCAACTTGATGCTAGCAAGGTAGATAAAGCGGCAAATGTAGGTTGAATCATGTATGTAACTGGAAAGTGACAGTTTCCCAACAAATTTCAGGTAATTTTTTGCTTCTTTACAGTCTTGATACAGCAATCTGAACTGAGAACAAAACCTAAATACTTCAGAGTGTTGAATATTTACTCATCCTGGGGTTTTCAAATGCAAGATTTCAAAATAAGATACAAACACATGTTCGAAACCTTTGTGACCCATTTAATCCACTATAAAGATCAGTATCTCAGCATGTGAAGGAGTAAAACAGCTTCATGTTATTCGTGTTGCAGTGATGATGAGATGTAGAAATATTACTCAGGCTGAAGCATCATTAGTTTTATTAAAGACTGACATCATGGCAAACTGAGATGCTGCTCAGGAAATTAAAGCAGCTTTGATTTCACATTTTTTCTTTCTAATGAACATTAGAAAATGTTTTTTTTTTTTTAGATGAAGTTGGCCTGAAGCGTTGCATGGGAGTTGTACTGACGGGTATCCTCTATATCTTCCACGCAGCGTGTGCTGTATGGTCATGAAAAACAACTCCATCTTCCAGTAAAAAAAATATACAATACTTAATGCTACTTTTTATACCATTAATTCGTATTTTCCGTAGAGTTTAGTCCGATTCTGGGTGGTGGGGAAACTGGAGCAGATGAGAGGCGGGTACTCCTGGATAGGTCGCCAGTCCATTGCCAGTCTGGTCCCTGTACGACAGGTGTCAGAGCTTGGTCCACATTGCCCGTAGTAAGTCGGATTCGTTTCCGGTGAGGGTTGGACTCCGCCAAGGCTGCCCTTTATCACCGATTCTGTTCATAACTTATATGGACAGAATTTCTAGGCGCAGCCGAGGTGTTGAGGGGATCCGACTTGGTGGCCTCAGGATTGGGTCCCTGCTTTTTGCAGATGACGTGGTCCTGTTGGCTTCATCTGGTCGTGATCTCCAGCTCTCACTGAAACGATTCGCGGCCGAGTGTGAAGCGGCTGGGATGAGAATCAGCACCTCCACATCTGAGACCATGGTCCTCAGCCGGAATAAGGTGGATTGCCCTCTCCGGGTCGGGAGTCAGGTCCTGCTTCAAGTGGAGGAGTTTAAATATCTCGGGGTCTTGTTCAGGAGTGAGGGAAGGATGGAGCGTGAGATCGACAGACGGATCGGTGCGGCGTCTGCAGTAATGCGGACTCTGCGCCGGTCTGTCGTGGTGAAGAAGGAGCTGAGCCAGAAGGTGAAGCTCTCGATTTACCAGTCGATCTACGTTCCTACCCTCACCTATGGTCATGAGCTGTGGGTCGTGACCGAAAGAACCAGATCTCGTATACAGGCGGCTGAAATGAGTTTCCTCCGCAGGGTGGCCGGGCTCTCCCTTAGAGATAGGGTGAGGAGCTCAGTCATCCAGGAGGAGAACAGAGTAGAGCCGCTGCTCCTCCGCATCGAGAGGAACCAGTTGAGGTGGCTCGGGCATCTGGTCAGGATGCCTCCTGGACCTCCCTGGTGAGGTGTTCCAGGCACGTCCCTCTGGGAGGAGACCCCGGGGAAGACCCAGGACACGCTGGAGGGATTATATCTCTCGGCTGGCCTGGGAACGCCTCGGGATCCCCCTCGCAGAGTTGGCAAATGTGGCTGGAGAGAGGGAAGTCTGGGCTTCCCTGCTTAGGCTGCTGCCCCCGCGACCCGACCCCGGATAAGCAGCAGAAGATGGATAGATGGATGTTACGTTTCGCTTCATGTTATAATAAGGAACTGGTTGTTTGAACATGCAATGTCGCCGATTCAGCAAAGAAACAAGAAGATTAAAAGAGAAAAAGAGACATGGTGGACAAGATGGTCTTCTGCAGCCTGGAGAGAGCTAACAGGTCACATAGGATGCAGGATGGAGGCTGGATTAGCCGTCGATTGGCGGCGCTGACAGGAAAATGGCAAAACAAAGTATTTAGCATCTCTGATTTGGACATCATCGCTGCCTTAACTGCTGCTAATGTCTTTTTCCTTTCCAGAAGCTGCAGCCAAACACAAATATCACATAAGACTTTTTACATCACGTGTCTTCCAAGGAAAAAGAGTTTAAAATGATGTTGTGACAAATATTACAGTACAATTTCCTCCGTAATGACTTCTCCGACTCTTTCCTGTCTAAATCGATGCTCCTTGTTTCTCTCCTGTTCATCTCCTCATTTATACTTTGGTCATGAGTCAGAGTCCAGCTAACTTTTATTCCTCATCATCGCACTCTAACATTAATTTTCAGCTGTGTCGAGGCGCCACTATGAATAAACTGGGGACTCTCAGAGCCACAGGTTTGTTGTTTTCTGTGAGGAGGGAATAAACCATAACATCTGGGATCAGATTACAGCTTTTAAATGAAGTAGCGTTGTATTGTTTTAAGAAATGAACCTGAACTCAATGTCTGACAGAGAGACGAGCAAGTTCACAGTTTTTCTGCTCAGCTAAGGCGAGATCATGAAGTAGAGGGATCCTCGTCGCTGCTGCAGCAGCAAGATGTCCAGCTTTTATTTACAGTCTGCTGAGTTTACACTTCCTGCTGCATCGGCCCTGTTCAGCCGCATTTTATTGATGTGTCTATCTGCGAAACGGCAGCGCTGGCGATTGAGGTCAATTCCATTACACCTGGCATGTGTAGTGTCAACATGCCTCCGCCTGAGCGGGGCCTGGGGGGCTGCTGCGAGTGATTGCTCGGAGCTGAGATGAGAAAGCCTTGCTGCTTTGATCAGACATCTCTGGGAGACTGAGCTCATCTTTTTTCACCTGCATCCAGCTTCATGGAAGAGCAGGCACAGCTCAGACATTAGGGTGGACCTCCGCAGCACTTGAGCTTGTGAAGACCTCCGTCCTGCTTTACGTTCACACAGTTTGCAGTCACCATGCTTCAGATCTGGACTGTTTTCATGAATCTGGGAGACAAAAGCGTGAGATCGACAGACGGATCGGTGCGGCGTCTGCAGTAATGCGGACTCTGCGCCGGTCTGTCGTGGTGAAGAAGGAGCTGAGCCAGAAAGCGAAGCTCTCGATTTATCAGTCGATCTACGTTCCTACCCTCACCTATGGTCATGAGCTGTGGGTCGTGACCGAAAGAACGAGATCTCGTATACAGGCGGCTGAAATGAGTTTCCTCCGCAGGGTGGCCGGGCTCTCCCTTAGAGATAGGGTGAGGAGCTCGGTCATCCGGGAGGAGAACAGAGTAGAGCCGCTGCTCCTCCGCATCGAGAGGAACCAGTTGAGGTGGCTCGGGCATCTGGTCAGGATGCCTCCTGGACCTCCCTGGTGAGGTGTTCCAGGCACGTCCCTCTGGGAGGAGACCCCGGGGAAGACCCAGGACACGCTGGAGGGATTATATCTCTCGGCTGGCCTGGGAACGCCTCGGGATCCCCCCGCAGAGTTGGCAAATGTGGCTGGGGAGAGGGAAGTCTGGGCTTCCCTGCTTAGGCTGCTGCCCCCGCGACCCGACCCCGGATAAGCAGCAGAAGATGGATGGATGGATGGGAGACAAAAGATCAACGTTTCAGCTTTTATTTCCAGGTATTTACATCTGAGCTGATGCACAAGTCAGGAGAAAGCATTGTCTGTAAGGATATATGTCAAAAAAGACAAGTCTTCCCTCACCCACCCCGTCCTTGGGTCCTCCACCAGAGTCCTGGGAGCTTGAGGGTCCGTCGTTTCTCAGCTGTTCCTGACTGATTTCGTCTGGATGGAGAGTTCTGGTGTTTCTCCAGGTATCTGTTGGAGCCACTTCTGGACCCGAGTGCTGTGATGACTACAGTTACTACATTTGCTTTCACCTTCCAGGCCTTCTCCAGGTTTTCTTGAGGCCTTGGTACTTCTCCAGTTTCTCATGCTCCTTTTTCCTGATATTTCCATCATTGGGGATGGATACATCGATCACTACGGCTTTCCTCTGCTGCTTATCCATGATTACTATGTCCGGTTGGTTGGCCACCACCATTTTATCTGTCTGGATCTGGAAGTCCCAGAGGAACTTAGCCCTTTTACCCTCCACCACCTTGGGAGGTGTCTCCCATTGGGACTTGGGGATCTCCAGTCCATATTCTGCAGATGTTCCTGTACACTACGCCGGCTGCTTGGTTGTTGCCTGTATTCTTTGCCTGCCAGGATCTGTTACCCTGCTGGGAGGTGCTGGATTGTTTAAGGTGTCCCTTTTCTGACGTTACAGTACAACCGACCTCATACTACGAGAATCATAAAGCATAGAAACATCCTGGCTCAAACGTCCTCCGTTCTACAGGAACAGGAAACATGGACATGTGTAAAGATTTGTGGGAACCTGTTTGTGCAGTCAGAGCCTGAACTGAACTCGTTACACGATCAAACCAACGTCTCTACAGCTGGCGTCCAGGATGTCCAGGCCTTATAAATGCTTCAGGTGGACAGGATGAATGAGAGTAAATGGTGAAGAACAGAGAATTTGTTGGAATGTGAACATTCTTCTCTGTACTTGCTCTTCCCTTCAACAATATTAGAAAAGTTTCCACCTCCTTCTTTTCTCCTCTTCCTCTCTCTTTTATGTTCTAACTATTTAGTTTTCATCCTTCTGACCAAACAGGCCGAGTTAGCGCTGTCTCCATTCCCAAATGTCTCCACCTGGAGGGCTGATTGAGTATGTGTGAGTTTGATTCTGTGTGTATGTAACATATGTGAAGGTTCAGCTGTTTGAGCCCAGCATCATGAACGGAAGGTAGACCCCCCCTCCTGCACTGAGGCCTTGTGCTGCTTTCGGATGGAAAGACGGTGTGAGGACACGACCCCTGTACTGCCTTCTCTTCACCGGCTGCCCGTCTCATTAAAATAGTTGTTATAAAAGTTTTACTTTTGGTTTTTAAACGTCTAAATGGTCTGGCACCTTCCGGAGCTTCTGCACCGTCATCGTCCTGTCAGAGCTCTGAGATCCGAAGACCAGATGCTCTTAGTGGTTCCGAGGACTCGACTTGTGACTCGTGGAGACAGAGACTTGTCTATAGCAGCCCCCAAATTCTGGAATAATCTCTTTCTTTGAGGTCTGCTACGACTTCAAGTCTCTTTTAAAAACTCATCTTTTTAAATTGGCTTTTAACTCCGGAGAGCAGGACTACTAGACCCCCTTTCTTGTTTTGTCACATATTGTTTATTTAACAGTTTTTCTTTCAAGCTTTTAATGTTGATTTATTAATTTAACATGTTCAGCACTTTGGATACCTTGTGGTTTACGAAATGCTCTATAAGTAAAGTTTAGATTTATTGATTGATTCAAAAGCTTCATGTTGTCTGAAGGTGTAGAAGATGTTTAGTTTGTCTTTTTAAAATGTGTTGCTGCTGCTGTGGCTTTTTTTTTCTCCTTCTGGTTCCATTCTCCCCTTTCCCCCTCTTTCTCTTTCCCGCCAGTCCGGTCCAGCAGTTATAAGCAGAAATAAGAAAAAAACATATTTTTGATTTTGATAATAAAATAAAGAATAAAATGTAAGAATCAAGAGGGGGACTCATGTCCAAAAGGCTCCTCTTGGAAGAGTAAATGTGTTCTGCACAACACGGCAGCCAGAACATCATTCTGCTGTGATGACGTTCGACAGGACAGGTTAAATAAAAACATGGGAATCATGGCTCACATGTGGTTGAGACATAAGTTTCACATGTGAGTCACATGACTAACACATGTGAATGTAAACAAAATGTATCAGATGACATGCTGTTGAGACGTCTGGTTCACATGTCAACCATGTGAATGTGATTCACATTTGAATCACGCGTGTGGTACATGAGATTCACATGTGCATGTACGTGTGGAGCAGATGTGTGTTTTTGCGTGAGGGGATGAAGACTGTGGTGTTGTAGGACGTAAACTTCATTCCTGGCCGGTGGATTTCCTATCAATCGGAACATTGTGATAAGAGCGAGAGCGATTTTAATAGCCGCCAGAGTTAATGAGCTGCCTGTGTTCAAAGTGCAAGTGACAGGATGAAAAGCAGGAGATAAAAGTGATGAGACTGAATGGACAGAACTGCGTGTCCACTGCAGACTGAGAGACTACCAACCCTGGAAAGAGGAAATGTGAAAGGTGATGCGTGCAGACTGCAGAAAAAATGGAAAACAACCATAAAAAAAGCACAAATGTTTGCTTTAATAACAAAAAGATAAATTAAAGTCTGAAATATTTTGCCCTGTCATACACTACAAGCAGTGCAGGGGGAAAATATTGAGTAAAAATTGATTATGTGTCCAACATCACTCATAATGATTGCCCAAAATAACACACTGTTTCTTTAATGTTTTATATGATGGATGCAACGTTTGCTTGCTTGTTGTCATGATTGCATTCATGATGCTATAATTTACATCTGTTAGGTTAATTTTAACCTCAGCAGGAAATAACAGGGTGTAAAGCAGCTTCATGGTCGTTGTGTTTATCTGCTTGCCTCATTTAACGTCGTAGTCAAACCGGAGTGGCCATCATGGTGAAGAAACAAGAAAAAAATCCTGACAGGTGGTGATATGTACAATATAGATCAACTCTCTTTTGATTCATTAACATCTGGTTTTACATGTCTGGAACTAACTGTGGGGGAAAAATCAAGGTAATGTCTGTTTATAATCACTTCACTAAGTTTGACCGATCATTTGTTTGTTTGCACAAAAATATCTAAACAACCAATCACATGACAGCAAAGTCGTGCTGAAGATCAAACTGAGCAACTGAGCAACCTTAAACATCAGTTTAAGGTTGTTGGTCTGAGTGTTTACTGGGATTTTCACACACAACCATCTCCAGTGGTTCCAGAGAAGAGAAAACATCCAGATGTTGATGTCAGAGGTCAGAGGAGAATGGTCAGACTGGTTGGAGATGATGGAAAGACAACAGGAAGTCCAGTCAGCACTGGTTCCAACCAGAACATCATGTCTGAACATGCAACCCGTCCAGCCTGGAAGCAGATGGTCTCCAGCAGCAGAAGACCACAGCGGGTTCCCTCCTGTCAGTAAGAACAGGAAACTGAGGCTACAATTCCCACAGACTCACCAGAACTGGACAATAGAAGATGGAGAAACGTTGCTGGTCTGATGAGTCTCCAGTTCAGCTCCACATTCACATGGTAGGATCAGAATCTGCAGCATCAGAATCAGGATCAGCAGCTGTTTCAGGCAGATGATGTGCTCGTACATGTCAGAAAACCCTGCTGGAGGACTTACGTTTGTTTTTTTAACCCTGTTTGTGAGAAAAATGACCCCTCATGTTGACGTCTCCGACATCAAACACAAACACTCACACAAACATTGCTTTCCATGAGTTCATGCTTGGGAAATATGGGCAATAATGGTGTGACTTTTGACAAATTCCATGCATCAACTGGGACCAGATGGATCCCTAATGTCCACACACACACACACACACACACACACACACACACACACACACACACACACACACACACACACACACACATCTAAGCAATGTTTCCAGAAACTTCTGGATAGAACAGGGATGTTATTAGAGCCCATGTGCAGACAGAAGCATATGTTTATACATTTTATGCAAACAGATGTCTTCTCTGCAGAAACTCTATCTAACTTTATTTTATAGAAAATTTTATCCCAATGCAAATTTAATAAACACATTAAATCCTTTCATGTTTGTCATGTAATGCTGACGATGCAACAAACATCTTCCAGATAGAAAACAAATGAATAAAGACATTTATAGGCCATTTTATCAGGTCCAACCAACTTGTACTGCTTTGGAACCCTTTTACCTTCAGAACTTCCTTAATTCTTTTGGAGGTATTTACTGTGCAATATGTCGTATTTCTTATAGTGTAATTCTTTTGCTGGCTGGTTAGCATTAAGAGGCAGAAGATCTGTTCAACAGGACTTTAAGCAAAGTTTTACCATAAAATGATGCAAAATGTCTGAGAAATTGCACATATCAGATTTGTCACACTGGACTCTGTTGGGTTAGGAAGCAGAGTGTAGGGTTACAGTGTCATGTTGCAGTTTTTCTTCTGTGTTTACTGCACAAACCAACCAATCAGATAACCATGTTGCAAGCACAGAAGTGGTCTGGAAGAGGTGGGTGTCAGGCGTCCATGGCCCTATGTGGAGCAGACGGCGGTGAGACCAGAACCGAACTTGTGCAGATCCTCCAGAGTTTAAATCCAGCTTCGGTTTTTAACATTTGACCCTTCAGTCATGGAAGCCATCTTAAACTGATGCTCAAACCCAAAGTAATTTTCAAACTGCTTCTCCGTCTGGAGAAAGCCTCTGCTGTCACCAGAAATCTTGACTGTTTCAAGATAACAAAATAAGCGTTATAATAAATAATTCTGAACTCAGGTTCCCTGCAGATCCTGACTTTCCCTTTGCTTTTGACAGTAAAAAGAAAGGCCCGAGCAGGGGTTTGCCTCTCAAATGTAAATCTGTACCACAGAGTTCGACTCTCAGGGAGGAAAGTCTTCAGGGAACTGAGCTGCATCTGCAATCGCAGCTTCAAAAAGCAGCTCTGACGCTTGGCTTACGGCTGCAAGTCAAGACCAGACGTGAGGAAATATGTTTTTTGCTGTCTGGGCTCATTTGCTAATGGTGAAACTCAGCTCCCGACTGCCCCTTTTTCCAGCCAACTAATAGATAAATCACCCCCCTACCCGCGTCTCGTTGTGCTGCAGTGCAGCCGGTCACAGTGGCTATATGCTCTCCCTCTTTATTCCATCTCTTTTTTTATTTGCAGCTCTATCTCTCTGTGTCTTACTCTCAGGAGCTGTGAAATAGTTTATGGGATGGGTGATGGAGCGGCAGCTTGGCACGTCGCACCGACGCTGTGAAGTTCCATCAGAGACGCAGAGTGTAATAAAAGCAGAGGGAGAGAGAGCTCAGAGGCCTCTCTGTGAACGGCTGGGTCTTTGATGCAACATTAGGCAGCTGCTGCAGTGAACAGAGGGAGAGCTGCGGCACTGGAAGTGTGTCAGTGTGTTTGCATGTGAGAAACTCTGTCATGTGCAAAGTGTTTGTTCGACCTGCATAAGGTCTCCATTTATCAAATAATTTGTAATCCTGTTTCTTCTTTTCAAAGCTGCAACCTCAATTTCTGATCGACTTTCACGTTTTTGCACCTTTTACACCCTATTGAATTCATGGCACCAAGAGTTAATGCAGTTCTGGAGGAAAAAAGGCTCCAAGCTGGTAGCAAGCTGGAGCCAGCATATCAGATGCCATATGAACGCCTTTACTGATAGATATTTTTGGTAAGTAATAGTTTTGCTTTTCTTAGCCAAGAATCCTGTTAAAAATAAACAATTTATGCTTCTTAATTAGCTATATTAATTGTATTTTCCTTGGTATCTGTATTAAATGTGAACTTCTAATACTCTAATAACCTCAAGGATGGAGGAACATTTTACACAACCATATACCACATGCTTCATGGGTAAGTTAGAGCAGTGGTTAATAACCTATTTCCCATAAAGAGCATACTAAAGAGCAATGGACCCCCTGACCCACCTCCTGCTGAAACCCGGCTGGCTTTTATGCTTTCAGAAGCAAGATTCTCACTGTAAGTCTTGCATTCTGGCTGACTCCTGTCTTAGAGCCAAAATTAAACTAACAGCATATAACCTTTTGTTTTTGTTTTTTTTAAAACAAAAAAATGAATGACTCAATAAATAAACTGTTTAGGGACAATGTGTAAACATTAATCACAATGCCTCTGATTGTTGACAGCCTCAGAGACCTCAGACAGATTGGGAACCGCTGAAATAATAGATTCATGTTACTGGTTTTGAATATCCAGCATTGTAAGTGTCATTTTACAAGAACAACAGCTTATGCCAGACAAACAAATAGCCAGATAGCCAGGTAAGCATGTAGCCACATAGCTAGATAGCTATGTAGCCACGTAGCCAGGTGGCCACATAGCCATGTAGCCGCATAGCCAGATAGCCAGGTAAGCATGTAGCCAGGTAATCAGATAGCCAGGTAGACAGGTAACCATGTAGCCAGGTAGCCAGATAGCTAAATAGCCAGGTAGCCATATAGCTAAATAGCCAGGTAGCCATATAGCTAAATAGCCAGGTAGCTAGATAGCCAGGTAAACATGTAGCCAGGTCGCCAGATAGCCAGGTAGCCAGAAAGCCAGGTAACCAAGTAGCCAGGTACTTATGGAAGCCTTTCTCCTTTATTTCTGTTCCTAATTCCTTATAAAACTTTGCATTTTGTTTACCATCAAGCATGGAAGTGAAAGTCTTTCACTTCAAATATTAGTAAAAAGTTTTTTTTCTCCTCCATTTATACATAGGGCTCCATCTTTACTTCAAATGAACTGGTCATGTGATCCCCACATTTGGTGACGTGTAAATGTTTAAGGAGTGTTTTCATTATACTTTTGAGATATACTTCTTTATCAGCACATCTGAAAAACCACCTGATAAAATCTTTTTATAGATATTTGAGAGTTATCTCCATTACTAGCACTTCAGTTTGTCACCATCTCAGTCACTAATAAAGCTAATGATGCTGTAGCGTCCACATCATTTCACCACCAGCAGCCCGAACCACTAATGAACAGATATGCTCCATTCATTCTCATTAAAGCAATTTTCTTTTCCTTCCCAAGTACTGACACGATTTACATGCAGCATTGTTCAAAATGACTGAGTGTAAAACCTTTCCTCTGCATATGCTCATAATGGATGTACAGGGTGGTTGATAATCAATCAGAAAAAGTCTGTTGGGTTGTTTGGTTCACAGTCCTTAAACAGGAGATTCTATCCAAATGTGACACATTGAAGTCATTACAGCTTCATCAATAAATTATTGTTGTGAGTGCCGAAGCAGTATCACAACACAGAATGTGAAGTAAAGTGACATGAAGTCTGGATCACGTTAGCACCTCGATTCTTCTGTTTTTCAGTCCTCCTGTTGCTGGGATCATTGTTCTCTTTTACAACTTCTGTCAAGCTCAGGCAGATGCACTCGCATTAGACTCTAGAATATGCAAGGGGCGCTAACGGTCCACTCAGTGACATCAAGGTCTCCAGGTAACGTGGCTACATAACAAACAGATGCTTGAAAGCTGGAGTGGGGTTTTTGTGCCGACATGCTGTGTTTGGTTTTACCAAATCTTCTACTATTTGTTAAGAATGATGTCTTCACTTTGATCTGGTCTGCATTATGAAATTAGGCATGTTTAGACAGACGCATTGTTGGGAACAAGGTCCTGTCCCAAGTGGAGGGTTAAAGCAGGGATACTCAATCCTGTTCCTTAGGGGCCGGTGTCCTGCAGGTTTTCCAAGTGACCTCATTGCAACACACCTGATTCAAACCAATATGTATTTAACAGACATGTGCAGAGCTTGTCTGAGTCTGGGTCAGGTGTATTCCAGCAGGGACACATGGAAAACCTGCAGGACACCAGTCCTCAAGGACCAGGATTGAGGATTCCTGGATTAAATAATCTTGGAGTCTTGTCCATGAGTGAGGGAAGGATGGAGCGCAAGATTGGCGGGTGGAACGGTGCAATATCTGCAGTGATGAGGACTCTGCATTGATCTGTTTTGGAGAAGAAGTAACTGAGCCAACAGTAGAAGCTCTTGATTTGCCCGTCGATGTCAGTTCCTACCCTCACGTACGATCACGAGCTGCGTAGCGATGGAAAGAGTGAGATTGCAAATTCAAGCCACCAAAAGGGCAGTGCTCTTTCTTAGAGGTAAGATGAGAAGCTCGGTCATCTGGGAGGGATTCAGAGTTGAGTTGTTTCTCTGCCACATACGCCTTTCTGGTGAGATGGAGATGCTCAGGGAACATCTATTTCAAGTAGAAACCCAATTCAGGACATGATAGAAGGTCTACATTTCTCTGCTGTCCTGCGAATCCTTCAGGATCCCTCTGGAGGAGCTGGCACATGTGGCTAGGGAGGTTGAAGTCTGGGCTTCCCTCCTTAGGCAGCTGCTGGCTAGCTGGCTGCATGGAAGGGTGGATGGATGGATGGATGGATGGATGATGGATGATGGATGATGGATAGATGAAAGAATGGATGATGATAGATGAAAGGATGGATGGATGATTAATGGATGGATGGATGGCTGGATGGATGGCTGGATGATTGATAGATGAAGGGATGGATGGATGGATGGATTGATGGTTGGATGATTGATAGATGAAGGGATGGATGGATGTATAGATGAAGGGATGGATGGATGGATGGATGGATGGATTAATGGATGGATGGATGGATGGATGGATTGATGGCTGGATGACTCAATCTGTTGGTTTCCTTATATAGGCTATTATGAATTGGCCTTCATTATGTTTTCCCCTCTGTCTGTAAAGCGTCTTGAGATGGCATTGCCGTGATTTGACGCTATATAAATAAAGTTGAATTGAATTGAATTGAATTGATGATTGATAGATGAAGGGATGGATAGATGAAGGGATGGATGGATGGATGGATGAATGGATGATGGATGGATGGATGGATGGATGGAGATGATGGAAATATAAAATGCTTATTGTAAACCAGCCAATCAGAAGATGCTGATCCGATGATGCTCGTCCAGATCATAACTTCATTCGATGGAGAGGTGTGTGTTATTCCTGCTGTTGTTACGATCAGGATGCATGAAAATACATTTTTTCTGAAGACTGGAAATGACCTGTACTGCGTATCCCCGGCACATCCTCCATGCTGTTTACTTGCCCTGTATCTCCTGCTTAATAAAGTTTACTTGTTATCATGTAGAGCTTTGTTTCTCAGTCCTGGTCCTTTGGAAACCCACACCTTACCCACTCTGTATGTTTTAGTTCTTCATTCTAGCACACCTGATGCAGATTAACTGCTGGGATGACCAGTTCCAGTCAGGTCTGTTTACAGTCGGGGTCTCCAAGGACCAGGATGGAAAAGCACTATGAAGTCTGTAATATTCCCAAACTCGTCGATCTCACTTGATCTTATTATTTTATTATTTTGACATTTCCAGCTCCAGTGTTTTCCCCATGTGGATCAGGGGGGCTGGGGGGTCCAGTTTTGTGGTTGTGGTTTGGACCCCCAGCCTGCCTGGGTCTGGACTGTTTCTGTGTTGGTTTCTGCGGTCACACTGGTTCCAGATGTGGATGGATGTTGTCTTGTGGCTTTTTCAGATGCAGCTCTGCAAACTGAAGCTGGAGTGAAGATGCTTTCTCCTGCAACCTTTCCAAACAAGCAACCCGTATTCAGTAGTTTTTCTAATTGCACTGTCGTCATGAACTTTAACATTTAAGATGCTAACTGAGGCCTGGAGAGTCTGAGATGTAGCTTTTAGGCTTTTCAGTTTGACTTCGGCCTGAGTTTGCTGGGAATTCCTCTCCTGAGGAGACTGGAAGCTGAACTAAGGGTTTTGGTAGAAATGGTCCTTTAACCCCTTACAAATGGATGGATAACAGCAGATGCTCCCCTAAAATCTGTCTTTTCTGTTTTGCATTGTGTTAACACACCTAAATGGGTGTCCTGCCAGAGTCCTGACCAGAACCAGCAGGAGAGACCATATTTCTCCAGTTTTAGCCTCTCTTCATTGGCTGCCTGTTGAATCTAGAATAGAATTTAAAATCCTTCTCCTTACATATAAAGCCCTCCACAACCAGGCACCACTATATATATATCTCTTATGGAATAAGCTCCCAGTTAATGTTAGGGAAGCAGACACCCTCCCCACCTTTAAGACTAGGCTGAAGACTTATCTTTTTGATAAGTCCTATAGCTCGGGATGGTTAGCATCCCTTAGTTATGCTGCTACAGGTTTAGACTGCTGAGGAACATTTCCTGATACACTGAGCTTCTTTCTCTCTCTCTTTTACCCCCCCCCCCCCCCCCCCACCCCCCCCAATAACAGTGTTGCAGTGTTGCATCCATAGACTGTATAAAAAGATGGACGGAGCCTCCGTGACGTCACCCGTAGGTTTCTGAAGAGCTGAATTGAAGCTCGGTGGGCGGTTCCTACCATCACCATCTTGGCAGGGGCATGTGCGTCATCTCGCCTGGAAAATACAAATATGGGCAAAGAGGTGGAGCTGAGAGGGGGGCTGTGAGCGTCATGGTGGATGATTGACATCAAGCGAACTCCGAGCTTTCTGTAGCTAAGAGCTAACCGAGCTAACCCGGAGATAACAGGAGCTAACCAGCTAACGGAGGTAAGCGGGCTAAAGCTAAGTCACGTTGTTAACCGGCTAAAAACCGCGGTTGTTCTATGTTCTTCTTACTTGAAGCCAGAGTTGGTACCTGTCAATCAAAACGACACGCCCCTGAATTTGCTGAACTTCGAGATTAAATTACTTTTAAACGGGCGAGTTAGAAAAAAATTCACTCCCCCCACAGTTGTCATGAAGGTAAACCTGACCTATTAAACCTAAAATGGATTTTTGAACCAGGCTGTAAACATGTTTATTTCTGCTGTGAAGTTTGTCTTTTTAACATGGGAGTCTATGGGGATTTGCTCTGTTTTGCAGCCCCTGGTGGATGAAGGGGGAACTGCAGTTTTATGCACTTCTGCATAGGCTTCACTTTTAACCGCCAGAGGTTGCCGCTTGGTTGCATCATTAACATGTATGTCTCCTGTCTCAGCAGGTCTCCCTGGCCGGGAGTAGCAGTTCCTGTTGTCTGTTGTCTTTCTGTCCTCTTACCCCACACAGCAGAGGCAGATGGCTGCCTGTCCTGAGCCGGGTTCTGCCGGAGGTTTCCTTCCTGTTAAAAGGGAGTTTTTTCCTTCCCACTGTCGCCAGTGTGCTTGCTCAGGATGGGAGATTGAGTTGGAGCCTCCAACTCAATCTGTTGGTTTCCTTATAAAGGCTGTTATGAATTGGCTTTCATTGTGTCTTTTTTTTCCTGTCTGTAAAGCGTCTTGAGATGGCATTGCCGTGATTTGACGCTATATAAATAAAGTAGAATTGAATTGAATTAAATTGAGCTTGTACTGCTAGGTCACTTAATCCGGTGTATTATTGTCTCACAACCCAGCTGTTATTTGTTGTTCTTATCATATATTACCAAAGCAATGAGATGGAGTGCATTTAATAAAACATTAAAGACGGCATCGAAGACCAACAGTTGTGTGCAACCTTCTTCACACTTTGATCAACTACATTGACTCTTTTTTGGCTTTTGACTTCTTTGACACAAGTCTCATGCAGGAGACGAGATGTGAGACGGACAAGAGACACTGAAGGTCGTTTGAGACGGAAGAGTGCTTGACAGAATAAGGGCACACCTCGAGTGTATTTGCATATCAAGAGGAGATGCCTGCTGCATTCCAGTTTGTGATGATTGTGACAAAAAATCTCATATTTAGAATAAATACGAGTTGCAGTGAAGTTGGAGTTATAAAGCTGAGATAGAAGGTCTATTGTGGTTTAATTTGTACATCTAAGGCTTGTAAGGACGAGGAATGCTGCTGGATATGTCTGGTGGTTTGATGCGAATATTAATGGTTTCGATATCGAGGCTGGTATCAGTAAAACCAACCAGTAGTAGGTTTTTGCTTTTGTCTTCATTTTTCTCAAACAATTTTGTGATGAAAAGGGAATTACGGAAATATTTCATTATCTTGTGACATTGTTGATGTTGTTGTTTTATATTGTTTACAAATTAAACAGCTTAAGCCAAAAATTCTTCAACAAAAAAAGTTTTTACTTTGTTTTATTATGATCATAATCATGTTTAATAATTAAAGGTAAAATGGTTAAATGTGAAATTTCTAACAAAAAGCATCTGTGTTGATATTATCAGCATAGATATCGCTGATACTTTTCCTGGTTATACTTGGTATCAGATCAATACCAGAATTTGCAGTATCGCCTCAGATGACAGGCATCAACTTTCTCAGTTAACACAGACTTTTCTTCATTCAAACTCCATTTGAAGAGGGAGTTTGACATGTTGATGATATGAAATGTATTTAGTTAACTGGACTGACAAAGAAGGAACACACACACATTGATATTTAATATGAAGAACCAACAGTAAGTATCTTTCTATGGCAACATGACATAAACTAGCACAAAAAAGTACAAAAATGTGCTAGCCGATTGTGTCTCCCCTTTAATAATAGCAGTAGGTGTTATAATATGCATCACTGGGAAGCCTGACGTATAAATTGGAAGGTTTGTGTTTCTGTGGAATGAGCAACACAGCTAAACGTGTGTGTGGTGTCCTTCAAAATAAAAGTACCAAAATTACAATTTAATCCAAATAATTTACCAGCAGATGGATTTATTCCTGCAAAACCATGACATGCTTTAAAAATAATTCCCAAAATGTTTTCTGCATTTATGAAACTTCAGCTCTTAGGCCCCCTGACCCCCGTACCCCCAGGAAAAAACTAAATCTGTAAATAAATCTGTATAAATTTATTAATAATCCAAAACTAATTTAGCATCATGAAACAAATGTATGCATCACTGTCTCGCAAGACAACATCCAAACCATGAAATAACCTAAAAAGATGCCAAAGCAACAGTCTTCCAGATGCTCCAGTTATATTGAGGATCCCAGCAGGTTTCCTGTGACCCTGAGAGAATTCAGGTAATCTTCTGCCAAACAGCCTTAAAATAAGGAGTGATGGTTTTTCTGATCATGAATCTGGATGGGTTGCTGTCACAGATTCCTCTAACCTGAGGTATACACTCACCAGACACGATGAGGTCTGCCCTCCTAGTACCTCATCGGACCCCGTTTTACCCCCGGAACTGCACCTGGTGTGGTCTCCTGCTGCTGCAGACCATCTGCTTTAAGGTTTTAAACATTTTCATGGAAAATCCAAGTTTTTTTCTGCAAATGTAAACTTTTTTCAAGAATAATTTACTTATTTTAGTGTAAAACGTCTTAAAAAAATGTAGTTAATAACCTTTAAATAGAACCAAGTGTGACGTTACACACAGCGTTGTCATAACAACAACAAAAGATGCATTTATTTACTTTTTCTCCAACAATAAATGATGAAACACCTGATTGGGCTCGTGAATCTGAACTTTAAGGCATCCTCACAGTTTTTCTTTTGGTGACAGTAAATCAGTGTGTTTAACTTTCCCTCCATCAGCATCAGGATGGTTGTCTCTGAGAAGCACCTGACAGCGGATTGGCCCCGCCCACTTCCCCTCCACGCGGCCCCACCTGCCGCGTCCCACGCAGCTGCAGCTGATGGTGGAACGACTCGCGTGACGGAGCTCCACGCAGCTTGCAGGATCTTCAGCGCGTGGATATTTTTGCTCCTGTCACGCAGCGGGACGTCTCTGTTTAGGGAAGAAGAGGAACGGTATGCGCGTTGGGTCCGTGAACGTCTCAGAGAAGTTCAAGGAGCGGACAGAAAGAGGATTCTCCTCCTGACAGAGCTGCTGCTTCATCCCACGGATACATCCCACTTCCCATCTCTGCATGGCAAAGTTCCTGGCTGAAATACTGGGCTGCACGCTTCCAGACAAGGGATCCTCTCCTCTGTTTGAGGTGAGAATCGTTTCAGATCCTCTAACATCCAGTAGATCTGCAACCCGGTGGTCTGAAGGGGCTGGAATCACGCCCCTCGTGACCCTGAACAGGTTAAAGTACACAGAGCCTCAGTAAATGAAACAGCTATATTTCTCCATTCTTTTCTGTTCAGCACACTTCACATCACGAGACTTGTCATTTATTTCTCTCTTTTCACCAGTAAGGTGGTTTCAGCAGGGGGTCAAACTGGTCAATGCAACACAGTTTGATTTCAAGTTGACTGGAGCAGGAAAATAATGGAGCTGGGAAAGTACTTGTTGTTCCTGTTGTGGATGGTAGTATCCAGAACATTGTTCCTGTTGTGGATGGTAGTATCCAGAACATTGTTCCTGTTGTGGATGGTAGTATCCAGAACGCCGTTCCTGTTCTGGATGGTAGTATCCAGAACGCCGTTCCTGTTCTGGATGGTAGTATCCAGAACGCCGTTCCTGTTCTGGATGGTAGTATCCAGAACATTGTTCCTGTTGTGGATGGTAGTATCCAGAACATTGTTCCTGTTGTGGATGGTAGTATCCAGAACGTTGTTCCTGTTGTGGATGGTAGTATCCAGAACGTTGTTCCTGTTCTGGATGGTAGTATCCAGAACATTGTTCCTGTTGTGGATGGTAGTATCCAGAACGTTGTTCCTGTTCTGGATGGTAGTATCCAGAACGTTGTTCCTGTTCTGGATGGTAGTATCCAGAACGCCGTTCCTGTTCTGGATGGTAGTATCCAGAACATTGTTCCTGTTGTGGATGGTAGTATCCAGAACGCCGTTCCTGTTCTGGATGGTAGTATCCAGAACGCTGTTCCTGTTCTGGATGGTAGTATCCAGAACGCCGTTCCTGTTCTGGATGGTAGTATCCAGAACGCCGTTCCTGTTCTGGATGGTAGTATCCAGAACATTGTTCCTGTTGTGGATGGTAGTATCCAGAACGCCGTTCCTGTTGTGGATGGTAGTATCCAGAACGTTGTTCCTGTTCTGGATGGTAGTATCCAGAACGCCGTTCCTGTTCTGGATGGTAGTATCCAGAACGCCGTTCCTGTTCTGGATGGTAGTATCCAGAACGTTGTTCCTGTTCTGGATGGTAGTATCCAGAACGCCGTTCCTGTTCTGGATGGTGGTATCCAGAACGCCGTTCCTGTTCTGGATGGTAGTATCCAGAACGCCGTTCCTGTTCTGGATGGTAGTATCCAGAACGCCGTTCCTGTTCTGGATGGTAGTACCCAGAACGTTGCTGGGATCTATATTTCTCTGATATCTTGTAAAACCTGTTGGGAACTTCTGGATTTTCTCACCCTTTATTGTGGAGTTTTATGCAGACATACTGAAAATGGTTCTATCTGGGAATAAGAGAGTATCCTGGATCCAGATGCTGATCCGGATCAATTCTAACGTATAATGGAATTTAGACCAGGATTCCTGGTTCCCAGTGTGCATGAGCAGTTTGCACTGCTTTATAGACTGGGGGGGGGGCTGGTATTGTGTGGGGGGTTGGGGGGGCCTTTGTTGTGTTTATCTACAGGTGTAGTGGCTTGTCTGGAATCTGTGGTTGGGTTGCAGTTTTTCTATGTGCTGCATCTTTTTTTCTGTCCATTATACTTTTATTTTCTGTTCTTTTTTTTCCATCCTTTTTCCGTCAGGTCCAGCTGTACCATGTACATTACGTAAAACATTTATTTAAAAAAAGTAACTAAAATAAGAATTGAGATTTTGAGGAGATCTTTATATAAAGATCATCTTCACCAAGCAAATGTTCTCCACCATTCTGCTGCTTTAAAGCCGTAAAATAAAAAGTGTGAGCATGAGAACATAAACTTTTTAGCAACAATCGAGAGATTTTTCGAAATTAAGCTATTCCCATTATTGCGATATTTAGGTTTGTCGTATTCTATGGGTGATGGAAACGCAGAGTTAAAGCAGTTCTAAAGGAAAGTTGCTACTGGAAAAGTTGAACCTCATCAAGCGTAAATGTACAGGCTGTTTCTTCATTGTCATTTCTATGGCAACAGGAGGCTTTGTCTATCACGATGATTGACACCTGATACTGTGTACTGCCTCATTAACGGTGATCTATGTGGGTTCAGGTGTTAAACTGCTGCTTCCTCTGAATGCTCCACTCTGTGATGGTGTGTATGCATCCAGATTAGTGCACATTATTTTGTGTCTACACTGTTATCGTTCTAAATGATCAGCCCAAGGTCTGTTGCTGTTGCTCATAATAAGATTGCATAACTTGTTTCCGTGCCTCTACTTGTTGCCTGGCCAACGTTTGCTGGGATTTTAAAAGATTTTCTCCCTGCTGAAAGGATTTTAGGATGATTGTAGATGCCCTGGTGATTCTTGACCTATGATGTGTTGCATGTTGCACTGAAAGCGGAATCAGGAAAAGAAATGGCGGAGACTCAAGTGCTGCCAGTATTTGGGTCAGTGTGCCACAAACTGTGTGTCACGCATGGACACACTGCACCTGAGAGCTGCTTTTTGTTGCTGTGAAGCTGCATGGTGATTAAATGGACGTGTGTCATCTTTATGATTACATCTGATTATGATTCAAGTGCTACGCTTCGATTATTAAACGTCTATCAGGATTTTCCCGCATCTTTTTTTCCGCATTGAGGGTTTTTTCTCACTCTGTGGCTTGAATTATATGACTTTAGTCTCTAATTAATCAAGTAACCAAAGAGATTTATATCCACCATCTTTTATTTAAATGGAACTGTAAATAAATGCAACACATATTGAATATATTTTTCATATTGTCTTTTAATGTTTCCAGGGAATCTACAGGAAAAATATGTTAGCATTAGTTAGCAGCAACAAGCTCCACTAACGGAGCTGTTGTCATGTTTGTAGTATGAATATTAGATTATTTTGGCATTAAACAGCTTCCATATGCAGTAAGTCTTGTCCAGGTCTCGTCTGTTCTCATCTCCACAAAAAGCAAAATGTTAGCCTTCAAGCCCGAAAAGTAAAATTTAAGGTTTAGAAACATTAGCAGGAAGGCTAGCTACTAGCTTCCTGCTAGCTCTGCTGTGTACTGTTTCCATCCTGGATGCTTTAAGGGGACGAACTGGTGCGTCTTCTTAATGTCCTTTATTTACCATAAATAAACATTTATATCTATTAAAATGTGTATAAAGCTTAATTTACTTATTGGACTCAAGATCATGTCAGACCAAGTCCTTTTTAAAATGAGTACAAACGGAGAA
Source organism: Telmatherina bonti (assembly GCF_933228915.1). Lineage (NCBI taxonomy): Eukaryota > Metazoa > Chordata > Actinopteri > Atheriniformes > Telmatherinidae > Telmatherina > Telmatherina bonti. The sequence goes on along the minus strand of NC_136611.1, from coordinate 5,639,013 downwards.
GTTTAGCTTCCCACTGACTTTTCTTAGTATTAGCATTTTAGTAGCTTTGATAAATCTCTTGTCTGTCAGTAAACCAGGTAATTTTCTATAAGACACATCAGCCTGCCATTTAAAAAAGAGGCTCTCCTGGACTTTGGCAGATTTCCACACTTTGGCACCCCCTTATGGAGACTAATTCTCCATTCTTCTTGCAAGCCGTCTCCTCTCTGAGCTCTCTCCAGCTAGTAAAAGTCAATCAGAATCTCAGGATTCTTGCTTGGCCACTCTATTTCGTCTTGAGTCTCCTTGGTGAATCAGCCATGGTGCACGTTTAAAAACGAAGTCTTGACATCCAGTTACTGGTGTGTGACACAGTGTCGTAAACCAAAACACAGCTGTGGTGTGAAGCCTGGGGCTGGTAAAGAATAGTTCAGTTTTTCAGTCTCAGGACGCTGTAGGTCCAGGAAGGTATCATAGGCATCAAATGGAGTCAGAAGCAGAGTTTTAAGGTAGGAAACTTGTGTTAAGCTTGTAGATAGCAAACTGAGAGTAATGGGTTGGGACTTATTAGCTCTTTCAGGAGATTTCTGTGGCACCAGTTCTTAAGAAATGTCGGTTTAAGTCATTTTGTGTCGCTTCTTCCTGCTATTAAGAAGGAAGGTTCCATGCAGAAATAGACAGAATATAACCAGATCAGAGGACATGATGGTGTTCATGTGACTTGTCTGATTTCATTGATAGAAGTATTCGGAAAAAATTAATTCTTTAGTTGATTGTTTTGTTCATAAAGAGGCCTGAGCAGTTGTTGCATAAGAGGAGCTGTAAATGAAAAATGGGTTACGGTTTGTTCTCATTCCACACACACAATCTTTAATCCACAACCACCACGGGATTGCCAATCCATCAAGCCTCATCTCAATCTGCTCAGCATGCTCCACATAAGCCACATGTTAAAATCATCTCAGGAATGTGTCCAAGAGGTCATGTAGTAAATTCTGGGAAAATTAAATGATGACCTCTGCTATTCCACTAAGAATTTTGTGGTGAAGATCAGATTGCATAACGTCTTTCAAATTCCTCCTTAAACTATGGTGAGAGTCCAGGTTCTGGAGAGGAGGTCAGGAGGGAGGCATGAGGTCAAGATTATATTGTAGGTGCAGTACTTAACCAGGATGATAGGCGAGGCTTGGGGGTCCAAAGACAAAGCAAGGGTATATGTCCAGAAAATCCAAGAGGTAAGAGATGTCCATCGTGGGCAAGGAGAGGAATCCAGTGGCGTGGAGAGGTGGGTCGGCAACAGGAGACGATCCATAAAAAGCTGGACAATAAGAAGACGTTGGTCTGGTGATAATCTGGCAGAGGGGAATAGACTGTTTCAGAGAGTGTTTAAGTCGGCTGTGAGTCATGACAAGTTCCAACTGATGAGTGCCGTCACATCAGGGAAGAAAAACATGACAGCAGCTTCATTTTACTGCTTTAATATAAAATTAGTTTTTATTTTGTTAAACATTGGTTAATTTATGCTTAAATTCTTCTTTAAATCAACTTGATGTCGCCTTTTACGAATACTGTGGCTCTGGGGGATAAATCCCCAAATGGAAATACCAGCTTAAATATAAGGTGACATTTTATTACCAGCGAGGTTGAAACAAGGATGCCTGGAGTATGTCGGAACGTTAGCTGCTTTTCTGTGAGTTAGCTAGTTAGTTAGTGGCTTCATACCGAAAACTGTTTGTTTTTAATTACATGAATTTGTCTTGTGGTGCGTTCCAGTTATCCCATAATTCCGAGTCGATGTTACGAAGTAATTGGGATTCATGCTGCACCAACAAATGGATGCCTCCAAACACAATGTACAACGTCGTACAGAACAAGGAAATCATAAAACAATCTTTCTTCCTGATTCACTGTCTGAGAATTCCTTAAGATTCAACTTGTTGAGTTATGTTGCTAACAAACAGACTTGCTGCTGAATACGTGACCGAATTGGTGGGGGTAACAATGTGGCGTGTTGCAACAGGAAGTGGGAGTATGAAACAAATCTGATATTAAGACAGAATAAAGCAGACAAGGTTGTTTTTCTTTTTAAAATCACATTTCAGAAGTGTGTCTGGATCTGGTTAACACGGTTATCTGAATATTCCCAGTTTCCGGATCGTAAACAGGGTCAGCGAGGCATTATGTTGTTTTCGTCCTGCTTGTTGGCTAACGTCTCGGTAAATAAAACATCCAGTGGACGTTAAAACAAGACAATATCATATTGAGACAATAGCTGCGTAAACTATTTGATTACCTGTTATTAAATAAATATTCTAAAATCATGCTAATAGCATGTTGCTTTGTGTACTTGCTAGCTAGACTTCCAGATTGATGTGGATGATGACGTAATGAACTCAACCTTTTTATGATGAACAAAGTTTCTTGACTTTGTGTGTTTCTTTAGTGACAGACTGAAACAATCACATTTCTCTGACTTTGCTTTTATGTTAGCAAGCTGAAAAAAGGTTTTTGGTTTGGTTCTAATGTCGATTTGAAGCCAGAAATGTCTCTCCGCATACAAACTCAAGGCTGAGATTCACACACTTCACTGCTCAAAGAATAATCCATGAGTCCTGTTGTGGTTTGACTTTTCAAATCCATCCATCAATTTTCTTCACCACTTGGTCCAGTTAAGGGTCGCCAGGAAGCTGGAGCCTATCCCGGCAGTCATTGGCCGAGAGGCAGGACAGGTCGCCGGTCCATCACTGGGTGGCTTTTACAATATTAATCTAATATCTGTGATTGTTGGCGTTACATTAAATTGAGACAGCAACTCGTAAGGGTGGGAAAATTGAACCGAAAAATCAAATATCGGAATTTTTTACTTAACAATTTAAAAAAAAAAAAAATCAATTTTTTTTCAATTAAATAAAGATAATCCATTATAAAATTGTTTGCCTTTTGTTCATTCATTTCATTTTCCGAACCGCTTATTCCAATTCAGGGTCGCGGGGAAGCTGGAGCCCATCCCAGCTGGCTTTGGGCGACAGGCAGGGTACACCCCGGACAGCTCGCCAGTCCATCGCAGGGCCACACAGAGAGACGAACAACCACTCACGCTCACACTCACTCCTAGGGGCAATTTTAGAGTGACCAATTAACCTATCATGCATGTCTTTGGATGGTGGGAGGAAGCCGGAGTACCCGGAGAGAACCCACGCATACACGGGGAGAACATGCAAACTCCACACAGAAAGGCCACTGACCAAACCAGCCAAGGATCGAACCAGCGACCTTCTTGCTGTGAGGCCAGTGCTAACCACTGCGCCACCGTGCAGCCTTTTTGCCTTTTGTATAGTTTTTATTTATCTTTTTACTTGTCTTCTTGGCTATTATAGGAGCAGAATGATTGTTTGGCCTCTGTGTTGTTTTTTCCTAAGTGAAATCAAGAAAAATGATGAGCAAAAAATGTTTTGTACATTTTTTTTGTTTAATCTACAAAAATCAGCAATATCGAAGAATTGTGAGAATCGCAATTTAAATCGAATTGGAATCGAATCGAATCGGGACCAAAGCAAATTGTTACAGCCCTAGCAACTCGTTAGAATTGGAAAAAAAGGACAAAAAGTTTGTTATTGCAAAGCATTTCTGCATCTGTGTGAGAGAAATGGCAATAACATATCATTTATTCATTTAACCTTTATTTTAACTCGATAGTCACTGAGATTTCCCTCATTTACAGGGACCACGAGTCATAAATATCCATCCATCCATCCATCCATCCATCCATCTTCTGCCGCTTATCCAGGGTCGGGTCGCGGAGGCAGCAGCCTAAGCAGGGAAGCCCAGACTTCCCTCTCCCCAGCCATATTTGCCAACTCTGCGGGGGGGATCCCGAGGCGTTCCCAGGCCAGCCGAGAGATATAATCCCTCCAGCGTGTCCTGGGTCTTCCCCGGGGTCTCCTCCCAGAGGGACGTGCCTGGAACACCTCACCAGGGAGGTCCAGGAGGCATCCTGACCAGATGCCCGAGCCACCTCAACTGGTTCCTCTCGATGCGGAGGAGCAGTGGCTCTACTCTGAGCCCCTCCCGGATGACCGAGCTCCTCACCCTATCTCTAAGGGTGAGCCCGGCCACCCTGCGGAGGAAACTCATTTCAGCCGCCTGTATACGAGATCTGGTTCTTTCGGTCACGACCCACAGCTCATGACCATAGGTGAGGGTAGGAACGTAGATCGACTGGTAAATGGAGAGCTTCGCCTTCTGGCTCAGCTCCTTCTTCACCACGACAGACCGGCGCAGAGCCCGCGTTACTGCAGACGCCGCACCGATCCGTCTGTCGATCTCGCGCTCCATCTTTCCCTCACTCGTGAACAAGACCCCGAGATATTTAAACTCCTCCACTTGAAGCAGGACCTCACTCCCGACCCGGAGAGGGCAATCCACCCTATTCCGGCTTAGGACCATGGTCTCAGATTTGGAGGTGCTGATTCTCATCCCAGCTGCTTCACACTCGGCCGTGAATCGCTCAAGCGAGAGCTGGAGATCACGACCAGATGAAGCCAACAGGACCACGTCATCCGCAAAAAGCAGGGACCCAATCCTGAGGCCACCAAGTCGGATCCCCTCCACACCTCGGCTGCGCCTAGAAATTCTGTCCATATAAGTTATGAACAGAATCGGTGATAAAGGGCAGCCTTGGCGGAGTCCAACCCTCACCGGAAACGAATCCGACTTACTCCCGGCAATGCGGACCAAGCTCTGACACCTGTCGTACAGGGACCGGACAGCCCTTACAAGGGGGTCCGGTACCCCATACTCCCGGAGTACCCCCCACAGGAGCCCCCGGGGGGACACGGTCGAATGCCTTCTCCAGGTCCACAAAACACATGTAGACTGGTTGGGCAAACTCCCATGCCCCCTCCAGGACCCCAAAGAGGGTATAGAGCTGGTCCACTGTTCCGCGACCAGGACGAAAACCACACTGCTCCTCCTCAATCCGGGATTCAACTATCCGGCGGACCCTCCTCTCCAGGACCCCTGAATAGACCTTACCAGGGAGGCTGAGGAGTGTGATTCCCCTGTAATTGGAACACACCCTCCGGTCCCCCTTCTCAAAAAGGGGGACCACCACCCCAGTCTGCCAATCCAGCGGTACTGGCCCTGATGTCCACGCAATGCTGCAGAGGCATGTCAGCCAGGACAGCCCCACAGCATCCAGAGCATTAAGGAATTCCGGGCGGATTTCATCCACCCCCGGGGCCTTGCCGCCAAGGAGCTTTTTGACCACCTCAGCGACTTCAGCCCCAGAGATAGGAGAGTCCACCCCTGAGTCCACCAGCTCTGCTTCCTCATCGGAAGACGTGTTGGTAGGATTGAGGAGCTCTTCGAAGTATTCCTTCCACCGACCCACTACGTCCCGAGTTGAGGTCAGCAGCTCCCCACCTCCACTGTACACAGTATTGATGGAGCACTGCTTCCCCCTCCTGAGCCGCCGGATGGTGGACCAGAATCTCCTTGAAGCCGTCCGGAAGTCTTTCTCCATGGCCTCGCCGAACTCCTCCCATGCCCGAGTTTTTGCCTCGGCAACAGCCGAAGCCGCATGCCGCTTAGCCCGCCGGTACCCATCAGCTGCCTCCAGAGTCCCACAGGCCAAGAAGGCCCGATAGGACTCCTTCTTCAGCTTGACGGCATCCCTCACTGTTGGTGTCCACCAACGAGTCCTGGGATTACCGCCACGACAGGCACCAACGACCTTACAGCCACAGCTCCGGCCGGCCGCCTCAGCAATAGAGGCACGGAACACAGCCCATTCGGACTCAATGTCCCCCGCCTCACTCGGGACATGGTTGAAGCTCTGCTGAAGGTGGGAGTTGAAGCTCGCTCTGACGGGGGACTCAGCCAGGCGTTCCCAGCAGACCCTCACAACACGTTTGGGCCTGCCAGATCTGACCGGCCTCCTCCCCACCACCTGAGCCAACTCACCACCAGGTGGTGATCAGTTGACAGCTCCGCCCCCCTCTTCACCCGAGTGTCCAAGGCATGTGGCCACAGGTCCGACGATATGACTACAAAATCGATCATCGAACTGCGGCCCAGGGAATCCTGATGCCAGGTGTACATATGGACACTCTTATGTTGGAACATGGTGTTCATTATGGACAATCCATGACGAGCACAGAAGTCCAATAACAAAACACCATTTGGGTTCAGAGGAGGGGGACCATGCCTCCCAATCACTCCCCTCCAGGTCTCACTGTCATTGCCCACGTGAGCATTGAAGTCCCCCAGCAGAACAATGGAGTCCCCAGAAGGAGCACCCTCCAGCACTCCCTCCAAGGACTCCAGAAAGGGTGGGTACTCTGAACTGCTGTTCGGTGCATAAGCACAGACAACAGTCAGGACCCGTCCCCCCACCCGGAGGCGGAGGGAAACTACCCTTTCATCCACCGGGGTAAACCCCAACTTGCAGGCACCAAGCTGGGGGCTGATGAGAATGCCCACACCTGCTCGGCGCCTCCCACCATGAGCAACTCCAGAGTGGAAGAAAGTCCAGCCCCTTTCGAGGGTACTGGTTCCAGAGCCCAAGCCATGCATCGAGGTGAGTCCAACTATATCTAGCCGGAACCGCTCAACCTCGCGCACAAGCTCAGGCTCCTTCCCCACCAGAGAGGTGACGTTCCACGTCCCTAGAGCCAGCTTTTGGAGCCGGGGATCGGACCGCCAGGGTCCCCGCCCCTTGCTGCCGCCCAGCTCACACTGCACCTGACCCCTACGGCTCCTCCCGCAGATGGTGAGCCCACGGGAGGTGGGGCCCATGTAACCCTTTCGGGCTGAGCCCGACCGGGCCCCATGGGCGAAGGCCCGGCCACCAGACGCTCGCTCTCGTACCCCGCCTCCAGGCCTGGCTCCAGAGGGGGGGTCCCGGTAACCCGCGTCCGGGCAAGGGAACATTCATGCCCAAGTTGGTCGTCATCATAGGGGTCTATGAGCCGTGCTTGGTCTTTAACAACCAAGTTTATTAAAACAAAACCAACCATATTAAAGCAGTCACCAAATGATGAGCCGTGCTTGGTCTGGTCCCTCCCCTAGACACCTGTTTGCCATGGGTGACCCTACCAGGGGCATAAAGCCCCCGACAACATAGCTGCTAGGATCTTCGGGACGCACAAACCCCTCCACCACGATAAGGTGACGGCTCAGGGAGGGGGAGTCATAAATATAGAACGATAAAATCAAAACAAATATAATAAAACAAACTCTAAGGACTTTACAAATCATCATCATGCCATAATGTCTGAAATAAAACATTTAATGTCTCGATTACAAGGAAATCCGTTAAAATCAGTGAAGGAGCAAAGAGCAGGGGGGGCAATCCCAAAGCATTCCCGGGCCAGCCGAGAGATGTAATCCTTAATTTCCCGTTGGGTCTCGTCCTGGTGGGATGTGCCAGGAACACCTTACCAGGGAGGTGTCCAGGAGGCATGACCAGATGCCCTACCCTCCTCATGTGGGTCCTCTTGATGTGCAGGAGCAGCAACTATGAGCCCCTCCTACACAGCTTCAACATATGTAATATGAACGTAAAGGCACTGGGAGATCATAAAACCACTCTGTTTTATGTGGGATTGTATGTCTTGTTTTTTTTTAACGCAGTCGCAGTGGTTTAATTTAAATACTTAATAAACGCTTTGCACATGAAGCAAATATATCCAGCTTTTTTTAACACCTGTATTTCCCAACATGACCAAGCAGAATAATACTTAATAATGTCTGTAATTAATTGTTTTGGGGAAGGTATTGATATCGTACCTGTTATTGGCCAAACGAGTTGCAAAATATCAGCCAAAAATCTTATAGTGCATCCTTAGTTGTAGTATAATTTGTTCCTATTATTAGAAAAGCACAGTAAAGCTCATTGCATGGTTCGACGAGTCAGACGTAGTTGGTTTTCCTTCCAGGCGTGACAGAGAGGAGAGAAATGGAGTTCCTCTGCCGTAAATCAACAGCACAGACAGACGCTCAGCGTGACGAGAGGCAGGCTTCATGTTTTGCTGTGGTACCGCGTTACGGGGCAGGAGATCATTCCAAGAAGTCACTACATCATGCTGACAGGTCCATGTGCTCGTAGACTATCCATCACACGGCAGAACATGTTTTCCTCTGCTTTATTGCTTTTCTTAATGATTGTCGTGGTGACAAGTTAGGATGTCTCTCACGAAATATCCATTTAAAAATATTCATTTGTGAAGCTGCTCTTTCATCAACAAGGCCTCGCTTCTTGGTTTAAACTCGGCTTCTGAAAAAAGACAACTTATTTAGCTTGAAATGGCCAAACAGGCGTGAGCAGAGTCCTTGTTTTGGAGGATATCAGCGTTGTCATATTTAATCTGAAAACAAACGCCCTTAAATAAATACCTGTGGTTTTATCTTAACTGAAGGTGGTGCAGCTGGAGTCAACGGGAACAATGTTTACATGTGAAGAACTGGTTCCCACTGGTTCCTGCAGGGTTGCCATGAGGAATGAGTAAAGTTTGCATCTGTAAGCAGGGCTGAGGTGTGTTTTATAGCCTTACATGTCCAACCTGTTCATGAGAATTACTCAGTGTAAAAGAAAAAATAAAAACACCTGATTGAAATGGTTCATTGTGGTTGGCAAGAAGCTGTTGGATCCAAGATGCGACTTGATGCTTGTTGTTTTTCTTTTTCTTGGTAAAAAAAGAAACAAGGCTTGTGAAGGCAGATGCAGCTGAAAGGATAAAGGACAATGAACGGGTCTCTTTCCTCGAACAGGTCCAGGAGTCGGCTCAGTCAGACCGAAGCGCCTCATCTAAACTGTTGTTTGCAGGAGAAGGTCCGTTCAGAGCACAGCAGCTCTCAAATCAGCTGCAAATACACAAGGTTTTTCCTGCCTGGCAGTGGGAAGATGACTGTTATCAGAGCCTCTTTTCCTTTCATCACCAGCAGCTGTGCCTCCTCTAAATGTGACCCGCTTCACGGTTATTCATAGCTATTTGTGATCAAGTACCCCCCTCCATGATGCAGTCCATCTGGAAGGCTCTGAAAAGATGAACTTCAAGAAACTGCAGTAATTAGTTCAAAAAGATATGAATGAACATCAGCTTTCTTCATAAACTAGACTGTTGGAGACTAATTTGATATTTTTCACAGATTATTGCAGGTAATTTAGGAAATTACTGTTTCATTGTGGGAACATTGAAGACTTTGTGATGTATAGTTTTGAAGATGATAGCTTCAGTCTGATTCCACAGTTCACACAGCGGTCCCATCCATCAATCCATCCATCCATCAGGCACGGTCTTTGTTGGGTATCTGTTGGTTATCAGGTTATCAATCTAAACGAATTACCACTTTATTACATATTTAACATGTTGAATATATAAACAGCCAATCACATTGCAGCATTTAGTCACGTAGAGGTGATGAAGATGATTTGCTGAAGTTCAAACTGAGCATCAGAATGAGGAAGAAAGAAGATTTTATCATGATCTACTGGGACCATCTCCAGTGGTTCCAGAGAAGAGAAAACATCCAGATGTTGATGTCAGAGGTCAGAGGAGAATGGTCAGACTGGTTGGAGATGATGGAAAGACAACAGGAAGTCCAGTCAGCACTGGTTCCAACCAGAACATCATCTCTGAACACACAACCCGTCCAGCCTGGAAGCAGATGGTCTCCAGCAGCAGAAGACCACAGCGGGTTCCCTCCTGTCAGTAAGAACAGGAAACTGAAGCTACAATTCCCACAGACTCACCAGAACTGGACAATAGAAGATGGAGAAACGTTGCTGGTCTGATGAGTCTCCAGTTCAGCTCCACATTCACATGGTAGGATCAGAATCTGCTGGAAACATCATGACAACATGGATCCATCCTGCCGTCAGGATCAACGCTTCAGGCTGCTGCTGCTGGAATAGTGGGGGGAGGTTTTCTGGTCCCAGTTTGGTCCCATTAGTACCAGTATGACCTGGTTTAACCTCCACAGCCTACCTGAGTCCTGCTGCTGACCATGTCCATCCCTTTCTGAGCACAGTGTAGCATCTTCTGATGGAAACTTCCAGCAGGATGATGCACCATGTCACAAAGCTCACATCATCTCCACCATGACGATGAGTTCACTGTCCTCCAACGGCTCCACAGTCACCAGATCTACATCCAGCAGAGCAGCTTTGGGAGATTCTCATTATGATGTGCAGCAGCTGTGTCATGCTTCATGTCAACATGGAGGAAACTTCTGAGGAGCATTTCCACATTGTTGGATCTGTGGTACAAAGAATTGAAGCAGTTCTGGAGGTAAAAGTGTTTTAAAAGAGAAAAGACTAAACTCTCTGTGGTCTATCAGGGACCATTTGCAGAGACTTATTTACCATCCCACAGCAGCTAGCTTGACTTTATAAGAGTTTTAGGACTTTAGACAGAAACAACAATAACTAGTTTACTCAGAGCTTCCATGTAAAACTCCTCCTATGCCTTCTACAATCTGCAGTGGAAAATATCAACCTTCATGCTGAAGAGCTTTCATAAACATTTGGATAATGCTGTAATTCACACCCACTTGGTTTCTTTATGTACTGGCACAATTTGGGGAACTTTCTTGCAGATTTACGCTCCTCCTCCATAAAACACTGTTTTGCTGCAGCACCTCATCAAGATGAGACATAGCTAAGCATTTAGTTACACAATCACTGCAAGTCATTTATGAGAAAACATGACGCATTAACTGAATCCTAAGAATGCATTCAGTCTGAATAAGGTGCTTAACACTAAATATACACAGATGACATGATGGAAGGTTGCTGAAGTAAAGATCCAGACTGTCAGCTGTGCTGTCTGTCAGCATGCATGTCAGGAAACTGGCTTCATCATCTGGCCACAAGGGGGCAGTGTGCAGCATAAAACCAATTGCAGATCCCAAGCTTCATCAGCATGCGGTACAAAGAGAGGGAGGAGGTGATGAGCTGTGATTTCTCCACCATTTCACAAGCATTATTATCTTATTTCATCATTACATATATCTATGCTGAGCAAATGCACCAAGCTCTTCATGTGGGTGAATTATTGTGCTGTTAAAAGTACCTCCTGAGTTGAAGTTGCAGCATCAGCAGCAGGTAGGCGATTTCTGAAAACACTGACTGGGCTTTAGCGCTCTGTATTAAAGGCGTTTGGACTCTGGGTGCTTAAGAACACTTTAAATGATGCGAAAGAACATATTTGTGCCAAAGATATTGTTTTATTCTGGTTCAGAACATGGAAGAACCCAGTCGTCCTGTCGTCTGAGAGGAAGCGAAGGCCGGAGATTCACACGCCGGTTTGCCGCCTCAGCAGCAGTCAGTTGTTGTAGAAGCAGCTTGTCACCTGAAGCAGCCTGATGGGTCAACATGACTGGGCAGATCTCAACGACAAGCTGTTGAGGAGCGATATCATGTGAGGTGTGTTGGTTCTGGAAGACGACTAAAACCTGCAGGAATGCGGCCTTTGAAGGGCGGAGATGGACATTTCCTCCCTCGAAGCTCCAATGTGTCGTTACGGTGGCCCTGAAGGGTCACAGCAAAACAGAAGCCACAACAGGAAAGCTGCGATGGAAATGATGCTGCTTTGCTTTGTTCAGAATTTACATTTAGAGTAACGGATGAATAGCGAGATGTTTTTGGAAAATGCTACAGAATTGAGTAAAACTAATTGTAAATAATTTTTTAGCGTGTTGTTCAGTTCTATTCAGCTTTATTTGCATAGCGCCGCTTCACAACAATGTTGTCAAAGTACACTTTACATACACATCATTTCAAGCCAGTTCATATGAATCCTATAATAGAAACCAACTGATTGCATCGAGTCATGACTTGGATCCAATCCCCCATCCTGAGCTGCACGAGGCGACAGTGGGAAGGAAAAAACTCCCCTTTAACAGGAAGAAAACCTCCGGCAGAACCCGGCTCAGGGAGAGCAGCCATCTGCCTCGACTGGTTGGGGTGGAGAGGACGTGAGGTGTTAGAACTTTTATTGACTTTAAATAAAGTTATTACATCTGTTAGAGGTGCAAAATTTCCGTGTTCACTTCATGTGGCGTCAGTTTCATTGTGTTGCAGGAAAGAGGGAAAAGCTGCAATGTCCACCGCAGCTTTTGTTTCTGTTGCATTTATTGGAGGAGTGTTTGTAGTTTTTGTATTTCTATATTGCAAGAAAAATAAAATGACTATACAAGATGTTCTTGCAGCCTCAAGAACAAAAAAAGTTCTTTTATCTCGTGTATGTAATGGGCTTAATTTAAGTACAATGTAATTCAAGTTACAGTTTAGTCCCAGAACATCCATCGTTTCTGTCCATTTCTGCAGAAAAACATCAGTCTATAAATATAATTTCCTGTCCATCTTTATTATAATAAAGATAGTCTGGTTGGACAAGAATCTTAAATTCTATTCTGGGGCCAATAAAGGGGGGAAAACAAGACATGCGATCTCCAGACAGTTCTCATCAGTATTTTGGATCAACTGGAGGATTTTCAGGGAATATTTGGGACAGAACAGAGATAAGAACTGACAGCAGTCTAAGTCTGAGGTAAAAAAAACCCCACATATGTTATTTTAGCAATAAAAGGTGAAAGAAGAAAGCTGTTTTATAGTTTAAAGGGCAACTATATTAAATTGCTGTGGAAAGGGAAAAGAAAACCTTAAAATCCATCGAGTAACGTCACAAAAACGTAGTTCTGAACTAAAAAAACAACTCGAGACAATCAGTGTAGCTCGTGTTTTTCCCGACGAAAGGACGTTTTTCTGATACACAACTCCAATTCAAAAGTTTGGATAGCAGCAGCTTAAATTTAAAAAAGTAAAGATTGGTGAATGAAAAACCAAATATTTCACACTTTAATTACTTTGCGGAGATGAAGACGAGCTCCCAGCGTTTCTCAGCAGAAACGCCGCAAACATTCGGCAACTCGATGAAGCGAGACAGATTTAATTTTGCAGGGAAACTAGAAGATTTCTCTTCCTGTATTGCATGCATCTTAACTGTGCAAATATGCATTTGGCTGCTGTTTGATTCCAGGAGGCTCGTTTACATGAATAGCAATGAGATGCTCTGGATGCGCTCTGCATCCAGGAGGAGGGTACCCCCTGCCATTCATATGCACACAACAGTGTCTCACACACACACAAATATGCAATCATTTACCAAAATGACTACAGCATACATATGAACACACACACCAGTGTGTCAGTATGTAAATGTTTGTAATGACTTGAATTCTATTTCAGACAGAAAATAGATTTTTATTCTCCTTTTCTTTTATTTGCACCTCGACATGACACAAAGCCTGCTGGCCTACAAGAGTCAGACTTCTGGCCATTTTTAAAGTTTATTTGCTCAAACAAGTGTTGCTCAAATGGGTAAAACCTTCATCAAACACACCAGTTGAGGTTTTTTATGTTATCCATTCCCAAATGTTTACATGAATGCCTGTTTGGAAAAGTGGAAAGTTGGAGAGAAAAGAAGTGAAGTCTTTGAAAATCCTGGCAAAGAAACGAAGGAAGCCTGTCAAGCAAAAGAAACAAAATGTCAGGCACTGGAAAATGCCGTTACTGCAGAGCAGCACGTGTGACTGTGTTTATGCTGAATGACTGAAATGCACAAAAGCTGAAGATGGTGCTAAAGGTTGTGGGAAAAATAAAAACAATATCAGCATTTTTTTGAATGGATGAAAACTAATCATTTCAGATTTGTTTTTAGCCCAAAAAAAATCCTAAATTTTAAAAGAAATATAGCTGAATATCATCAGCATAAAATGATAACGTAACATGAATAGATCTGTAGGTGTGTCAGGTAAAGGTTGACTCTTTACTTAATTTGAATGAAAATTAATTCCTTTAATTAAAGGTGTATTCCACGCAGTTTAATGCTCACAGAAAAAAACGTTGAAATTTCTTCTTCTTAAACTTGATTTCTTAACATTTCTTACCTAGCTAAAGGTAAGAACTAAATTTAAATCACAAAGTTTATTGTAGTTTCTGTAAAAGTCCCGTTAAAACCAGCAGGTTTGCTTTTACCTGACTACATTCAGGAAAGTGTTTTGTACGCTAACTTGCTAGCTTGGTTTCACAACTTCTTTGCACATAGAAAGGTTCACTGTAATATTTAATACTCATTGCTATTGCGGAGTTAATACATCACCAGTTGACCCACATATAGATTTAATGTTAACCAGTCACAGTTACCAATACAGGAAATGTGCACAGAAGTAAAAACTGGTGGGAATGCAGCAAAATGAATTGATTTCTCTTTCTAGGAAGCAGGAATGTCACCTCTGTATGTTGGAAACAGAAAATCCGGATAACTGAAGAGCAAGAGGAAAAAAAAAATCTTTGTTTTGTCTCTCTCTGGAGTTTTTGTCTGCATTTTATGGATGAGCAAAGTAAAGCTTGAACTTTTTTCATTGACTTTTATTTTTCAGAACGAAGAAAAGGAGCAAAACAAACTTAAATATTCCAGTTTGCTTAGAAATTTTTGCTACAAAAGTACATTTATTTGCCTAACTTTTCCTGATGAGGGAAGACAAGGACCCCCACACTGCAGAACCCACTCATCAGACAACATGCTTTTCTATTGGGAAAACCAACACATATTTGTGTGCATGTGACAGATTGTATTTGTGGCCTTGGAGCCATTGTGGTCCTGCAGTAATGAAGTCCAAGGTGTTATTGAGGTCCTGTGTGCCCTGTGGGGGCCAGTAATGCTAACAAGTCAAAACCAACTCAGTGGCCGCGTTTACGGGAGTTTTAATTAATCTTTAATTCCAAATAAAAGTTAATTCTGCTTTAAACTGATAAAAAAGTGGCCATGTAAACACTTGATTCCAGATGCAAAAGTCAATTCAGAGTTAAACTGGTAAATTGTGGTTGGGGAAAAAAAAACCCATCATGTAACACGTGATCTCCTTAATGGTATTGACTTAATACCTTTTAATGGTATTTTTAACGTGGTTTGGTCCCACTGGTTTACTCACATGGTTTGAAGACGATAAAGTCAGTGTGATGTGTGCACGGACAGGATTGCTACCATCAAGTCTGTTCTCACACCGGAAGTTACCTGAAAAGTTTCAGAGTAATATTTCTGCCTCAATAGTAGGTATTTACAGATATCTGGACGTTGGCATTTTAAGTTATTTAGTACCATAAACTGATTTAGGTGGTCGTTGAGATGTCATTGTCAACATTAGCTTGGTTCCATCACCCAAACCAAAATATCACAATAAAAAACTGGTAATGGAAACACCTTGATTTTGAAAAACCTCTAAAATATCGTTAAAATTGTTTAATGTTCGAGGTGGTTTTTCAGAAGTATATCGCAATGTGTAATGGAAAGATTTTATGCCATATATTCGACGCAGATGGACGTTTACACAGATGGATGGTTGGTTTTCCGTCTCCTGCATCTGCTGGATGCTGAGTTTGGTCCATATTTAAGGGGCTCAGCTATCTGCAAACAAAGCAATACCACTGGAAATGGTGGGCACAGTATTGGGTACGTAAAGGAGCATAGATGGGCCTTCACACATCAGCAGAATTGACTTGGGGGTCTCGTGATTAGGTAATGTCAAGTAAAGATGGTTTACTTTAAGATGTTTATTTTGCATTAGTGGAAACCGAAAACTGCTGCAAAACAGAAAATGTTTTGTGTCTCCATTCTGCAGAAATTGGACTTTTGGGGGATTAGATTTGATGAGAATTATGATGGATGCTCTAAAAGACTGTGAAAAACCGTAACTGAAATACATCTACTCATATACACAAACTTTGACATACCAAATTTAAATGTTTTCTTTTGGAAAAATAACTAGTATTGCTGATGTTGACATTGATTAAAGCTGGATAATTATTTATTTGTTTTGCTGTTCTTGTGATTTTAGTTTTATCAAAGTGTCTGAGAAACATAAAGGAGGCCTCTCTAAAGCTTTTAGAACTACGCTATGCGGGAAAATGAGCAACAAAAACATTGATATGAACACTCACACACACACACACACACACACACACACACACACACACACACACACACACACACACACACACACACACACACACACACACACACACACACAACGCAACCTAAACCTAAAAATGCAAAATATTTGATTATGTGAAGCAGAAAATTTTGTTTACTGTATTTATTAAAATTCTAAAGCAAGATAAAGGAGTTCAGGCAAAGTTCAGCTAATAAATAATGTACAAGCCCTCCTAAAAATAAAATAAAAACAATCTCAATGGGACTTTCCTGGTGAAATAAAGGTTAAATTAAGAATGCAAATCTCATGAATTCATATTTTATTCCCAGTAGAAGAAAAACGAATGTTGAAACTGAGACATTTTATCTTTTCACAGAAAATATGAGCTGATTGTGAATCTGATGCAGCAACACGTCTGTAAAAAGTCGTTCTAGGATGATGATTAGCATCATGTAGCATCTCAACATCTGTCTGGAAACATCTGGGAAGTGAGGAGATTTAGTAGCCTTGCCTTCATGACACAGATTCTGAATCTTATGATGATATGAGACAATAAGGAGTCTTCAGCATTTTCCATAATTTTTCTGAAATCGCTCCACTATTTTAGATATTTTTTCATATTGTACATTTGTTTAGCTTCGAGCGGGGGTCCACAAGTTTGATCCGTAAGATTTACTTTCCTGTAACTTTTAGATGCAACTCTTCTCTAACACACCCGAATCAAATGAATGTCTCCTTCTCAGGCCTCTGCAGAGCTGAATGACAAGCAGATGAAGGAAATCAGCCTTTTGATTCAGGTGTGTTTAAATCCAGTTGCTCTGAAAACCTTAAAAGATGGATGAAATGTCTGGAAAAAAAAGAAAAAAAGTGAGAACTAGAACGTCTCAATGTGTTTGTGGCAACTTTCTTTCTCCCCATAAATCCCCTCACCTCATCTTTTTCCTTCTGTCAAAGAAAATATAATCATAGCTGCCGCGACTTTCTCCTCTCTGCAGCATAATATTCATCTAAAGGTCGTCGCAGTCGTCTGTGGAGTGAAACGGAAAGAAAAATGTGTCTGTGTGGGAAAAACAAAGGTTACAACACTCTTCTTCATCCCTCCTCCAAACATCACCTCGTTCACATGAAGCTACTGTTGTCAGTCCAAAGAAAAACAGCAAAACAATTCAGACTCTAAACATTTACAGGAGTTTACAGGACGATGGACACATTGGAGACCAGTAGATTGAAGTTTTTCGGGAATTCTGCTGTATTAATAGACGAACACTTAAAGGTGGAGTATGTAAGATTTTCAATATTTTCAAAATATATGAACTAATAAAATAACTACAATCCCAATTAGATAGTTTTTTTTAACATGTAGGTTCCAGTCTGTTCATATTTGATATGTTATTAAATTAAAAGTTTAATTAATGACAAAAAGGACTTTTTTTTTTTTTTTTTTTTTTTTTTACTGGTAGGCAAAACATTAAAGAAGGGTCTTTGTCATTAATTAAACTTGTAATTTAATAACACATCAAATATGGACAGACTGGAACCTACATGTTTAAAAAAACCAAAAAAAACAAACCTAAAAATCTAATTATGATTGTAGTTATTTTATTAATTTATTTTGAAAATATTGAAAATCTTACATACTCTACCTTTAATGGTAATTTGAAACTCGTGTTTGAGACATATTTAAATCTAATTGAGGTTATAGGTCCAACATTTATTGATCCATCCATTTGTCCAGCCAACACTCACCAGCTGCTCCTCGGGGACCCTGAAGCCGTATGGTGTCTAAAGGTATCCAGTTAATTTTAACTAGCGCTGATAATGGGCAGGGTTGTTGTGTAATTACTGACACATTTCATCGGGTGCTTTGGCTTATTATCCTGTGTTTTCTTCGCTTCGTCATGGATTTAAGCCGTTTTTCCCGTACTTTGGCATTTCAGCATCATTCATATCTGAACTTATTGGTATTGATTTATTGTTTTACTCTATTAGATTACTTTGGTAACCAACACTGGGTTATGATCATTAAACTGTGTGAGTTTGTTGAAGACTTTGTACTTGGAACCGTTTATGCAGATGGTTTCCACTGAGCAGCTTTTATAATCCCCCCATCCACTAGGGGGTGGTATCACGTCTTGTGACGCTTGTAGCGGGGGTTGTTTAATGATTTAGTTGCACAGGTGTTGTAAACAGGAGAGGCAAACAGTTTTTCTACCAAAATGTTGCAACTAACATCCACATCGCGCTGTTTTTACTACGTGTCCTTTCAACAGACACATTTATACAACAATAATGGCTTTTTGAAACAAACAAATGGACAACAGAGAGGAAACAAATACAAACTTGATCTGGTACACGTAGTAAACTCAGCAAGCCGTTGACGACCAGCAGCGTGTTGTGGATGTTAATGGCTACACCGCTGTTTATGGTGAAGTTGTTGGTCAGCCCGGAGGGCTCTAGAGGGCCGATGTGCTTCGATAAGTTCAGACAGATCATCTGGGGTCCATTCAAACACTTAAAAACAAATAAAAGTATCTTAAAATCAATCCGGTACTTACCTGGAAGCCAGTGGAGTGAAGGCATCACCGGAGTTATGTGCTCATGTTTCTGTGTAGCAGTGAGAAGCCGGGCTGCAGGCGCTGAAGTCCTGACTGTTCGATTCCCACATACAGGGAGTTGCAGTGGTCGAACAGCTGTGGAGAACAGAAACCTCCAGACTTGTTTCACAGAGGGAAACCCACCGACTCCCCTCCATCCAGCCGCCAACCTGCTGCAGCAGAGTAGAACCCGTCACCTTTTCACCTTCCTGTTGCCTCCATCTTCCACCTCGTCTCTCTCACACACCGGCGGATGACACCCAGCTCCCTCCTGAAGGTTTACGGCTGCTGACTGGTTTCCTCCGGATCAGATGGTGCCTTTGTGGGGATCGAGGTGTAAAAATGTGTTGTGGTCATGAAACAATACATCACATTGTTGTGTAGTTCACATAAACATTTCAGTTTCTGCATCATATTAATCTGAGTTTAAAGTATGTTCCTTAATGTGTGTGTGTGTACATGTGGGAATTCATTAGTGCTCTGACGAGTCTTTTCTGTGTAAATACCTCCTCGGGGAGCTTCATGTTCAGCCTTTTAAACCCTCATTAGGATTCTCTTCTGTTAAAAATCCTAATTTGTCGGCTTCTGAAGACCCCTAATGGCTTCGTTTGTCTTCATGCCTGCAGTTTAAGTGCACCATTTGCATTTTGCATTTGCAGCATTTAGCTGACAGCCTGTAGGGAACCGTGCTCACTTTCTTATTGTTTAAAGTGTTTCTACTTTTTTTCCCTGCAGTTTGTTTTCTTTCATAATTCATTGTTTGTTGGCTCCTTTTCCAGGATTATGGAGACCTGAGCTTCCAAGCAGACTACGTCATGAGTGAGCAAACCAGAAGCAGTCTGTTTAATGCAGCTCTGCTCCTCCAGGGCCACTATCCTGCAGGTTTTCCATGTATCCCTGCTCCAACACACCTGACTCAAATGAACCAGTCACTGTGCAGAGCGTCACTGTTGGATCCAGTTAATGTGAGCCAGGTGTGTCAGAAGGGGGATGCATCGAGATCCACCTGTAGGAGATCGGCCCTTGAGGATCAGCTCTGAACAGCCCTGCTTTGAGGTATAGAAGGTCTAAACTGACCCATGAGGTGGTGATAAAAGGTTTCATTTATGCCTTAAATATGTTCCAGATTTCTGTTTAGCTTCTCCTAAACCCTTCAGCTGCATGTTGTTCACTTCTTCATCTGCTTAAAGACACATTACATGTACTTCTGGAGCCGCTGCTACCCAGCAGCACTCCGAGGGAAACCGACTCTATACAACTTTTACATCCGGGACGTGGCGTTTCACTTCACGGTATAATAAGGAACACGCAACGTCGCGGATTCAGCAAAGAAATGCAAAAAGATTAAAAGAGAGAAAGAAACAAAACAAGAGTCATGGTGAAATGGTCTTCTGCTAACTGGAGAGAGCTAATCCAGGTAGGATGGAAATCTCCTTTCTTCATTCTGATGCTCAGTTGGAACTTCAGCAAGTCGTCTCCATCATGTCCACGTTGAGCTGCTGACATGTGATTGGCTGGCTGGACATTTGTGTTAACAAGCAGTGGAACAGGTGGACCTGTTGGTTTGCCATGTCTTTATCTAAACACTCCTGCGTTGCACCAAGCGCTTGTAAAGTGGTTTAATCTGCATTTAAAACACCTCTGTCTTGTAATTGGTTGTTTTTAACTTGTAATAAAGCAGTTTTTGTGCTCCAGGATGGCATGTTTGGAGAAGTCTCCTCGACACATCTGGACCTTTGAGTCAAAAAGGAAATCTGGGAAACAGAGTGGAAAAGTTATTCTTGTCTTTGTCATTCTATTTTTGACAAGAGTCTGAAGACACAAACAGTCAGGTTGTGATGTTTCATGTTCTTTTTAGTTCCTGGTTTCCTGTTTTAGTTTGTAGTTTTCCTGGTTTAGTTCGCTGACGTCTAGTTTCCTGTTTTACTTTCCCGTTCACCTGGACTCATTCCACCTGTGTCTCGTTCTGTTTGTGGGTATATACACAGCTTGGTTTCTGTTTTTACTTGCTGGATCGCTGTGTGTGTGTTAGACCATGTTTCCCAGTTTATTCCATGATTAAAACCTCTAAGTTCCGGCTTTCTTCTCCTGCATTTGGCTCCACATCTCCACCACCACTTCTGACACAAACCAGCAAACAAAGGAAAGATGTCACATGAGGCTTCACGACAACGGGCCCAAAAGCCACCTCTTCCATGCAACCTGTGATTTGGGGGCAGTCCCAGCAGGAACTGCAGCTTTTAGCACTTCCGCGCTGATTCTGGAGGCCAAAACCAAAAATACATCCAGGGAAGAGACGGAAAACAAGCCGTTTGTTTAAACCTTTATAAAATCAGACCATTTTTATTTTATTATTATCTGGGAGAGACTTGTGGAGCGTTTGGAAGCATTTTAAGCCTGTAAAGATCATTGTCAGCTTGAGTTTTCTGTAATCAAAAGGTGTGTAATGTCTGCAGGATGGGCTTATGGTCAGTGTCAGCAGGAGTATACAGGAATAAGACTACATTCTGAATACTAAGCATCTTATTTTTCCTGCTCCTCCTTTGTCTCCCTGCAGTGTCGCAGCCCACCTCTTCTCCGACTGAAGCCTTCCTCCAAACAGGTTGGTAAACATCTGAAACCTTAGACGACTTGTTGGTTGTTTTTATGTCTCTGCATCTGCCACGCTGAAAGGACAGGACGTTCACACACAGAACATCCCAGAGTCGGCTTAGTCTACACACACTGTGCTGATAACTGACTAGAAAACATCACATGATTGTCTGGAAGTCTTCATATGCAGCTAATGTTGCTCTGCACGCAGATGTTGTGTAATGATGCAACGACGCGTGCTTTTTTTTTTCTTTTCTTTTTTTAACCGGTGGTGCAACTGGAGTCATGTGACGTCACCGGATTTGATCTTTCTCTCTGAACTTGCCACTCTTGGAGAAAGCAGAAGTGTTTAAAATAACGATGGCTCAGTAACCCCTGAGAGTGTGGTGGAGAGGCAGCGTGACCTGCAGCAGGACTCTGAATTCTCTAGTTAATAATCTTGTTATTTATGCCTGCTTTTCCAATGTGACATGTCAAAACGTTCTGAGGAGCAAAGCCTGATGATGCAGAGACTGCAGGCTTCAGACTGCCACTCAGCGGGACGTGATTTAATGTTAATAAAGACTAGAGTTGTTCTGCTACTCGTACATGAAATTATCGGTCCAGATGATCCCACACTGCTTAAAAGCTGAGGTTCTGGGGAGGATCCATCCCTTCATCTGAATTCTACAGATCTTCCATCCTGTTCGTGTCATGTGACGTTCCTCAGCTTTCTCTCCCTGTTTTCCTTCCATTAAAAATGGCTTTTTCACATTTCTGATGATGCTTCACCTAACAGCTGATGATCGGCTGATGGTCAAGATGCTTCTATCTGGTCCTGGCTCCTGTTTCTTCAGGGCATCTTTCACATCCTGTACATCTGCTGCAGAAGGTTTTTAAGCTGGACTTTTTTGCCCACCTGTTGCTGCAGGTTAGCGCTAACAGGCTCAGCGTCCATGACATGATCAGGAAGTTAAAGAGAAACTTAATGAACTTTAGAAAACTTGCAAAAGATGAAGGATTTGTAGGCAAAATAAAAGTAAATGAGAGCTGCTGCATTTTTTGGAAGTCAACTCTTATCCGACAACATGCTGCTGCTCCCTGAGCATCAAAGTGATGGAAACAGGGTCACGTGTGGAAACCAGACATGAGGAAGTGCCGGTATTTGATATATTGCTTGCATTTTGCACATAGACTGTATATAAAAGATGGGCGTGTCGTCTCTCATGGAAAATAAAAACATGGGCAGAGAGGTGGAACTGAGAGGGGGGCTTTGAGGGTGGATGATTGACATCTAGCAAACTTCCAACTGCCTTTAGCTAAGAGCTAACCAAGCTAACCTGAGCAAACAGTGGTAAGCATGCTAAATAAAGCTAAATCATGCTGTTAACCAGCTAAAAACTGCAGTTGTTCTACATTCCTCCTTCTTGAAGTGGGATATCGGGTTCATGTCAATCAAAAGGACACGCCTCTAAATATATAAAGTAAACGCCCTCAATTATGTGGAATTTAGGGATGAAATTGTTTATAAACACGAGTTGTTATAAAAAAAACTTTACTCCCCCAAAGTTGTCATGAAGGTAAACCTGACCTTTCAAACCTAAAATGGATTTTTGAACCAGGCTGTAAACATGTTTATTTCTGCTTTAAACATGTTTATTTCTGCTTTAAAAATGTTTATTTCTGCTATGAAATTGGTCTTTTTTAACATGGCAGTCTATGGGGATTTTCTCCGCTGGGAACCTCTAGTGGATTGCATCTCAACCTTTTTTGAGCCAGCACCCCCTTATCTCATATCCAGATTCCCAAGTTTTTACCAATATTGCAGTTGATGCATGAGGAGGAAGAGTAATTCACACTTTCTCTTCAGTTTTACACCAACACTTTGAATTTTCTGTCGCTTCTTCTCCCTCTTTTTCACAGGTTAGCAGAACGGATAATACCAGTAATAACATGGGGAATCAACACACATCAAATGTAAACATATTTGAATCTCAGATGAAGCAGAATTAGACCAGATGCAGTTTTTAAACTCTCAAAAAGAGGACCCAAACGTTGCACAAAACAGGAAATATGTCGGAAGCAATGCAAAGCGTGGATGCTGCAAGTTTGAATTTGGAAAGTAAATTAAGTGAAACCCTTTGCAATTTGCTAATTGCAGCATCTTTAATAGTTAACTATATCTCAGCTGATCTGCTTGGTACCGCACTGTACTCTGCAGTTTCAGCTAGCTTAGGTGTAAACTCCCTTCACTCCACTTAGCAGCAGCTAGCTGCAGTTAGCTTAGGTGTAAACTCCCTTCACTTCACTTAGTAGCAGCTAGCTGCAGTTAGCTTAGGTGTAAACTCCCTTCACTTCACTTAGCAGCAGCTAGCTGCAGTTAGCTTAGGTGTAAACTCCCTTCACTTCACTTAGCAGCAGCTATCTGCAGATAGCTTAGGTGTAAACTCCCTTCACTTCACTTAGCAGCAGCTATCTGCAGATAGCTTAGGTGTAAACTCCCTTCACTTCACTTAGCAGCAGCTATCTGCAGATAGCTTTGGGGTAAACTCCCTTCTCTCCACCCAGCAGCAGATAGCTGCATCTAGCTTTGGAGTAAACTCACTTTACTTCACTTATCTGCAGCTCGCTTCGGGGTAAACTCCTTTCACTTCACCCAGCAGCGGTGGAGCACACACGGGTTTCTGCTGGAACTAGAAAAGCTGTGTCGTTTTTATTGCTAAAGCTTGTAGGAAAACATTCACCGCTGAACAGCTAGTTTCTCAAAACTAACTTCCTCTGTTCCCGGCGCAGCTGACATGCTGTGCGTCTCTCTCCTCTCTAGCTGTACCGTTCTTAAAGGGGCCACATTGTTGTTTTAACACAGCGCTGTAAACAGAATGGTGTCATTGAAAGATAAATGAAAACTGATTGCAAAAGTTGTCAATATGATGTGGTGAGTCAGATATTCCTTCCACGTCGGCTTCACTTTTAACCGCCGGAGGTTGCCGCTTGCTTCTGCTTGTTTAACTGTTGCATTCAAGAACAAACTGACTGTAGGTGCTTACATGACTGATGCCTTCAGGACCACCTGAACAAAAGAGTTTTGGTGGGAACACACCTGATGAGGCTTGCTCTTTGTCATGTGAATCAGATTTGGTGTGAGTGTTTGTAGAAGACCTCCTGAGGTTAATGAGGACTGTGAGCAACTTCTGAATGTCTTTGAAGATGGTGTAACACACACTTTACACACACACACATACACTTTCATTCAGGGCTGAACACTAGAGGCTTCTGCTTTGATCTGATCTCTCTTTGACTGCAGTCTACCTCTTTCTTCTCTTTTATCACCTTTTACCCCCCCCCCCCCTCTGTCATTTACCTGAAATTCACCTTTTTTTCTGCTTCTGCACTTTTCAGCGTCGCTTGTCAGTCAAGTTACAGTTACATCATCTGTCCTGCCTATAAATAATAATTCAGCCACTGTCGCACATTTCCAGCCTGACCAATCTTCCCGTTCGTACTTCCTCTTGGTTTTCTCATCTCATCACATGATGTCTGACTCTGCTGAGCTCACCTTTTATCTCAAACTCCCTCCTGACTCTGTCAGTCTGAATCTGAAACAAACCTGAATGAGTCTGCAGTCGGGTTTGTGTTTCACTGTGAGGTCGCCGGCGTTGAAGGTTCAACGGTGTTTTCTTGCAGTGAGCTCATCGGGATCAAAGCAGGACAAAAGCATCCTTTCTGTTGATCAGTAGAGACGCCTGAGGTCACTGCTCAGCTCGTTTTTCTTTCACTGGTCTGTAGAAATCAGACAACTTTAACTGATGGAGACCCCATCAATGCCTGGATGCATCATGTTGCACATCGTTAACCCCCCCAGCAAAGCCACAAAAGTAACAAATCACAGGTATAAAACAAAGCTAATAGATAACTGGAGTTTATGGAAAAATGATGGATAAAAATTAAGATTCAGATGAGTCACTGCAGAACTTGAAAAATGTAGGATCCATTTGATTTTAACCAGGTCAAAAACATGCCAGACTGCAGCCCTGAAAGACCAGGGTCCCTCCTATGTGAACTAATCTTTACACTTATTTCTGTTTATCGCTTTTGGTTTATTTGTGTAATAATGAACCCATATAATGGTTTGCAAATAGATCAGCAGAGTTTGGGCAAATCAGCAACCTCCAGCGGTTAAAAGTGAAGCCTATGCAGAAGTGCCAAACACTGCAGTTCCCCCCTCATCCACTAGGGGCTCCAAAACGGACCGAATCCCCATAGACTCCCATGTTAAAAAGACCAACTTCACAGCAGAAATAAACATGTTTACAGCCTGATTCAAAAATTCCTTTTAGGTTTAATAGGTCAGGTTTACCTTCATGACAACTGTGGGGGGAGTAAATTTTTGTCTAAGTCGTCCGTTTAAAAGTAATTTAATCTCGAAGTTCGGCATATTTAGGGGCGTGTCCTTTTGATTGACAGGTACCCGATCAAGTCAGAACGTAGAACAACCGCGGTTTTTAGCTGGTTAACAACATGACTTAGCTTTAGCCCGCTTACCTCGGTTAGCTGGTTAGCTCCTGTTATCTCCGGGTTAGCTTGGTTAGCTCTTAGCTACAGAAAGCTCCAAGTTCGCTCGATGTCAATCATCCACCATGACGCTCACAGCCCCCCTCTCAGCTCCACCTCTTTGCCCATATTTGTATTTTCTGGGCGAGACGACGCGCATGCCCCTGCCAAGATGGTGATGGTAGGAACCGCCCACCGAGCTTCAATTCAGCTTTTCAGAAACCTACGGGTGACGTCATGGAGGCTCCGTACATCTTTTATATGCAGTTTATGATTTGGACTGTGTTGGAAATAATTTATTTTAGCTATAAACACATGAATATAAGTTCTGTGTTCTTCTCATTCTCTTGTCGTTCTCCCTCTTCTTCTCCTTCTTTCTCTTCTTCTTCTTCTCCTTCTTCTTTTCCCCCCTCATCCTCCTCATTTTCCCTTCAGCATCTTCTAAAAGTAAATGCTGGACTAAATAAACTCATCTTTTAACGCCTTGCCTGCTTAAAATAATACAAAAATACCAATAAGTCGGACTTGATGATGTTATTACAGATAATTAGCAGGAATCTCAACCAGCCTTGTTCTATTGATGTGATTATTGGGGAAGGAGTTAGATTGATGCCTTGCACATGCTTATCTACATTCAGTAATTAGTGAGTTTTTGCTGAAAGGAATGTGGATTCATAACAAGCTGCATGCTTCTATAAACATAACGCTGATTCAGTTCCTGCAGTAGATCTTGTAGCAAGGAGTCTGCTTTGGACTCTAGTGGTCAAATAAAAGCAAGGATCAAAGAAGACGCTGTTATTCTGCCTGAAGCAACATCCCCGCTATCTGCACTCAGAGGAAGACCTTTGCACAGAGACACGCAGTTCTTCATTAAAACACATCAGACTTGAGGCCGTGAGCGAGAGAAACGGTAAATGTAGAGGTCAAACGCTGTTGGAGGCCAAATACACAACCAGCGACGCCGGATTAGACCAAGACTGTTGCCTTGAAGAGTGAAGAAAACTAAGCAGATACTGAGGGAATTCTTTCACTGTGAGATCAGAAAACATTTTCTAGTCTTTTTGCTCGTCTCCAACCAGCAGATGTCCCGCCCTCGGGACGAATTTTACTGATGATTGGCGCACTGAACAGCCAATAGACGTGTGGAAACAACAAAGTACCGGTTGACAAACAACAAAATGGACTTAGAAGATGAGATGAGGAAGCTGTGAAGCGTCAGGAGAGTAATTTGAAAAAAATAACAGCTTTTTTTTCCTCCCTAAAGGATCACCATGGCAACCAGCTGTCTCCAAATGATACATCTTTGACCCACCTGGTCCTATCTTTAGAAAAATCTTTCAGATTTGAGATGCCAGTTGGTCAAGCAGGGCTTTCCAGTCCAAACTTATAATTAAAACCATTTAGAGGCAAATATAAAAATGAGCTTAAAATCCCCCTGGTCCTGTATTTAAACCCAAATGCTTTTTTTTTTTAAGGACTTTTAGGAGAAAATGGTGGGCATAACACCATTATCCACACAAAGGAAATGCTTTTAGGTCCACACAAACGATATTAAATGCACCACAAACAGTTTAAAACCATTTTCATGCAGGCTCGTGTTTGAATGAGCACAAATTCATTCACTCAATTGTTTTAAACAAAATTTATTTAACTTTTTGCGTGAATGAACGTTGTTAGTTTCAGGGCTAATCATGCAGCACAACTAAAAAAACACTGAGTTAATATCAGCCGGTTGGTGCTGCTGAATATCAGGACAAGGCAGGTTCACATCCTTACCTCCAATAAATACGTTTTTTCTCTTCTTTTGCACCTGAACATGTCGTCACTTGGTCACCTTACAAGACAAATCAACTTTATTTATAAAGTAGTTTTCAACAGCAGCAACTGAACAGTCATGAATATAAAATAACTAAAACAAAAAGATACATAAATCAGATAAAAATAAAACATATGTAGATAAATAAGAGACAAACGACTCACACTGGGCGACGTAAGAGTTGCTGTAAATTTATTGTACTTATCATATTTCATACATGTGCCATGTGGATGCTTTTGATTATCTACAGTTTTATGTACAGTAATCACTAGAAAACGGTCATACGGGCATTCATATTGGATGTAAACGGGAAATATGTTGACATATCGTCATCCTCTTCAAATAATGAGACAAGTTTTCCTTAAAACACAAAAAACTGAATCAGAAAATCATCAGAAATCTTCTGTTATTAGAAAAACTTGGAAAAAAAGACTAGAAAGAGATGATATTCAAAAAGTTTGATCAAATAAAAAAAGCTACAAGTAAACCCTTTAAAGCCTGACCCATGAAATAATCATAAGAAAATTCCCAACTTTTTTTAAATGAGTTTTTTTATTTAGCCTTTTTAACTGAATGTAATGGAAAAAAACACATATTTCATGGATATTTACCATTTATTTCCATGCGACATGTCAGAGTTAAAGTGTGATCTTCTGCTTCCTGGTATCTAGTAGAAGGCAGAAGATAAGTATCAGGATAGGTTCAACGGGATTTTAAGCAAAGTTTTTACAACAAAATGATGCAAAATGTCTGAGAAACTGCATGCATCATAAGTTACGCTGAGCTTTACGGGGTTAAATGAAAGAAATCTTCAGGAGTTAAAAGGTTGATTTGGTGACTGCTTTAATATGGTTGGTTTTGTTTTAATAAACTTGGTTGTTAAAGACCAAGCACGGCTCATAGACCCCTATGATGATGACCAACCTGGTCATGAATGTTCCCTTGCCCGGACGCGGGTTACCGGGACCCCCCCTCTGGAGCCAGGCCTGGAGGCGGGGTACGAGAGCGAGCGTCTGGTGGCCGGGCCTTCGCCCATGGGGCCCGGTCGGGCTCAGCCCGAAAGGGTTACATGGGCCCCACCTCCCGTGGGCTCACCATCTGCGGGAGGAGCCGTAGGGGTCGGGTGCAATGTGAGCTGGGCGGCAGCAAGGGGCGGGGACCCTGGCGGTCCGATCCCCGGCTGCAGAAGCTGGCTCTAGGGACGTGGACCGTCACCTCTCTGGTGGGGAAGGAGCCTGAGCTTGTGTGCGAGGTTGAGCGGTTCCGACTAGATATAGTTGGACTCACCTCGACGCATGGCTTGGGCTCTGGAACCAGTACCCTCAAGAGGGGCTGGACCTTCTTCCACTCTGGAGTTGCTCATGGTGAGAGGCGCCGAGCAGGTGTGGGCATTCTCATCAGCCCCCAGCTTGGTGCCTGCACGTTGGGGTTTACCCCGGTGGATGAAAGGGTAGTTTCCCTCCGCCTCCGGGTGGGGGGACGGGTCCTGACTGTTGTCTGTGCTTATGCGCCGAACAGCAGTTCAGAGTACCCACCCTTTCTGGGGTCCTTGGAGGGAGTGCTGGAGGGTGCTCCTTCTGGGGACTCCATTGTTCTGGTGGGCGACTTCAATGCTCACGTGGGCAATGTCAGTGAGACCTGGAGGGGAGTGATTGGGAGGCATGGTCCCCCCCCCCCTCTGAACCCAAATGGTGTTTTGTTATTGGACTTCTGTGCTCGTCATGGATTGTCTATAACGAACACCATGTTCCAGCATAAGAGTGTCCATATGTACACCTGGCATCAGGATTCCCTGGGCCGCAGTTCGATGATTGATTTTGTAGTCGTATCGTCGGACCTGCGGCCACATGCCTTGGACACTCGGGTGAAGAGGGGGGCGGAGCTGTCAACTGATCACCACCTGGTGGTGAGTTGGCTCAGATGGTGGGGGAGGAAGCCGGTCAGAGCTGGCAGGCCCAAACGTGTTGTGAGGGTCTGCTGGGAACGTCTGGCTGAGTCCCCTGTCAGAGCGAGCTTCAACTCCCACCTTCAGCAGAGCTTCGAACATGTCCCGAGTGAGGCGGGGGACATTGAGTCCGAATGGGCTGTGTTCCGTACCTCTCTTGCTGAGGCGGCCAGCCGGAGCTGTGGCTGTAAGGTCGTTGGTGCCTGTCGTGGCGGTAATCCCAGGACTCGTTGGTGGACACCAGCAGTGAGGAATGCCGTCAAGCTGAAGAAGGAGTCCTATCGGGCCTTCTTGGCCTGTGGGACTCTGGAGGCAGCTGATGGGTACCGACGGGCTAAGCGGCATGCGGCTTCGGCTGTTGCCAAGGCAAAAACTCGGGCATGGGAGGAGTTCGGCGAGGCCATGGAGAAAGACTTCCGGACGGCTTCGAGGCGATTCTGGTCCACCATCTGGCGGCGCAGGAGGGGGAAGCAGTGCTCCATCAATACTGTGTACAGTGGAGGTGGGGAGCTGCTGACCTCAACTCGGGACGTTGTGGGTCGGTGGAGGGAATACTTCGAAGACCTCCTCAATCCTACCAACACGTCTTCCCATGAGGGAGCAGAGCTGGTGGACTCAGGGGTGGACTCTCCTATCTCTGGGGCTGAGATCCGCCCGGAGTTCCTTAAGGCTCTGGATGCTATGGGGCTGTCCTGGCTGACATGCCTCTGCAGCATCGCGTGGACATCGAGGGCAGTACCGCTGGATTGGCAGACTGGGGTGGTGGTCCCCCTTTTTAAGAAGGGGGACCGGAGGGTGTGTTCCAATTACAGGGGAATCACACTCCTCAGCCTCCCTGGTAAGGTCTATTCAGGGGTCCTGGAGAGGAGGGTCCGCCGGATAGTCGAATCCCGGATTGAGGAGGAGCAGTGTGGTTTTCGTCCTGGTCGCGGAACAGTGGACCAGCTCTATACCCTCTCTGGGGTCCTGGAGGGGGCATGGGAGTTTGCCCAACCAGTCTACATGTGTTTTGTGGACCTGGAGAAGGCATTCGACCGTGTCCCCCGGGGGCTCCTGTGGGGGGTACTCCGGGAGTATGGGGTACCGGACCCCCTTGTAAGGGCTGTCCGGTCCCTGTACGACAGGTGTCAGAGCTTGGTCCGCATTGCCGGGAGTAAGTCGGATTCGTTTCCGGTGAGGGTTGGACTCTGCCAAGGCTGCCCTTTATCACCGATTCTGTTCATAACTTATATGGACAGAATTTCTAGGCGCAGCCGAGGTGTTGAGGGGATCCGACTTGGTGGCCTCAGGATTGGGTCCCTGCTTTTTGCGGATGACGTGGTCCTGTTGGCTTCATCTGGTCGTGATCTCCAGCTCTCACTTGAGCGATTCGCGGCCGAGTGTGAAGCGGCTGGGATGAGAATCAGCACCTCCAAATTTGAGACCATGGTCCTAAGCCGGAATAGGGTGGATTGCCCTCTCCGGGTCGGGAGTGAGGTCCTGCCTCAAGTGGAGGAGTTTAAATATCTCGGGGTCTTGTTCACGAGTGAGGGAAAGATGGAGCGCGAGATCGACAGAGGGATCGGTGCGGCGTCTGCAGTAATGCGGGCTCTGCGCCGGTCTGTCGTGGTGAAGAAGGAGCTGAGCCAGAAGGCGAAGCTCTCGATTTACCAGTCGATCTACGTTCCTACCCTCACCTATGGTCATGAGCTGTGGGTTGTGACCGAAAGAACCAGATCTCGTATACAGGCGGCTGAAATGGGTTTCCTCCGCAGGGTGGCCGGGGCTCACCCTTAGAGATAGGGTGAGGAGCTCGGTCATCCGGGAGGGGCTCAGAGTAGAGCCACTGCTCCTCCGCATCGAGAGGAACCAGTTGAGGTGGCTCGGGCATCTGGTCAGGATGCCTCCTGGACCTCCCTGGTGAGGTGTTCCAGGCACGTCCCTCTGGGAGGAGACCCCGGGGAAGATCCAGGACACGCTGGAGGGATTATATCTCTCGGCTGGCCTGGGAACGCCTCGGGATCGCCCCCGCAGAGTTGGCAAATGTGGCTGGGGAGAGGGAAGTCTGGGCTTCCCTGCTTAGGCTGCTGCCCCTGCGACCCGACCCCGGATAAGCGGCAGAAGATGGATGGATGGATGGATGGATGGATGGATGGTTGTTAAAGACATGAAAATGCACATTCAGAGTTGAAACGCCGTCCGGAGCCGGAGCTAAAGCCTCTGAAGCTTTTATCTGTAAACGCTGGGTGTTCCCTGCATGTAGAAAACACAAAGCTGGAATCTATGAGAAGCTTCACCCTGAAACATGTTTTCCTAGAATACTACCTGAGTTTTTCACAATACCTCCATTATGTGGATGGACTTGACACCAGGATTGTCACTCATGTATTTTACTACTTTTTTCAGGAGAATGGAAGAGTTAGCACCATGGATGAGTGTAAACATCAAACATTTTATCATGAGATTGGGTTGGATGAACTGCTTATTAAAACTAAACGGATTTCTTCATCATTAACCTGATAAAGCCCAGCGTGAAACACATTCCTGAAACTTTTTGTTTCACTTTATGGTAAAAACTTTACTCAAAATGCTGTTAAACACAGTCTGATACTTGTCTTCTGACCCCTAATAGATACCAGGAAGCAGAAGATTAGTCGTTTTACATGTAATAAAAGGTAAATAAAGATCTTTTTTTTTCATTTAAATAATAAACACCTCAAAAAAAGGAATATTCTTACTTATTCATGGGCTGGGTCTTAAAGCATTATAATATACATGAATAAACCTGGTTTTAGTGGGATGCCAGAAAGAGACTGGATCAGCTTGTGTTGTACTGGGCTGCAGGTGGAAGAACTGGCGACAGGTGTTTATAACTGCTGTTTGCTTAGGAGGAGGAAGGTCCATGTGAGATTTAAGCTCTTTGTGGTGTCCAGAGCTGGACTTCTTCATGGTAAAGACTGGTGGAACAGAGTGTTTACAGAAGATCTACTATTCATCTGTAACGACTGATGCGTTGCTGGTTGTTAGAAACATCTCCTGGTGATAAACGGCTACAAACCCACAGACTTCCCGTCAGCAGAAACACAAGCTTTTTATTTTCATTTTATTAAAACAGAGGCTGTTTTCCACCAGTTCAGATCACGACGCGTCCTCTGGTCTGACTGGCAGAGAGGAACACAGGAAAAGTGGGTTTGCACAGAGATTTATAGTGAGTTTATACTCCCTGAAACCCTTCTGCTGCTTCCCCAGTGTTGATTTGAATTAAAATCCTGTTGTGGAGATGTGAAGCTAGCAGTGGAAAGGAAAGGAAGATCTGAGGCTAAAACACGTTGGAACCATTGTCAGTGATGAAGAACTGTTGTTTGTTGGGGCTTTTTCCCAACTGATTCCCATCACTTTCGCTTTTCTGTGCGTCTGTTTGGGAACATCTCAACGGTCATTTCGACTGACCTGCTTTCCCTCTTTCAACTAACAAATCTGTTTCCAGCAGAGCTTTCTGCGGGCCTAATTCCACTTTAATTTCCTCTGAATTCATGCATCTTTGCTATAAAGCAGGATTATTTTCCAATTTAAACATTGTGTAGTCAGCTTTGTTTTCACGTTACAGGGGAAGGTAAACACTTTATCTTGCAATTACGATTTCTCTGAAAGAGATGATCCCCGGTCAGCTGTAAATGATTTCAGGCCACCCCCTTAGAAAGCAGTTAAAGCTGATGGCATTGGAGCAGTTTTATTCAATAATGAGCTTTGCAACCAACACTAATCACTCAGTTTATCTCCACATTATGGATTATATTTTATTTCTTTGTATAGAAAGCAGGTAGGAATTGCTCAGTTACAGCTGACACCAAATCAGCTTCCTAGTAATTAAATTTGGAAACAAAATATAAGTATTTTGAGCTTGTTTTTGATTACTTGTCGGTTATTCTTGATCAGTTTTCCTGAAGATAGCACTTGCATGCATCTACTGTCCCTCTTTTAAGCCTGTTCAATATTCAGATTAGAGGTTTAGAGGACCCACCTTCATGGCCTTTGAAACATACAAGAGCTGACAGATATCAAAATAACTGTATAAATATGCAGTCACTCTGCCGTGCTCTGGCCTGATTCAGTCATGACCTGGTTCATGGTGAATGATGTTCCGGTCTCTTTCAAACGAGGGCATGGGGCAGCAGTCCAGAGGTTGAATAAACTTTAACCAAGTTTTGTAACAGCATCATTCTAATGACAGGCAGGTCGACGTATCGTACAAGCAGGCTGATAACAGGCTGTTAAAATGATCGAAAAAATCATGAGATGATGAAGACGCAACATAAATGTCTCAAGATGAAGGACGAAACAAGAACGGAACAAGATGGAGGAGAGGATTGTGTTTTCAGTGCACATGGGTCCCCGTCTGGGTTGCACAAGCTGACGCTTCTTTGCTGTGAAATACCCCCCAGATTCCCATCTAAAATACTCCCCTGATTACCATCTTAAATACACCCCCCCATTATCATTTACAATAATCCCATATTTCCCTCTATAATCCCCCTCCCCCCAAGTTCTAATATAAACTAACCCCCCAATTCTCATCTAAAATACCTCCCAAATCTCTGCCGAGATACCTCCCCAAATTCTGGTCTGAATTATCCCACAATTCCAGTGTAAATTGCCCCCCAAACCTGTCTAAGATATCCCCCCATATTCCCATCTGAACTACCCCTGATTCCCATCTAAAATATGCCCCAAATCACCATCTGAAATACCCCTGATTCCTGTCTGAAAACCCACAGTTCCATTCTGAAATACCCATCAAATTCCCATTAAAAAAAAAAACAAAAAAACCCCCCCGATCACCATCTGAAATCCCCGCCCCCCAAATTTCAGTCTGAAATACCGCCAATTCTCATCTAACCTACTCGATTGCCAGCTAAATTACCCCCCAAATTCCCATCTAAACTACCCCCTGATTCCTGTCTGAAAACCCCCAGTTCTATTCTGAAATAATCCCCCAATTCTAATCTAAAATACCTGCTGAATCTCATCTGAAAAACGCTCTTTCAGGCCGATTCCTGTCTGAAAGAGCTCCCTGATCAGGGTCTGACCAGGGTGTAACATTCAATAGAATCAACAGATAATGATTTAGAGTGAAGGTCTGTAGGACACAGTTGCACCATCTTCCGCCTTTAAAAGGATCTACGCCCCTTTAAGAGCCTGCAGTGGTTTGGGAGAGCGAGAAGCCATCTGCTCTCTGATTGGACAGTTTGATTAGTCACCATCCAATCAGATAGAAGCGTAAAGACAGACGAAATTCTGAACTGCAACTTCAGAGTTGTGTAAAAGTTTGTGTTTTGAGTCTGTGGAAAGGATGTTTTTCCAACCATGCAAATCATTTTCTGCACTTTCACAAGCTTGAAGGTTTTGGTTTTGCATGATGACATGAATTGATTTACAAACCATTAAAAAAAAAACCATTTACAAGTTTGAGTGGATCTGCTGTGACTGAGCTCTGACCCTGGAAGTTGGGATTTGTGCTCGTAGTGTGGTCATAACTGGTGCTTGGGTGGGAGAATGGGGTGAAATACAGAGGTTAGTTTATGTCTATGTTTAATAGCATGTTTGCAAATAAAACGGGAAAAAATATATATATTTGGCACAACTATCAACAAAACTGTAGGAAAATACTGTGGGAAACCATGCTCGTTTACATAATCTGACTTATCAGGACTAATTGTGTAACGTAGAACGAAGAGGTCAGTGGGGTTAAAAGGTTCTGTCTCTCTGTTTGGCTGTAAACATCTAAAATCCAACTTTAGGGTGAGCTGCATGGAAAAACAGCCTGTAATCAAGATAATGGCTTCGGGTGCTGAGCTGTCGAAGAGCAGCAATCCTCCTTCGTAGTCGTTACATTTTACAGGTCAAAAGATTAAAATCTGTGTCTTCCCAATAATTGTCGACCTGCGGTCAATGCAACTAGCAAAGCAGGATTTCATTTTTAAGCTGTTTTATTTTTCCCCAGTGAAACATTTGCTTTGCTGGGAAGATGAGTGGTTCTGATCGACTTCTTCATGTGTCACTTTGCCGATTCGCTCACACAGTTTGGCTTATTGTTGCGTTGATGTTACGGCCTTTCACCTATGCCTTTTCATCCCGGGCGGATGCCTTCGCAGTGGATTGGTATGAAACAATACAGGGACGGCATGAAGCTGGATGACTGTAGGAGAAATAATCAGTCATCCAAGGAGTTTGTGTCAGAAAAACAAGAAAACAATAGCAAACAAAATACAAAAACAAAGCACAAACATTTTTATTTGAAAAAAAATTCGTATACAGCATAAATATGAAGAGTTTTCAGAGTAAAGGAGGTGCGATGGAACTAGGAAGGTCACACATGATATTTTAATAATAAACTAGTCACCAGTTGTTTTGGTGATTAGCCGACTGACGCGATCACATGTAAATTGTAGCTTATGACACCAGCATGCAGCTGGTTTTACATAACCATTGTTAGATTGTAGCGTAGATAGTATCTCTTTAAACAACTGTTAACAAACTTTGCAACTTGTTGTAAAATAAGAAAACAAGGTGCAGGGCTTAAGAAAATAAAAATATTGTCATTTGTCTGTAACATCAAACGGCTACGAAATCAAATGAGGTCAGCCAACAAAAATGACCCCAAAAAATATGTTTTAACTCTCCAACATTAACGTTAGAAGCTAACCAGCCAAATAGCTTTCTGAGATGACAAGTGTCCCTCTTTGTAAGAATTGAATCCATGACAAGCTCCTGCATCGCCGTGGTAACACCGTGGAAGGAAAGTTCTACCATGCAGCTTTTGCATCGTACGCGCTTCTCTTGAATTTCTATAAAATGTTCCCAAAGTCTCGAGCTTTGCTGCCGCCTCGCCATGATGTTGCTGTTCAGGTAAAACTTTTCTGATCGCATCCACTGCACATGTGCATCAAGGAGAAAGGCAGCGGAAGGTAAAGTGGGAGATTTAGAGAGGGGGAAAAAAAACCGTTAAGACTATTTTTAAACTAGTCGTCAATGACTAATCATGGCATGCTTAGATGTAACGATGGGTTGGTAAATAACATGTAAAACAACTGAGTTATCATGAGCTTTTAGCCAAAACAAACTCCAGTGTCTCCCCAAAATGCACCCTGGACTGGATGGTGAAACTCCCATCATGCCCTCAGAACTCTGCAAGGTAAAGAACTGGTCCTCTGTGACCTTGAAGGAACCCACACTGTTCCTCCTGAAGCTGAGGTTTGACAGTTGTTCTGCTTTCCAACACCACTGAGAAGCATAATCCCCCGTAGTTGGAGGCCAGTCTGGACCTACTTTTAGAAAATAGGGACCCCCACTTCATTGTCCCTCTCCACAGATGTTGTCAAAGACCATTCTGCAACACTGAAACTATATAAACCTTCCTGTAACACAGCTTTAATTGACTTGTTGCTTAAAAATGACATTTCCAGACTTTAAGGTTGTTTGCGGCTGGCTCGCCAATAAAAACCAACCTCGTGACTCTTCTCAGCTTAAAGTCTGAAAAGCAGAGCCCATGACCTTCACCTCAACCCATTCTGTCTTTTCAATTAGCCTCCACATCAGCCCATAAATGATTCATAGAACTCTGTCTGAGCCTGTATTAATAACTAATACGGATAAGGGATTTAAAGGAACAATTAGTTTGCTGGAACAGCAGAGGGTCAGAAAGGTCTGTAATTACACGGCTCACACTGACACAAAATGTTCACTCTCTAAGCGGGAGCTCGACCAATCAGTGGCCAGAATGGACCGGCTGTGCTGGTGATATCCAAGCAGCTTGTAAATTATATAGGTCATTACTTGCCTTTTGATTTGGGCTTGGTTCATGCCAGCGATGTTTGCTGCTTTTTACACTGAAAGGGGGGCAAAAATCTTAAGTTGATCTCTTGATCCTCTGACCTGATCATATAAACAGCTCACAGTCTCCAGGATTTAATCAGTTAAATCTTTTTTCTCAATAATATGGTTTAAGAGGATTTCGGCTATGTTATTATGGCATCAGACAAGTCATTTTCTGTGCAGGAGGTGATTTTCTTTTCTCCATTTTCATCAGTTTGACACTATTATAGCACATAAGCTTCTTTTTCTGCAGCAGCTCGTAAAAGGAATCAGGCATGCAATCAGAGACACTCGTGTTGCTTCTCCTGGAAGCAGAATAAATACAGCATCTTGCACGGCAGCATCAAAGTGGCTTTTCCCATTGATTTCCTGCTGCTGTGTGGCAGAAAGGCGGCTTGGCTAATAGGCTTCTGTTATGCAACAGCATGCAGCTGTAAAATCCCCACCAGTGCTCAGCTTGTGCAGATTAAAGTTGAGTGAACGGCCACCCTGACTGTGACACATGGATGCTGGTCGTCCACTCAAAAGAAAGTTGCTTTTTTTTTTTTTTTTGGAAATGTTCAGAATTATTCATTCTTTTTGTACATATGTGATTGGAAAATTGGATTTTTCTTGCGTCTGTTTTCTCTGGTTGGACTGGAAGATTTCAGCACTCAGAAGCTAATCACAAGCCAGAATCAACAGACTGTAAAATTATTGTTTACTTCCTGATTACTTGCTTCAAACAGAAGTATTTGCTTACTGTCTCATCTGTTTCTTGCTTCTGAATGCAAAAGCAAACGTTAATAACAATCTTCTTGGCTTGGCTTCTACCTCTCTGTATTTTTTTGTACGTGGCGTTTATGAGCTCGGAGAAACGCCACTGAGTTCTGGCTGTTGTGCTTCTCCTTGTTCAGCATCAGGACATCATCTGACTTGCACAGGAAAGCACTTTTATTTTGCTCTGTAGGCTCTTTTTGCATTTAAATTCTCAACTCTAATTAGCCTGTACGTGCCACTTACATTCAGGTCGGCATTAAATGCAGATGACTACCATTACTCTCGGTGAAGGCACCTGTCCCGCTGTAATGAATTTGGATTTTTTATTAGCATCATTTCCCCTGCGCCGTCCTGCAGCTACAATGCTTCCAGCTCAGCAGGTTTCAGCACAGCTGCTGCTTCACTTCTTGCCAAAGCTTGTTTGTTGTGTCTGGAACAGGCTTAATGCTGCAGAGAATATATCTAATACATGTAAAATATTCATAACCTGAACACGAGGATTGGGTCAGGTGGTGAATACAGATGTTGTAGTTTTTACATGCACCAGTGAAATAACTACGCAGATCTTGTACTTTTCAAATGAATTTCATGCATTTAAATGTTTAACCAGGTAAAAGTACAAAAATGAAGACCTAACTTGTGCAGAGTAACATATTTTAGATACTTTGTCTTTTAAGTTTATGTGCAATCATGTTTTCATCGCTACTGTTTCTATAGAACAAAGTATTTTAAGAGATGAACACAGATTTTCTAAATTTAGCCTATAAAGACCTGTAAGTCAATCAAACTGCTTTCTCCTCTCACACTGGACTCTTTCTTAGGGCACATTCACACTGCCTTATTGATTTGAATCCAAGTCCGTTTGCTCAGAAAGTCGCTTCATTTGGGGAAATGTGAACGTGTCACACCAATTCTGATTTGGACCAAAGAAGCGGATTTGGTCCATCTGCAAACGCAGGTCTCGGCCCGTTTCAAACAGACCAAATACAGGAGGCGGACGACAAAAAAAGTCCCTTCCTGCCTGTGGCATAGCATTGCATTGTGGGTAAATCCATAGCGATGGCGTTAAGGGTCCTCTGCCTCGTCTGGTGTTCATACTGCGTCCATTGTTGCAGTGGATTTCTGCAGTATACTTGCATAAGACACAATAAAAACCCAAAACAGCCATAGTTTGGTCTCCATGTTTAACTGGCAGGTGGAGGAAACAGAGTTTTCTTCTTCACGCCGGTCTTGTCCTCTCTTCTGCTAAATACCAGTGCAGCGCCACCTCTGGTGGGAATGGGGATAAATTATTCTAATGGTTTGACTGGTTTGACCAAAGTACAGCGTGAACACGATCTCACGGTTCGCATGGATACACCCCCCTAGCCGAGTCTTCAATCAGACTGAGTCTAGCGGACTATCCTGATGTGAATGCTTGAGATGAAGAGGAAAGAGGGGATGCGTGGCACGAGTGAGACGTGTGCCATGCATGTGCTAACACAGAAGGAATACGGAGATTCACCGGGACATGGCTGCGGGAAAATTCAGTTCATTTAAAACTTTATTTATGCTTCTCCAACATAAAATATGCAACTTGGTGTTTTACAGTTTAAAATCATTCCCGACCAACCAACCCTCCAATCCCAAATATTACTGACAGAATAGAAATATACACACACCTCCCCCGCCCTCTATCCCGGTTACACACAGCCCCCACAAAGGAAACACTGGAGGACCCCAAAGACCAAGAATCAATTTAAACAAAATAATAAAGGCATTTAAAACACATATAATGTATTAAGAGACTGAATAATACCCAATATATCCGAGCAAGCCCTGCCATGGACTGGTGAGCTGTCCAGGGTGTACCCCACCTTTTGCCCAAAGACTGCTGGGATTGGCTCCAGCTTCCCCGCGACCCTTCATCAGATTAAGCGGTTAGGATAATTAATGAATGAATGAATATCTGAGCAGAAAAAAATTATAAATAATTTAAAATCATTGAGTGAACTATTAAAAAATTAAACAGTAGAAATCAACTAAAAGCCAAACTATGTGTCCCAGACTTGAATATGCTTCGACGCTGCTTAGTCTTTATCTAACAATGTTAGCAAAACGTTAAAGGTCCCAAATTATTCCAAACTCACCTTCTAAAGGTTTTCTAAAAGTCATTTGTTTTATATCCTGTCTGAGGCACAAACATGAAAAAAATCTGTCACCTCTTTCACGTACTCCACTTTCTCTCCACATGAATTTCTGCTCAAACGGTGAGTTTGAGATCTTTCCCTTTGTGACCTCACAAAATAGACCTCGGTCGAGGATATTGTTGTTGACCCGGCTAACTGAAACGGCCCTCTGAAATCACTGAGTGGGTTCCAATGACAGCTGGATCCTCTCTCCAGATGGGCGTGGAGTTGCCGTGCACGAACAAGGTGTAGACATGGAGTCAGACTTGCTACAGTCACTCGCGGAAGGTTGAATTTGGGGTAAAACACTGAAAATAAGGTTGTTGGACCTCTAGTACCCAGATTAAATGATTGGAAAAATTCATAGTACGACCTTGAAAGGGAGGAGGTCCTGCAGTGGTTTCCAGCTTGGATACGTCGGAGCAAATCAGAAGATCTGCACGCATCAAACTGTTAGCAGTGAGGTTGGCTTTGTGCTGGGCCTGATCTAGAATCCCTGGAGCTGATTGTCCAGAGACAACTGCTGCAAAAGCTGCTGAACTAAATGGACTATAGACCACTTCTTAGCTTGCTGATACGTGACTCGTGCATGAGCACGCTTCCTGCTTCTGGAGGGCAGATGGTGCAGCTGTTAGGTGGAGAAGGTTTTATCTTCAAACTTTACCGAGGAAATTACACAGGTACCAGACAGTTGCTGTTTACCTGATTTGTAACCATTGAGGTGAGACGTTAGACATACAAGGAACACATTTTCACTTGGTTCCAGTGAAGAAACATGATGCTCTGGCACATGCACACAATGGTTGCCCAATGATGGCTATGGTTGTCTATACACATAAAGGGGAAATTGAGAGACTGAAATTGTCAAAGTAAATTGTCAGTTAAATCTTTACTCAGCTGTTTATTGATTAAATGCATTAAATCCACAATTAAATAAACTGGTGATCATTAACTGTTTACATGGACAATTATTTCTGATTGATATCTGATCAGAGATTCCAGCTGACTTGCCTGGACGTTGGATAAAATGATGCGATCGGTTGTGTTTACATGATGGGCAGATTTAATCGACCAAAATGGAGGATTGTGTCTGAAATGGAGGATGTTCTCTGGCTGGAAAGTGGGCTGGTTTGGCCGTCAAAATCCCGGCTAGTCTTCCATACATCCTCCTCAGCTTCTTCAGCCTTTCTGAAGTTTATTTGCCAGGCATCGCTTATGTCCTTATCTCACAATGTTTGAGAACCTCTGCTCTACACAACGCAGTGAGGAAACGGAGGGTGTTCAGTCAGAGGCTTCTTCATGTAGCTGCAAGGCAGAAAGATGCAATCATCTCCCCATCAAATCCACATTTATCTATAAAGCACATTTCTTGCATAAAATAAATCATTTAAATAATGGAAAAACAACAGTTTTTGTGTGAAAGTAACTTATCTTCTGCTCCTCCTTTGCAGCCAGCTGTTTTTGGAACGTTGACCAATGGCAGCGCGCCGTGCGACAACAGACTGGTAAGCCCCCTCATACGAACCTTTTTCCAGCTGGACAGTGGCGTGCTACAATTCTGAACATTTGGGGTTTTCCCGCTGAGAATTTTAATTAAAAAGCAGCAAAATTTTTAATTAAGCTAAAATTTGAGGATAAAGAATCGCAGACGCACCGACAGATGTCGGAGTTGAATTCTGCTCTGCGGTTTTTTTCATGGAAATTTTGACCCCTTTAATACTGAAACTGACTTTTCTTAGATGTTAATTAAAATTTTGAAAGAGTAAAACAGTGAAACATCATGGCAGATGTCTGTGGACGATGCCATGTCTTTACAGAAATGAAAGACTTCCTCAGTGTTTGTTGTTGTGTAATGCAAATGTGATGGCACACCGCGCAGAAAGCCAATTAAGCAGCAACAAAGGGCATTACTGAGCTGCCCGGGTGTTTGCCTGGCTAAATC
Source organism: Telmatherina bonti (assembly GCF_933228915.1). Classification (NCBI taxonomy): domain Eukaryota; kingdom Metazoa; phylum Chordata; class Actinopteri; order Atheriniformes; family Telmatherinidae; genus Telmatherina; species Telmatherina bonti. The sequence goes on along the minus strand of NC_136611.1, from coordinate 5,596,841 downwards.
TATCAGAGGAGGCGTGTATGCAGCGGGCCTGTGCCAACTGGCATGTGACTTATTTAATTACTTAGTTCACCCAATGAAATCAACAGATTTATGGATTCGTCCATTTCCCATTCATCAGAAATAGAATGAAAGCATCTCTTTATACTCTCTAACGTCCCCCTCCAGGGAGCTGTGGCCATCAAGCAGGACCCCCCTGCTTGGCCTTTCTCCGTCTGCTCTTAGTAATGGACTGCAGCAGGTGGGTGGGCGGTCCAGTGTCGATTCAGGTGCAATAAAGGATTTTAAACCCATTGATGGTGAAAGTGAAGCAGCAAGTGGATAATGGAGGTTTGGAGGCATCTGTTTCGGAGGAATCCGTCCAGGTTTTCAGTTTTCAGCTGCTCTGAGGAGCAAATCAAACCTTGGTCTTCATCCAGGTTGAGTGGACAAAGTTGCCTATTTTTCCTAACAAACCAACATGTTTTCACAAAGGAAGTTTTGTGCTTTCAGTGTCAGAATTTAACTTCTACAATCTGAAGTCTCTTTGAGAACAGATGGAGCCATACGGGCATTTTATAGACCTTCCTGTAGTAAAACCCCTTCCATTTTAATCTTGATTCACCTTATCAGAGATAACGTTCATATCTCGTACTATGAGCTGATAAAAGTTGGATCGTTCACGTGTTGAGCTTCACATGCATCCGGAAACTCTCTTCTTTTGTGCGATGTGCAATCTTGTTGTCATTAGGGATGGGCGATACTACTAGTTAATGATACTGATGTTGATCATTTTTGAAAGTCATACTTGAAGAGTCCACATTAACATCTTTATTTATCTGGATTATGGAATATACATAAAAATCAAACAGCAATACTCGAAAGAAATGCTTTTAAATCAAGAATATACTATACACATAAACAAAAATAAGATCAAATTAATCTTTTTATAATTTATAAAAGAGTTAAACTACATTTAGTAGGAGAATTTAGATTTATTAAAAGAAAATGGACTATAATGTGTAAAAACTAATATAAATATAATAAGTAAATCCCAATAACCTGCATTAATACAATGAACTATCTAAATAAAAACTCATCATCAATAACTGTATCATCATGACATCATGACACCGGGACATCTGATAGGCTATCATAATCATGTGACACTGAAAAAAAAATCCCGGCCTGTAGGACTCCATGGCGACTCCATGGCAACGCCATGGCAACACACCAACTGGACTCCAGCAAGACTTATTCATGACGTCCTCTACTGTTTAATTTCTCGCTCTCTCTTATAAATCACATCTGCTAAATGACAACAGAATAGAATAGAATAGAATAGAATAGAATAGAATAGAATAGAAAAATCTGTTGCTGGGCTTCAAATGCTATTTTACTGTTTAAATCAAAAAAGAGAAAAGAGAAAACAAATGGCATGTTTTGTATCAGCAGAGTGGTATCTCTATACTAAAAAAAAAGTATCAAAACCAATATTTTGATTGACTGATATCGAAGTATCAACTCCAGAGTATTGATACGCCAATTTCTAATCCATATTACATCATAGAAATACAGTTTCCAATCTGAAGCCTGAACACACAGGGGTGAAAGGGTTAAAATGAAAGCCTTTATGAATAAAATTGTTCAGTGTTTCTGTAACAGTTTATGAAAAATAAACAATTCAAAGGAATAAAACCAAAATAAATACATAATAAATAAAAGTAAACTAGAGAACACTAAACCAGACATGTTGTAAACTTGGCTATGACTGTTGTTACTTGGTTTTTGTTTTGTTTGTGTGTTTGTGGCTAAAAACATGATGTAATGGTATGGCCCAAGATTTGTTCGTTTCGTTCCCAGTTTGATATATTTTCTATTTATTTAGTGGATTATGTGATTCACTATATTCAGTCAGCATTGAGTAAACCTACTTCTAACCCCCCTGAGACGTTTTCTCATCTATTCTGACACGTTTCCTTTGCATCTGCTGACCTCACATAAAGGCACTTAAAGTGGAACGGCTGGACGTATCAGCGGAGGATTACGCTAACGTTATGTACGAAGAACAACAGATCTTTCAGTGGGACCATCAGAGAAAACAGCCGCTACGGAATCACCCCAGACAGATTAAATCTTTTGTAGAATTAATCTGGTGATAAATGCTGATTAATTTTACTTCTCCATTTAATTTCTTTTTTGACCATTTAGTCAGTCAGTCATTTTCAGAACCGCAGAGTTTAGTTAGGAGTTGCTGGGAAGCTGGAGCCGATCCCAGCAATCACTGGGCGAGAGGCAGGGTACAGCTTAGTCATATATGTGTATGTGTTTATATAGTGTAAATCTGTATGGCCTTTACACAAGAATCATTCATGTAAATATTACAGCATCAAAACTTTGGCTTATACAAATGTGAAAATATTTACTCTGTCAATGACAAACATCACATCTCAACAAACTTTTTATTTTTCAGCTTCCCGACGAGTCAAACGATGCAGATGGTGTTTTGGTTGACATATTTGTAATGGCGCGTTTGGTTGGCCCAAATACCCATTAATAGCTTTTCCGAGGCGCGATCTGCCATTCAACACACACAGTCCTTCAGTTTATTTTAAATGAAGAATAGAAAGGACCATGCAAAAACCATGCAAGTGGGGTGTAGTTGTCACCCTCCGAGTGGGTTGAATCTGGGAGAGAGGGTACTTGGCTCAATGGATGGGGGAAGCGTACTTCACTCCTTCCGTGCTTGTCGAAAGCGTCCTCCCTCGTCTTTCCCCGTCATGGGAAGCCGACTGCTCCGTTGCTTCCAACGCTGTGGTGCTTCTCCTCTGGTATGGCCCTGTGGCTGTCGTTGATCCTGTCACGACTCGCCGCCTCCGTTCTGCCGCTTCCTTTCCTCTCCTCAGCCTTCCCTGCCATCAGAGCCGGCCTCCCGGCCTCCGCTCTCGGCCCCTCTCTCACCCGGTCACTCTCCGTGTCCGCTCTCTGGGCCTCTCTGTCCACCTGAGAGAAAAGGCCTCCGCCAGCCAATCCCTGCTCAGCTGGCCCGGTCTCCAGGTGGAAGCATAAGGTGCTGATTAAGCTACCTGTTCTGGGAGGAACGGGGTGTCAAACACACACACACACACACACACACCTCTGACATATTGTGCTCAGGTTTGGTGTTTTATTTGTTGTCACACATTAAAAGTAACAACATGTGAATAGTTTTGTTTGTTAGCTACTTTTAAAGGTGAAATACAGTAAATTTTACAGCTTTTCCCACAACTTTGTGCAAAAGGTGCAGCAAAATCCAGCTTTTTATGCTCCTAAAATCACAAAAAAGATTTTTTTTGTCTCGGGAGCTTGAGCTAGTCCACTGGATTGTTTTACCTTTTGTTTTAACAAACGTGAAACTGGCGTATCGGCAGATATTAGCTCGAACACCACCATGTTACAGGTCACGCTTCTCACCATGCAGTTCCTGCATGCTGTTTACAAACGTCCTCTTGTATCATGGCACCTCAGTGCGACAGCGTCGTGTAAGCAGCGCTGACCTGAAGGTCTTCTCAGGAGCAAAAAGGTGCAGTATCTCTCTCATAATAGCCATTTCTTTTAGCCCTGTGTGATCATTTGCAGCGAAAGTCAGGTCTAATTCATCTTCAGTGAGATTCGGGAGCAAATCGTGTTTGTAATCCTGTTAAAGCCCACATGTGATAAGCGACATTTGGCGGACAGATTATGTCAGAGCCCTTAGAGTACCGTGGGTCCCGAGCTTTCATACGGGTGGTCCCAGAAGGAATTAAACTCCTGACCCGGCCTGTGTGTGCACATGGCCCTTAAGTGCCCGCAAATGAATTAATAATATTAATGGCAGATGTTCATAAAGACAGCAAGATGTCATCGGAGTGTGTTGGTGCACGAGATTCCCTCGTTAGCAGTAAAGTACGTCGTGCTTTAGATTTCATCTAATTCATCCAAATATGAAGAAAGTGTCTTATTTCACTTACCCTTTTTTATTTTATTTTAGTTTTTAATGTAATTTTATTTAAGTTTTTGTTTTATGTTGAATGTTTTTTAATTCAGTTGTAGTTTGAAAACGTCGTTTTCTCACACTTTCTCATTTCATTTCATCTTATTTCAATTTTCATTTTCTATTTGTTTTAATTTGACTTTATTTTTTATATTTCTGATTATTTTGTCTTATTTTTATCTTTTATTTTTCATTTTGTGTGTTTTTTCATTTTCTCATGCTTTTAATTGAATAATTTCTTTTATTTTTACTAATACTTTCTTTTAATTAAGTTATTTATTGTCAGTTTTAAATCAACCATGAGTTTGACTCTGTGATGGAGGAAGAAAAATGTTCTGAATGTCTTTAAAAGACAATAATGAGTAAATCTACTGTTTAATAAAACCCACTTAATTAAAAAACACTCTAGATGCTTTTATTTTGGAGGTTTGCCTTCATGAAGGCGAACGTTGCTCCAGAAGGTCCAAACCAGTGAGCTTCTAGAATAGGAAGGTGAACGTATAATCTGACTTAATGGAAAGCCAGTTTGATCCCGATATTCCCTTTTCCGTCCATTCTGTCACATGCACATCTTCCAAATGATCGATGTTTGGGTGATATTTTAACTTTTAATCAGTGATGTTTACAGTTTATGTCTGAAGCAAAGCATCGATGTAGATCGGTGAATTGTTGCACTTCCTACAGACGGTTCTGCACATTCAGACTTCAAACCCGTTTATACTCACTGCGTACACGGAAATGCACATCAACTCAGAGAATCTGTACCAGTTTCTGTTTTACTGCTCTTTAAACTGGTCCCAGTCTGCGCATCAGTAGCTACGTTCACACGGACAAACCTTTCATCCATCCGACATGTTTACGTGGAAGTATCGGCTGCATTTATATGATAGACAGATTTAAGTTTTTCACATCCTCTGTGCCTGTTTGTCTGGAAAAAGTGTGATTTCTTTTTATTTTGACCCTTTTGACCGTTAAAATGCTAAATAATCCCGAACTCTTTCCATTTCCAGGAAAAACGTCGTATCGGCTACAGTCCCGTTATGTTCGACTGCGACCATTTTCCCGACTTCCACGCGGGAATGAGTGTTTCCATGGTTACTTGACCTGCTGATCCCATTGTGAACGCTTTAAGCCTCTTGATCCGACTGATAATTCAGACGTGTTTACATGACTCATTTTTATCCTGATTGGATGTTCGATTGGATTAAAGGTGCTGCTGTGTGACTAACGGTGAGCGCTCTGTCGGAGCAGGATGATGGACTGCATGAAGAACCGAACCGACGCTGACAAGCGGTCACCGGTGTGTTAACTGGTGCGACTGCAGACCGGAGCTACTTATTAAAATATTATCTCCAATCAGAGTTGGACATTATGTGAGCTGTTGTCGTGGAATTTATCCGATGTGAAATAAATCTATAAATCAACTGTTTTCTGTTCAATTTATTGGCCATGTACAGATGTTGCGGGCGAGAGGTCTGGAGAGCTCTGCCCCCGCTCAGAGTGCTACAGTCTTCTTTAAGCAGACACAAACAACCCTTGCCTGGCAGCACTAGTCAAAACAACTGCTAGCTTGGAGATAACAACAGTCAAAGCTGAAACAGGCCTTGAACAGAACACTTAGTTTTATGCATGAATCTACTAAAGCAAGCTTACTGAACTACTCTAACTATGCAGAATATATATCTTGTACTACTTAAAAGAAACTTAATAAATGAGTCACGTATTAAAACTACACTATACGCATAATTCCACCACAGCTGTCCTTTAGTTTTCTGGCAATCTGCCGGGAATCCAGTGCAGACGCACCACTGAGGGGTTGCACAACCTCCTGCTCCAGAGTCCTGTGTGTGTTTGTGCGTCTGAGTGTGTGTGAGACATCTGTTAACCTTGTGTTGGCCACAGACCTCACTGTCACACACAACTTCGGATGTTATGTAACCTTGTCATAGCAGGGATCGAGTCTCCTCACAGAGATGTCCACCCACAGATAAACACCCGGTCCACAGAGATGAAGTCAGCCGTCTGGCTGGCAGTGGGGGTGTGTTCGGATGTGTTTGTGTTAAACAGCTACTTGCAAGCGTGTTTCGGGGTCTACAGGTCTTGTGATTATTAGTCACGGTCTGGACTTTGGCCTCGAGCCAGCTCGTACTTCTGCGTGTGTGTGAGTGTGTTTGTTCCCGCTGTGTTCGTTTAATACCTGGTATTCAGTGGCACGCTGTCTGGTCCTCCACATGCCCGTGCTTTGAACTACGGGAAGAAAGTGTGTGTTCTAAGTTTTACAGACACATGCACACACAAACACACGCTAAAGTTTCTCTCAGCTTCGCGTTCTGACTGATACCGCTGATGTCAAAGCAGCGTCGCGTCATCCAGCAGCCATCTAGACATGATGATGTCTCCGACTGTTACATCTGGAAACATCTGGACCAGAATAAGCCGGTCATTTATTTATTTTTCTACGACCAGGTTGGACCCTGTTCCAAGGATTCAAGGAACTTTATTGTCATGTCAGCTCACATTCACATGTCAGAGATACGAGATGGAACGGAGGTCTCAGGAGTGGCTGACAGAAGGAAATACTGATAAATACTAAAAACTATGTAAAAGTATAAATAGAAATAAAGATAAAGTAGAAAAATAAGCTAAATAAAAAATATAAACACAATTATAAATGTACACTACATGTGGCTACATGTGCAAGAAGTAGTTTGGAGTATTGCACTTAGTGTTGCATTGGTGAAGTAAAGGTGCTCGCAGTGCATGTCTGTACAGATCTGTTGTCATGAGGTGGGGTGCGTGCAGGGAAGGGGGGGTTAAGGGGTGCTGGGGTCTACGTGGCATGGCTGGAGATGCAGATCTTCCTGAATAAGTGCAGTTGTACATGTTGATCTGTCTTTCCTGTCGTCTCCACCCCAACCAGTCGAGGCAGATGGCTGCCCTCCCTGAGCCGGGTTCTGACGGAGGTTTTCTTCCTGTTAAAGGGAAGTTTTTTCCTTCCCACTGTCGCCGTGTGCAGCTCAGGATGGGGAATTTGATCCAAGTCATGACTCGATGCAATCAGTTGGTTTCTATTATAGGATATGGATGAATTGGCTTGAAATGATGTGTATGGAAAGTGTCCTGTGACAACATTGTTGTGAAGTGATTCTATACAACTAAAGCTGCATTGAACTGAATTCAGCAGTCTGACATCTTCAGGAAAAAAAAACTGTTTTTGAGCCTGCTTGGTTAAGTACGCACCCAGATACCCGTAGCTGGAGACCACCCTCTCATGTGCAGGGGGGAGTAGGGCGCCTGTCCTTCCTGAAGTCTACTACCATCTCCTTGGTCTTCTTCACATTGATGTGGAGGTTGTTGTCTATGCACCAGATGTTCCACCTTCTCCCTGTTCTCCAAGTCATTGTTGTTGCTGATGCGTTCCACAACCACTGTGTCATCTGCAAACTTCACTATGTGACAGCTGGGATGTCTGGCCGAGCAATCGTAAGTCAGCAGAGGGAACAGGAAGGGGCTCAGCACACAACCCTGAGGAGAACCGGTGCTGAGGGTGATGGGGGACGAAGTGGATCCTGACAGTCTGAAGTCTGTTGGTCAGGAAGTCCAGGACCCAGTTCTCCCAGTGTGGGACTCACACCTGCAGAACTGATTTTATTCTTGGTGTTACAGATCCAACAAGGTGGAAATGTAACTCAGAGATTTCCTCCATGTTGACATGAAGCATCACACATCATGATGAGAATCTCCCAAAGCTGCTCTGCTGGATGTAGATCTGGTGACTGTGGAGCCGTTGGAGGACAGTGAACTCATCGTCATGGTGGAGATGATGTGAGCTTTGTGACATGGTGCATCATCCTGCTGGAAGTTTCCATCAGAAGATGCTACACTGTGCTCAGAAAGGGATGGACATGGTCAGCAGCAGGACTCAGGTAGGCTGTGGAGGTTAAACCATGTCATACTGGTACTAAGGGGACCAAACTGGGACCAGAAAACCTCCCCCCACCATTCCAGCAGCAGCAGCCTGAAGCCTTGATCCTGACGGCAGGATGGATCCATGTTGTCATGATGTTTCCAGCAGATTCTGATCCTACCATGTGAACGTGGAGCTGAACTGGAGACTCATCAGACCAGCAACGTTTCTCCATCTTCTATTGTCCAGTTCTGGTGAGTCTGTGGGAATTGTAGTCTGTTTCCTCCCAGTAAAGACCAACAACACGCCACGTTCAGAGTCACTTAAATCTCATTTCTTCCTCATTCTGATGGAGTTTGAACATCAGCAAGTTGTCTTTACCACATCTGCATGACTTTGAGTTGCTGTCATGTGACAAGCTTGTATGCAGGTCTAACAAAGTGACCAGTGGGTGTAGTTTCCACTTGGAAGACCATGTTCCATACACTAGCATCTATAGATAAATGTACGCAGCTTCATCTGCACTGTGAGGCTCACTTTTTATCTGTAAAGACCGCATTAACATCACAAAGTCCTGGCTGGTCAGCAGACATGCTGGACTTAACACCTTGGTCAAACAGTACCCAACCAATCCAGCAGTTTCTAATGAGAAGTTGTTGATATTCAACATATTTATTCATCTACAGAAATGAAAGTGGTACCGTATCATTTCCATAAACTGCTGTTTATGATGCAGCTGAGTTGAAAACTGACTGAAAGAACAAGTTCAGGCTTTCGAGCCAGTTTGGATTCCAGTCTCATTCTTTCTGGAAGTCTAGTGGAAATTTCTTTAACACGTCCATGTTGAAGAGACAGAAAGGCTGTTCAGGTCCTTACCACACGGCTACAGCAATAAACACGACTTGCATTAGTGTTTATTTACTGTAAAAGAATTTCTTGTATTCGGTCGTGTTTGTGCAGCAAACCCACACAGCCTCTCAAGTCGAGCTTTAATACGGTAACCCTCCTTATTGGGGTTAATCAGCTTACACTTAAATGCCACGCTGTGCAGCATTCCCTCCCCTGACAGGTTGGAAAGTCACTAATCCAATTTCATTTCCTCTTGGATTACTGGACTCGGAGAGACGGAGCGAAGGCTAAAGAGTGCAAAAGAGAATATTAGCCGTGTCGTCTGTCATGCCGGAAAGCAACCAGAGAGGAGATTTAGTACCCGTCAAATCTGAGAAGTGTTTTTATTTAACTCTATTTGTGCCCTAAGATTTATCAATATGGTCCCAGTTAGTCCCGGTGGCAGCTGGTTTCACCAGGTAGCATGGAGATTCTCTTAGATGCACTGCTGAAAAAATAAAGGGAACAGTAAAGTAACAGGTTGTAGATTTGAATTAATCAAATATTTTTATTGAATACTTTGTTCGTTCCATATTACAATGGTGCTGACAAAATCACACAAAAATTATCTATGAAAATCAAACGTATCAACCCATGGAGGTCTGGATTTGGAGTTCTACTCCAAATGAAAGTGGAAAAACAGACTACAGGCTGATCCAACTTTGATGTAATGTCCTTTAAACAAGTCAGAATGAGGCTCAGTAGTGTGTGTGGCCTCCGCGTGCCTGTATGACCTCCCTACAACGCCTGGGCATGCTCCTGATGAGGCGGCGGATGTTCTCCTGAGGGATCTCCTCCCAGACCTGGACTAAAGCATCCGCCAACTCCTGGACAGTCTGTGGTGCAACTTGGCGTTGGTGGATGGAGTGAGACATGATGTCCCAGATGTGCTCAGCTGGATCCAGGTCTGGGGAACGGGCGGGCCGGTCCATAACATCAATGCCTTCATGTTGCAGGAACTGCTGACACACTCCAGCCACATGAGGTCTAGCATTGTCTTGCATTAGGAGGAACCCAGGACCAACCGCACCAGCATATGGTCCCACAAGGGGTCTGAGGATCTCATCTCGGTACCTAATGGCAGTCAGGCTACCTCTGGCGAGCACATGGAGGGCTGTGCGGCCCTCCAAAGAAATGCCCCCCCACACCATTACTGACCCACTGCCAAACCGGTCCTGCTGGAGGATGTTGCAGGCAGCAGAACGTTCTCCACGGCGTCTCCAGACTCTGTCACGTGTGCTCAGTTTGAACCTGCTTCCATCTGTGAAGAGCACAGGGTGCCAGTGGTGAATTTGCCAATCTTGGTGTTCTCTGACAAACGCCAAACGTCCTGCACGGTGTTGGGCTGGAAGCACAACCCCCACCTGTGGACGTCGGGCCCTCATACCACCCTCATGGAGTCTGTTTCTGACTGTTGGAGCAGACACATGCACATCTGTGTCCTGCTGGAGCTCATTCTGCAGGGCTCTGGCAGTGCTCCTCCTGTTCCTCCTTGCACAAAGAAGGAGGTAGCGGTCCTGCTGCTGGGTTGTTGCCCTCCCACGTCCTCCTCCACGTCTCCTGATGTACTGGCCTGTCTCCTGGTAGCGCCTCCATGCTCTGGACACGACGCTGACAGACAGCAAACCTTCTTGCCACAGCTGGCATTGATGTGCCATCCTGGATGAGCTGCACTACCTGAGCCACTTGTGTGGGTTGTAGACTCCGTCTCATGCAACCACTAGAGTGAAAGCACCGCCAGCATTCAGACCAAAACATCAGGCAGAAAGCATCGGAACTGAGAAGTGGTCTGTGGTCTCCACCTGCAGAACCACTCCTTTATTGGGTGTGTCTTGCCAATTGCCTATAATTTCCACCTGTTGTCTATTCCATTTGCACAACAGCATGTTGAACTGATTGTCAATCAGTGTTGCTTCCTAAGTGGACAGTTCCATTTCACAGAAGTGTGGTGACTTGGAGTTCCATTGTGTTGTATAAGTGATCCCTTTATTTTTTTGAGCAGTGTATATATGACAAGAGCACATTCCAGGCTGTTGCTCTTACATTGTACAATGTCATTTATCTCCTCTTAACTGTTTTGCAGACTTTTTAAATTTTATACTGTTCTGTTTATTCGTGTTATAAACACAATTTTACATGGAGGCTGCAACAACTAAATATCCTAAGTTGGGATTAATACAGTACTTCTATTCTACTTTACTCATCTGGAAGAGACAGAAAGTATCTTAGTTAAAGATATGTTGCCGTTTAAGTTACATAAAGCGTCTAAACTTTGTTAGAATCCATTCACAGTCATATTTACTGTCACCAGTTTTCAAGTTTCGCATAAAAACATGCGACTGTCGGAATCATTTGTACGGCTTTTCTCCACCATGACGATGAGTTCACTGTCCTCCAACGGCCTCCACAGTCACCAGATCTACATCCAACAGAGCAGCTTTCAGATGTGGTGGAACCATAGACTGTATATAAAAGATGGGCGGAGCCCCCATGACGTCACCAACTCTAACCATAGGTTTCTGAAGAGCTAAATTGAAGCTCACTGGGCGGTTCCTAACATCGCCATTTTAGCAGCGTTACGCTTGTCAACAGTCTTGGAAAATGCGAAAATGGGCAAAGAGGTAGAGCTAAGAGGGAGGCTGTGAACGTGGGGGTGGATGATTGACATCTATCCAACTCCTACCTGCCTGTAGCTAAGAGCTATCTGAGCTAACCTGGAGCTAACCAGTTAATGGAGGTAAGCTGGCTGAAGCTAACGTTGTTAACCGGCTTAAAACCGCAGTTGTTCTACATTCCTCCGTCTTGAAGCAGGATGTCAGGTACCTGTCAATCAAAAGGACACGCCCCTAAATATGCTGACTATCGAGATGAAATTACTTTTAAATGGAAGAGTTAGAAAAAAAATTCACTCCCCCCACAGTTGTCATGAAGGTAAACCTGACCTATTAAACCAAAAATTGATTTTTGAACCAGGCTGTAAACATGTTTATTTGTGCTGTAAACATGTTTATTTGTGCTGTAAACATGTTTATTTGTGCTGTAAACATGTTTATTTGTGCTGTAAACGTGTTTATTTCTGCTGTAAACATGTTTATTTCTGCTGTGAAGGTGGTCTTTTTAACATGGGAGTCTATGGGGATTCACTTTGTTTTGGAGCCCCTAGTGGTTGAAGGAGAACTGCAATTTATGCTCTTCTGCATAGGCTTCAGTTTTCGCCGCCAGAGGTTGCCGCTTGGGTGGAACGGGAGATTCTCATTATGATGTGCAGCAACTGTGTGATGCTTCATGTCAACATGGAGAAGATCTCTGAGGAATGTTTCCACCTTGTTGAATCTGTGACACCGATAATAAAAGCAGTTCTGATATGGCACCACTATATATCAAAGACCTCATTGTTCCTTATATACCAAGCAGAGTACTTCGTTCGCAGACTGCAGGCTTACTTGTGGTTCCTAGAGTCTCAAAGAGCCGAGCAGGAGGCAGAGCCTTTGGTTATCAGGCCCCTCTCTTATGGAATAAGCTCCCAGTTAGTGTTAGGGAAGCAGACACCCTCCCCACCTTTAAGACTAGGCTGAAGACTTATCTTTTTGATAAGTCCTATAGCTAGGGATGGTTAGCATCCCTTAGTTATGCTGCTATAGGTTTAGACTGCTGAGGGACATTTCCTGATACACTGAGCTTCTTTCTTTTTCTCTTTATCTCTTTCTTTTACCCCCCCCCCCATAACAGTGTTGCATCATTAACATGTATGTCTCCTGTCTCAGCAGGTCTCCCTGGCCGGGAGTAGCAGTTCCTGTTGTCTGTTGTCTTTCTGTCCTCTTCCCCCCACACAGCAGAGGCAGATGGCTGCCTGTCCTGAGCCGGGTTCTGCCGGAGGTTTCCTTCCTGTTAAAAGGGAGTTTTTCCTTCCCACTGTCGCCAGTGTGCTTGCTCAGGATGGGAGATTGAGTTGGACTCAACTCAATCTGTTGGTTTCCTTATATAGGCTGTTATGAATTGGCCTTCATTATGTTTTCCCCTCTGTCTGTAAAGCGTCTTGAGATGGCATTGCCGTGATTTGACGCTATATAAATAAAGTTGAATTGAATTGAATTGAATTGAATTCTGCAGGTAAAACCTGGTGTGGACCTAATGAATGTACAATAGTCCTTATGCACATTTGTAAAAACATAAACAAGCCCTGCATCTGCATTTGCTCTGCCACATTTACGTACAATGTTTAGTGGCAACACACACACACACACACACACACACATGCAGTTAATGAAAATGTGTTCATAATATTTTCTTTCACATTAACTTGCATATGATGCATTTAGGGAACATTTGTCAAAGGTTTTGGATTAATAAATGCTCTGGATTCATCGTCTGTCATGATTAAAACCTGCTTGTAGTCATTAATTTTGAGACATTTCAGATTCATTTAAAAGTCCAGAAGCGACGCTGAAACGAAGCCATTACTGAGAAGATGAATCATCCAGATAAGCTTTTTATTTTAATGTGATGTTTTTTTATAATGTGAAAACCTAAAAGGGAATACACGCCGTGGCTGGTATTAACATTACTCCTGCATTCCTGACTAAAACTGCCATCGCTGCTCCAAAAGATTAAAAAGTGCAAAGCTTTGCATCTTTCTGTAACCTCAAACAATACTTTGATCACTGGAATTTGCAGCTCTGACTGCAAGCAGACGCGGCGGTGTGGTAGAAACAGGGCTGGTAATGAGTTCAGGCAGCGATCCATAAGCTCTGTTGTTATTAGTGTTGTTATGGAAGGAAACTCCAAGCATCGCCTCCCGTTTCATCGCTTCAAGCTTTTATGTGTCTTTATTTTCTCTCTTAAGGAGTCCCTAATGTAGATATGAGACCCCGGACAAGTAGCAGACAATGGATGGATACATGTAAAGACCAATAAGATCATTGTTATTTTGCATTATGTGGACATTGTGCAAAATAACAATGATCTTATACGCCTTTACATGTATCCATCCATTGTCTGCTAATTATTTATGGTCGGGTTGAGGTGGGAGTTGCCTGTGCAGGAAAGCAAAGACTTCCTTCTCCTCAGCCACATTCACCCGCTTTTCCTGGGGGGGGGGGGGGGGGTCTCCAGGGGTTCCCCGGCTAGATATGTAATCTGACGTATAGCAAAGTCTTGAAAATGGTCCAAATTATGCTTGTAACTGACACGGCAGATGAGTAAAACTATCCATCCGTAAGGGGTGGGAAAACTGAAACCTCCTGAAACACTGACTACGGTTACACAATGCTTTTTAATTCGGAATTAATCATTCGGAAATACACAAAGTTCGCTTCCTGTTTTCGTCTTTTTGGTCGTAACGTGAAAAACTAAATAGTAAAAGACAGTTTTGCCGTTATTTTGAATATAATTTTGAAGCACCAGCTCAACACGATAATACTACTTCTCTTTTTTCAGCAGCTAAGAAGGAAGATCGACGACCAAGGACGGGAGACAGAACAACGTGTGAAATATGTGCGTCATTGGGACACGCAAGCACAGAACAATCGGAATTATCTAAGAGTGGAATGACGATTTACATAACACAGGAATTAATCGGTTTGGATTTGAGGTACAAATAAACCGGCCACTTACTTCGGAATTACAGGCGGTCCTCTGTTTGCAAACAATTTCAGTTCCTACTTCGCAGCGTAACCCAAAATTCCACCTAAGTCAGATTTTTACCCTTAAATACCCCCTTAATCACAAAATAACTATCTAAATACACGTATTAAACATCATATCAATAGCAAAAGACATTTTAATTAAAGTAAAATAAATATACACACACACTGATGTGTCGTCTCAATCTCTGCGTTACGCATCGTAAGAGCTTATGCGGAACCTCGTAACTTTGAAACTTCTTGCTTTTTTAAAATTTACATCTATTTATGTCGTAAAGTCAAAATGACGTAAGTCGAGAACCGTGTAACCTGAGGACCGCCTATAGGTTTAATTCCGAATTGACTTTTGCTTTGGGAATTAGTTGTTAACATTGTTTTTTTTTCATACCAGTTTAAAGCAGAAATAACTTTTGTTTGGAATTTAAGAGGAATTAAAACTCTTGTTTGAATGCGGCCACAGACTCACTTTGACGCGAACGGCGTATGATCGATTCACTGCGACAACACAGAGCTCCACCTGCTGGCAGCCGGTGTGTGATGCATTTGAGGGCAACCGTTGACTCCTCGTCTCATCTGTGCCTTGGTGTTTAATAAAAAAAAAATAATTTACAAACCCAAGTTATTTATTTTCTATCGTTTTTGAAGTGTGAAGTTTTTAAACAGGAAGAGTTGTAGAAAAGGGTGTTTACGTGACCGGGAGTGATTCTGTTTCTGTATCAATCTGAGACAAATGCTTCAGCAAGTTGTAAAGTTTCAAAGATTTCTTATTTTTAATATCTCTTTGTTGAGGTTTGGCTTCAGTCTGCTTATCTTCTGCCTCTCCAGCAGGTTGCACCAGAAAGAAACACAAGATTAAAAGTACAATTAACCAACATTAAAAGCATTTAAATGCTACGCTGGTAGTTATGAGAGAGCAACTCTGCTAGCGGAGGTCATCCAGGTTGTGGTACTCTTCTACAGCTGCAGACCGATACGTTTCCTCTGATGCTTCCTGATTAAGTTGATAATATTTAACTTTAATGTTTGCTTTTTGCAAAGCTATTTAAAAGACAATAATAGAAATAAAAAGAAAAAATCCTACCTGTGATCTTGAAACCCCATCTTATTCAGCAGTTACCATGGCAACTGCATCATGCGCAAGTGTTTTCGCAAAAGCTGATGTCTTTCCAAGGTGAGGCTTTCTGCCAGTCCTTCAATGCTGGATAGTTGCTGACTGAATCCGTTTTATAGCATCGTAACACAACGTAACGATGTCTAGCCTGGTGCGGTCACATGACTTCAGGCATGCTGAATCGGCGTATCGGAACAACGCTCGCGACACTCGAGCAGACAAGCCACCAGACAACACACAGGGTGGTGTGCACAACACCACCCTGCAACTGGTGAAGGTGTTCATGAGGCATGAAGTAACCGGGACAAAACAAGCATTTCTCAAATTTTTCCATCAAAAACAAAGTTCTATGTTGTGGAATATGTGTTGAGCACGAGAGAGCCCAGAAATCCTGCAGAGGAAACACATTTCACCTGCGTCTGGTTCGATCTCCCAATTCATTACAGTTACACCCGCAAGACCCCGTGACGTTTGTACACCTCCGCTTCTTCCCGACCCAAAGAAGACACGCCCCCCTTTTCCGACTCACAATCACGTCTTGGATCCGGAGGTTCTGATCTTCATCACAGCTGCTTTTACTATAAACTGTTCCAGCGAGAAATTCATCACAAAGTTCCAACAAAAAACCTGCTTAAATTAGAGGTTGTTGTGCAAAAAAACAGAAACTGTAACCAGAATACTGAAGGACATGATGGCGAGTCACTGTAGTCGGACATGCATGCTGGATTTTTGGAAGATTAGAACTTTAAAATGAGGCTTCAGCTGCAGACGTTTGTCTTTAAAACAGTTTAATATGTTAATATATTAACTGTTCAGAAGGCTTAACAGACGTGTGTGTGTGCAAAAATGCATTATATTGCTATTTCTCACAGCCCTGCAGTCACCAAGGCTTCATTTCTGTCCAACCTGTCCATCCACATCAAAAGCAATAAAAAGCTCTCTTCTGAAGCTTGGGGGGTTGGGTGGAGGGGGGGTCAGGAGGAAAACAGCTCCTCTTATCACACCCACACACAAAGCCTCACATAAACATCTCCATATTTTAAATGAATGCGTTGAAGATGCTCTCAGCTGCACTGGGGATACATCATCTGCCAAAATAAATGAAATATCAGATCAAATAAGCTGGATGTCTTTGTTTGCTGTTGTACTGTAGGGAGACACAAAGGGAGGGGTTTTCTTTGTTAATACGATGGAGGAGGAGGGGTCGCCCCATGTTTTATTCATGTCAGATCCCGCCCGTGGCAAGCCGAGGCTTTTTATGCATTTAAGTGATATTTGTTAAGTCGTTTGTTAAATTGTACAACAGGATGAGACGGAGGGAATTTGCATTTACTGTCTGACGTGACTAACTGGTTTGTCACGAAGCTCGGGGCGACTGGGGGGGGATTCAGTTTGTTATGGCGAAATATCCAGTTCTCTTCAGACCCATCGCTTCCCTGATGACAAAGTAAAGATCCAAACAGACCAAACTAAGTCGGAAACCAGTGTGTTTGACGAAAATTTGTGAATGGAACAAAGAAAGCAACAAAGAAGCGCCTGACTTGCTGAAAACAGGAAAAAGAAGCTATGATTTACAGAAACATAGAACATAGAACAAACCGTAGACAAGCTTGATGGTTTCGCCCAAAGATTTTTACTCCATGTTCGATAGGTCAGCTTTCAGATCCCAGCAGAATGTTTGGTGATTGGCTGGAAGCTAACATGCCTTCTGACATGTTTTTATTAAACATGTCAGAAGCGCCAAGGTCACAAACGTGTCAATCTGACTGAACGCTGACGCTTCTCGTTTTAGATCTGTGATTGGCTGAAAGTTAAGGATTTTGTTTTCCATGTACACGTGAAAAGACCTCGGACTGAGTCAACGGGGTAAAGGTCCATTTCTGATCCTGTATGTATATACATGAGGACGTATGTTTCAAACACGGTCATACGTCGCTGCTCTTGTACCTCCACGTGTCTTTTATGTCACCATAGTTGAGTCAGTTCATCCACGAGGGGCCAGAGATGCTTTTAGATGTTGTTTCTGTGTTTTGGCCAAGCAGCAACCTCCACTGGTAAAGAGTGAAGCCTAAACCTGCAGTTCCCCCTTCATCCACTAGGGGCTCCAAAAAAGAGCAAATCCCCATAGACTCCCATGTTAAAAAGACCAACTTCACAGCAGGAATAAACATGTTTACAGCCTGGTTCAAAAATCAATTTTTGGTTTAATAGGTCAGGTTTACCTTCATGACAACTGTAGGGGACTTTTTTCTAACTCCTCCTTTTGGAAGTAATTTAATCTTAAAATTCGGTATATTTAACGGTGTGTCCTTTTGATTGACAGGTACCTGAAAGAATGTAGAACTGCAGTTTTTAGCTGGTTTACAGTGTGATTAAGCTGTAACCTCCATTAGCTGGTTATCCCCTGTTTGCTTATATAGTGCTTAGCTACAGGCAGGTCAGAGTTCACTAGATGTCAATCATCCACCATGACGCTCACAGCCCCCCTCTCAGCTCCACCTCTTTGCCCATATTTGTATTTTCCGGGTGAGACGACACGGATGCCCCTGCCAAGATGGCGACGGTAGGAACCACCCGCCGAGCTTCAATTCAGCTCTTCAGAAACCTACAGGTGACGTCACGGAGGCTCCGCCCATCTTTTTTTAGAGTCTTTTTTTACACCAGTTTGCAGCAGTGATGCGTCGTTATAAAGTTGTTTAAAACTGTTCAAAAAACACGACAAGACAAAATTCACAAATTGTTCTAAACTTCTTCAGGTGCTCTATATGTGGCAGTTCTGCATCTTCTTCTTCTCTGGTTTGTTCCTATACAGCTTCACACTGCCCCCCCATGGTTTCCAGTGGTATCACTCCATTTTCCGTGTAGCGTGACGGATAGCGAAGCCCCTTGTGTTGTCTGCTTATCCGTCTTCAGCTTAAATGGGCTTTTAGGGCTCAGCTGTTAGCGGTTGCTTCCACACTAACCGAGGCCTTTCTATGTCGTCGGTGCAGGATGAGCTGCTTCGTTTTTAGCTGAATAACCAATGCTTCATCGTGCTTCACCATCCGGAAGATTTTTAATATTAACAATAAATAAGCCACGTTTGCTTTTTTTTTTTTTGTTTTTGCTGTTTCAGTCCCTTCAGAAAAGCTTCTGAATGAAGGTTTCTCCTGCATTTATTTTATTTCTAAATTTAGCATCATTATTTTGTTGTTTGTTTCTGCTTTTTACTAACTTTTAACACTTTGACTTTTTTTTTCTTAAAGCATTTCCAACAGTCGTGTGCATAAAAGGTGCTGCTTGCATCGCCTCTTTAGGACATTACTTTTACATCCTTTTTATCAGCGGTAGATTTTAGGTCTGGTCCATCTTCACCAGGTTTAATTTGTCACTACAAACATGATATCTCTATAACTGCATCAAATGAATAGTTACCTTTCCTGTGTCAAATGAACAACGATGTACAACGTGTGTATAAATTTATAAAGAAAGTTTGGAAGATCAAACACAAACAACAAGCATTACTGAACATTATAAAGTAGATGAAATAAACATATACTGAATGTAATTTTAATATCTGAAGTAATTTTTTTTTCTCATTGATTTATTAACGAATCATAATCTAGTCCGTGAAATCTGATCTTCCAGAGTTGGGAGAATGTTTTGGGGTTTTTTTCGTGGCTTTGGCAGCGATGCAAAATGCCAGCCGGTCGGCTTTGATTGATTTCTAAAAGTCAAGTATGGAGTTGTTCTGCAGAGGATTAATAACAGCGATTGTTTTCATTTTTCTGGACGGAAAGGCTGAATTGTAAAGCCGGCGGATAATTGAGTCTGTAATTAACACTTTTATTGTTCGTGGTCCTCTATTCTGTCACTCCAGGTTCTGTTTGCTCTTTCACTCCGTTTTGATTGACAGCGTCTTATAGGAAGGGGGTGGGGGGATTTAATGTGTGTGTGTGTGTGTGTAGACTAATTTGCAAACCAAATCTTCAAGCCTTTGAGATTTTAATAAGATGATGGATAATAACCGGTGGAGATATTTCTTTGTCAGCCACAAAGATGTTGATGCATAAAACAGGCAACAAAGGAAAACTAAAATTAAAAATTTGTTTATTAAATGAGACTTTATGAAGTTTATCCTCAAATTTCTGCAAAAAATTAACGTCATAAAGAGTGTATTTGGTGCCATTTAAGTTGGTCGTGCTCTCTCTTGTTTTAATGTTGGTAAATAAAACAAACAGGTTGCTGAAACGTGCACGTTGGCTCATCTCGTCAAATTCCAAGAAGGTGAAAATTTACAAACAAACCTGCTGAAAACCAGAGCAGATCGCGTGAAATGGTGGATTTGTGTGTAAATGTTCGTGACCAGGTGGTGGTCCCGCTGTGTCCGTCTTCACTCATGTCTCCATCTGTAGTTTGACTCCACAGTTAGGAACAGCAACACTTGTCATATTTCATACTTTTACAGATTTCCTCATGTCTCAAAGTGCAGTAACTACACATTTTACCGGGCTTTCCTGTCTTAGCGCTTGTAACCTGCCATTTGTTTGGGAACCATTACTACAGACCCAAAGAAAATCAAACATGTTTTAAATTATCAGACATTTTGTTGTTTGGCCACAAATATGAGATAATTAAGTTGTGGCCGTTTTTAACAAGTTTTAGTTGAAACTGTGAATCTTAGCAACCCCAGTTTGGCGTATTTAACTGATTTATCACAACAAACCAGCTTGTTCTGTCATATTTTAGGTTCCTGAGAAGCATGAATGTCCCTTTAGGGTTACCGTAGAGCAGGTAGACTAGAGTATATGTAGAATACAGGAGGACAGGAGGTGGAATGTCAGTCAGACGTCAAGGTTTATCAAGACGGAAAACTCAGTTGGTTCAGGTAAACAAAGTTGCAGGTAAAAAAGTTGCAGATGGGGGGGGGGGGGGGCTGTAGCTCAGCAGAGCAGTCGTTTCCAGGCTTCCCCTGACTATGTGCTGAAGACCCACGTTGCCCCTTCAGCCTATCAGGCTGAGTGTGTGTGTAAGTCGCTTTGGATAAAAGCATCTGCTAAATGACTGGAGAATAGAATAGAATAGAATAGAATAGAATAAAGTGGCAGGTAAACAAGGAGGAGTTGAACTTTGTATTCGGAGGCCGTTCCTCACTGGAAACTCAGCTGCAGCCTGTGTTCACGGTGATTCTGATGTTTTTCTGCTCCACTTCATCAACATTCAACATTTATTGGACCTCCAGCTGAACTCGCCTGCTGCCTGGAACCTGTCGGAGAACTAAAAGTTGTTTTATTTGCTGCTGTGGAGGTAAACTGTGGCTCTGCAGTGATAAACAGAAAAGTCCTGTGGTCTGACACGATGAAGAAGAAGCTGCATTTCTTCCAGAAGCTGAACGTTTCGGTCGAGAGGCACTGCAACGTCAATGCAACGTGAAAACAACGTCAAATCAGCTGAAAACTGTGAAAACCCATCAAACTGAAAATTAGACTCATGAATCTTAAAGTTAATCCCGAGTTGCTTCAAACGATCCACCAGGGTCAATCCGTTCAGTCGTTCAAATGTTGGGCTTTGACAGACATTGAAGAGAAGATGAAGAATGTGAGGTATGAAGACACGTCTTCATCGCTTGAAGCTTCTCTGATCTCATCGTGTGGAGCGTCTGGCAGCAGCTGACCTTACATTCCACTCATAGCCGCGCTTTGGCGTCGCCATTACATGATGGTATTAATGAAACTCAGAGCTTTGTGTGCCAGACATTAATCTGAAGTCTGATCCAGAGAAAGGATGTTTACTAACAACCAAGTTTCTGTATGGATTAGAAATGCCTTATTGGTACGTTTGTTTCACTTTAAATCACACTTATTTATCATATTTTATATTAACCCCCTTCAGCTGCCCTGGTGAGCTCCTCCACTGCCTGCTGTTGGGTCTTTCCCAAGCAGCACAATCTGGAGGTTTAAAAGTGAAGCCTATCCAGAAGTGCATAAAACTGCAGTTCCCCCTTCATCCACTAGGGGCTGCAAAACAGAGCAAATCCCCATAGACTCCCATGTTAAAAAGGCCAACTTTACAGCAGGAATAAACATGTTTACAGCAGGAATAAACATGTTTACAGCAGGAATAAACATGTTTACAGCAGGAATAAACATGTTTACAGCAGGAATAAACATGTTTACAGCAGGAATAAACATGTTTACTGCCTGGTTCAAAAATCCATTTTTGGTTTTATAGGTCAGATTTACCTTCATGACAACTGTGGGGGGAGTGAATTTGTTTCTAACTTGCCTGTTTAAAAGTAGTTTAATCTCGAAATTTGGAAAAATTAGGGGCGTGTCTCTTTGATTGACAGGTACCTGATAACCCGCAACAAGAAGGAGGAACATAGAACAACCGCGGTTTTAGCCGGTTAACAACGTGATTTAGCTTAGCCAATGTTAGCTGGGCAGCCCTGAGTTAGCTCTTAGCTACAGAAAGCTCGGAGTTCGCTCGATGTCAATCATCCACCATGACGCTCACACCCCCCCCCCCTCTCAGCTCCACCTCTTTGCCCATATTTGTATTTTCCAGGTGAGACGACACGCATGACCCTGCCAACATGGTGATGGTAGGAACCGCCCACCGAGCTTCAGTTCAGCTCTTCAGAAACCTACGGGTGACGTCACGGAGGCTCCGCCCATCTCTTTACATACAGTCTATGGTCCACCACAGTCGCTTTGATGCTGAAGTCTCAGCAGCCCAACAGACTTCCCTCCAGCCATGCTGTTGCATGTCCAGACTGTATATCCAGAGAGAAGCTGAACAAAGCTCATGTTTAGGCCTGAGATTGGTTGGGATGCAGCTGGGAAGACCTGGTCAGACTTCCAGGTCTACGGCTGTTTCTGCACATTTTGGCACGGCCCACCTGGCGTCTCCCTCTGCTTTTTCCAGAATAATGCTGTCGGTGCGTGATGGGATACAGGAGGAAGGGAGGCGCTGACGCTCCAGCTCCGCTGTTAAGGTGCCATAACACCCAGCTCTGCTGCCAGGTGTATCAGCCTTGGGGGAAGTTGGTCTTGCAGCCCACTTGGACCTGTTTCTGTTGCTGGATTGGACTAGAGTGAGCATGTGGGCTCTCCATACCACTGGCAGGACTTTACTAGTCTCCATCTCCAACAACTCGTTCCAGGAAATCATTATTCACTCTCATCTCATCTCCTGGCCTTGAGATGGCTGGAAAGCCTTGTAGCCTCCTCCTGCTGATGCACCTCCTACAGCCTGCGTCTCTGAGCGGGAGGATGCACGTTGACTTGCAGGATGAGAGCAGTGTGTTGTTGTTCAGAATTTTACCTAAATAACATGTTAAATAAGCTTCATGTATACACCAAGTTCTGAGTTATTCTGCGGGTGATGATTTAGTTCATTTTTCCAACATATAATCAGGAAAATGACCAAAAATCAAATTCAATTAAATCATATTTGTTTATATGAATATTTGGTTTTGTTTGAACAAAATTACTAATGAGGAGAAACATTTTTCCAACCAATCAAAATCCAGCATTCTAGATTATTCTGTGTAAAAGTTTCTACACATTAAATGGTTGTAAGGAACTGAAAATGTTTATATGTCGGACATCTTTTTTTTTTCTTTCTTAAAATTGATTTATTTTAATTTTATACTTTTTTTTTTCTTTAAATTTTCAAATTTTAAAACATTTTTTGATAAAAGATATAGTTTTCTAAAAGAACTTGATCACTTGATGCAGAAAATGGAGCAATACTGCCTGAAATGGTGGCAGCAATTTGTACAGCTAACTCAAAACTGGTGAGCGGAACAAAACTAAGATGAAAAACAAGAAGACGATGACGTCATAACTGCCAAATAAAAAAGACCTAAAAAAGAAGTTGAGAACCGCAGAAAAATTTTTTTTCCCTTCTTCTGGTGTTTTTGGACTTATTATATTTTTCTAGTGGTGTGTCAACCATAGACTGTATATAGAGATGGGCGGAGCCTCTGTGACGTCACCCGTAGGTTTGTGAAAAGCTGAACTGAAGCTCGGTGGGCGGTTCCTACCATCACCATCTTGGCAGGGTCATGCGTGTCGTCCCGGAAAATACAAATATGGGCAAAGAGGTGGAGCTGTGAGAGGGGGGCTGTGGCGTCATGGTGGATGATTGACATCGAGTGAACTCTGAGCTTTCTGTAGCTAAGAGCTAACTGAGCTAACCCGGAGATAACAGGAGCTAACCAGCTAACGGAGGCAAGCGCGCTAAAGCTAAGTCACGTTGTTAACCGGCTAAAAACCGCGGTTGTTCTACGTTCTTCTGACTTCAGGTGGGAGATCGGGTATCTGTCAATCAAAACGACACGCCCCTAAATATGCCAACTTAAAGGGCCGAGTTAGAAAGAAATTCCCTCCCCCCCACAGTTGTCATGGAGGTAAACCTGACCTATTAAACCTAAAATGGATTTTTGAACCAGGCTGTAAACATGTTTATTTGTGCTGTGAAGTTGGTCTTTTTAACATGGGAGTCTATGGGGATTCAATCTGTTTTGGAGCCCCTAGTGGATGAAGAGGGAACTGCAATTTTATGCACTTCCACATAGGTTTACTTTTTACCGTCAAGGCTCAGTCCATATTTCATATACGGTCTCTGGTGTCACCGCTACAAACTGCTGTCAAAAGCAGAAGTGAACTCTGATCTCAGCACTGCCCCCTGGTGGATGAACTGACTGAACATCCACAGCAACGTAAAAGACGCATGGAAGCAAGAGACAACGTTTGAAACGAATGTCCCCAATGGGAGCAGAAATTGGCCTTAAGGACACCACCACATCAGCCCAACGTTCTGCTGGTATTTCTGCAGCATGGGATGGAGCTTTGTCTTGTCTGCTGAAGAAATGCTTTATCCATCCAGCCCAAAGCATCACTCCACCACCACCTTACTGACATGGTGGCCATCCACCAACCACCCAGTCATCTGGACCATCTAACATACCTGGAAACTATTGATCAAACCCGTTACAATCGAAACCGGCAGGAGAAATGACACTAAATCCATAAAATCCAAATGTTTCATGAACCGCTCATGGAACATTGTTAAAGATGGAACAAATAGAACAAATCTGCTTCTACCTGAAGTTACGTAACAACTTCTCCACCAGCTGCTTTCCAGGTTGCTCTCGTCCACATTTAGAAGAATCGTTGGAGTTTTTCACCTTTATCAGGCAGAAAAATTAAACGAGTTTACAAATTTCCTTTCTAAAGCTTGTTTTACAAAAGATGGCTGTTCCGTTGTCTTGACCTTTTACTCTTCTGTTGTCCTGATGGACGCTGAACATATGTGTGTGAAAGGCAAGAGGAGGGTAGACAAAGAGCAAGGGCGGGATTAACTCTGTTCCAACACCTCTAATAACTCCCTGAGGTGGACGGTGGTGAGAGAAGTGCAGCGTCTGGCTCTGCAGACAGCAGGATGAATAATGGAAAGGTTACCATATGCAGGAGTGTGTGCACGTGACCCACAGCACAATAATAATTGACCAATTAGATGGTGGAAAGGGCGTGTTAGCACCTGGGGCTTGGTGCAGAGAGGTGAAACGTTACGGACCCCCCCCCACCGCGGCACGTTGAAATGATCAGATGCAAACCAACCATTCTGTCACCCAGCCACTCATATCTGCACGTTAGGATTTCCTGTCATTAAAACAGAAAAAAATTCCCCCCATCCCCCCACTACAGGTGAGATCACATCGAGCTGTGTGATATTGTCCAAACAGAAGCAGCTGCGCCAGTTGTGTCCTGATTTATGGTCCAAAGACGGAAAAAAATAGCCAGTTAAATAAAGTTTTAGTGTCTGAATAGTTTCAGTTTGTAATGAAATAGTTTCCTTCTCATCTTTACAGGTAAATAAACCTTTTTCCCCCCCTAAATAAAACATTTTACACTGCAAAACTGAAATCTAAGTAATATTAAAAATCTTAAATTGAGTACACATATGCTTATTTTTTTTAAAAGGTAAAATAATTCTTAGTTTTTATGCCAGAGAATTCTTCTTGTTTTAAGAGTATTTTTACTCGTTTTTGGAAGTCTTGACAAACCAAATGTTCTTGTTCTGTTGGCAGATATTTTATCTTATTTTAAGCAACATTTACCTCATTTTTGTATATTTTTTTTCTTGTTTTTCGAGGCTGAGTTTTTGCAGTGTGGCTTGTATGCACCTTACAAAGCCCAAGCAGGGATCAGCGGTGAATTCTTTCTGTGTAAAACACTAATTCAACTACATCTTTCCTGAAAATGTCTTTAAATTCATTTAAAAGCAGAGCTTGAATGTTGTAAATAAAGATTAACAAAAAACGTCTGTGCATGTAAGAAGCTTCACGCATCGGGATGATCCCTTCAAACACGTCAATTTTAACACTAGAAGAACATTAACGTGCTAAATCCAGCATTTATCTTACATGTCCAAGCTTTGTTTCTGTCAACAACATAAATAAAATGGGAGAATCCTCCGTTTAAATGTTGGATTATTCATTAATTCATCCGTTTTCCTAACTGCTTAGTCTGATGAAGGGTCGCAGGGAAGCTGGAGCCTATCCCAGCAGTCTTTGGGTGAAAGGCAGGTACACCCTGGACAACTCGCCAGTCCATCGCAGATGTTGGATTATTCCTACCCTAAAATATGGCTCAGTTTGCTGCAAGTTTTATATGTTTCCCTGCTGCAACACACCTGATTCAGTCTCTTCAGACAGATTAATTACCCACTGATTTGACTCAGGTGTGTTGCAGCAGGGAGACTCCAGGATGGAGGATGCCAGATATACACTAACAAACCTCATGAGTATCCGGTTGAAACTCCCTTTACCTCCAGAACCGTCTTAATTCCTGCTCTCATGACGAAGTTTCAGAAACGTTCCTCAGAGATCTTCTCCATGTTGACATGAAGCATCACACATCATGATGAGAACCTCCCAAAGCTGCTCTGCTGGATGTAGATCTGGTGACTGTGGAGCCGTTGGAGGACAGTGAACTCATCGTCATGGTGGAGATGATGTGAGCTTTGTGACATGGTGCATCATCCTGCTGGAAGTTTCCATCAGAAGATGCTACACTGTGCTCAGAAAGGGACGGACATGGTCAGCAGCAGGACTCAGGTAGGCTGTGGAGGTTAAACCAGGTCATACTGGTACTAATGGGACCAAACTGGGACCAGAAAACCTCCCCCCACCATTCCAGCAGCAGCAGCCTGAAGCGTTGATCCTGACGGCAGGATGGATCCATGTTGTCATGACGTTTCCAGCAGATTTACTCCTTTAATTCTTCTTTCTGCTCCGTTTAAACTGCAGCAAATCGCCTGGATGTGCCTTCAGCTTGTTGTCTGCAGCAGAAAACTGCTGCTTGTCTGTCATTATAAATCTCTTGCTTCCATTATTTACACCCTGTAATGACTCGTTGATTAACACGTGCTGGCCATGTGGTGATCGGAGCAAATGCTTTGT
Source organism: Telmatherina bonti (assembly GCF_933228915.1). NCBI lineage: Eukaryota > Metazoa > Chordata > Actinopteri > Atheriniformes > Telmatherinidae > Telmatherina > Telmatherina bonti. The sequence continues at coordinate 5,569,853 of NC_136611.1, read as the reverse complement.
TCATGAAACATGGTCCAAATATTTTGATTTGACTATATCCAGCAGAGCAACCTGCAGGGGATGATGGGTAACCAAATGCTGACTTGAAATGAGACTGATCTGTTGGTTCTACTGCAACATGAGGTCTGTAAGTTCTTCTCATATCGAGATGAACGAAGTCTTGGCTACTTTATTCCATTATTACTTCTCTGAAGTCCAGTATTGGCTACTGGAGCAGGAAGTGCTGGAATTCCTTTCCTGCGACGTTCCAGCGCAGCGATGGTTAACAAGAGGGGTAAACCGTTTGTGATTCGTGGTCCCTCGCCGCTTTCGGCTGCTCAGGATTTACAATGGTGACCTTCCAGCCATCAGGCCTGACTGGCAGCGTCTGAGCCCTCTGCTGACACCCCGATTGTCAGAGCGCGCTTTGATCCCACCAGACCGAGAAACTGTTCATGAATAAAACAAATCCCCCCAACCCCAAAACGCCTCCTTCGCCTCTGCATGACAGAAGATGCAACAATTTATATATATAAATGTGAAGTTGGTGAGAACAGCGGCACATGTTGAAGATGTGAAGGCTTGTCCTACGAAACGGCTTTGGCGTAACGCAACTCTTCATGTAAACACACTGGAATGTGGGCATTTGCACCTCAATCTGAGTCAGACATGAATGTTACCAGACTGGACAGGGATATTTTACCTTAAACATGTAAAGTCAGTGACTTGTTTTAAAATCCATAATAAATAAAGCTGTTTGTCACGAGACGACTGGAGGTGCAGGGAGGCGTTTTCATTCAGCTCCAGCAGTTTAATCAGGTTGGAAAGGCACGTAGCAAGGCAAGACCGTCTGATTTAGACTCACAAAGATTCAATTTGACCTTTTTTTTCCTTCAGAACTTATTTAATTCTCAGTTTCACAGACAGAGGAGGCATTTCCTGGTCCAGAAAGTAAAAGTCCTGCCATGTTTCTGGATCTACCTGTACATTTAGAACAGGTGTTTTCACCAACAGGCTCGTTTACCTGGTAAATAAACTCTGCTCATTAAATTCAGCTGGTTTGGTGACTGGTTGGAGCAGCTGCTGGACTGGACTTTTACTTTCTGGACCAGGAGTTGCCACCTCTGGTCACAGATTCAACAAAGTGTTGGAAACATCGTCTCCATGTTGACGTGAACAGCAACTGTGCTGTTCACACAGTTGCTGCTCTGCTGGACTAAGATCTGGGATGGATTTTTCTCTTAGTGTCAACCAGAAAGAGGAAATTTATGATAACTCGCTGAGTCCTCCTGTTGGTCACATGACTTATGTCGCCGTATTGGCAGGAAAATCTGCCTCTAAATGTGCGGCGCTGGCTGGAAATGTGCGAGTTTACGTCTCACTTTTAACCAGAAGGTGCTGCTGGATTTACAGGGAAACTAAAGAACTTAAATATCAGCACCTGTTTAAAACTGTTAAATAAACTTTTTGGACGGTTGTAAACAACTATATAGCGGCGCTTTAATGCTGTAAACCGGTGTCAGAAAGCAGAGGCGAACTCTGAACTCAGCACTGCCCCCTAGTGGATATACTACCTGAACGATAACTAGGTAAAGGAGCAGAAATGGGCCATGAAATGTTCTTAGGTCAGTCATGAGATTACCAGTTTGGTAAAATAATTTCCAACCTGTCGAACCATTTTATTATCATATTAATATTTTCTTTATGTGAGAGACAAGCTGGAGCTGAGCATCGCTGGCTTCCCTGCAACGCAGCTCAAAAACTGTGACTTTTATGGCTTTAACTCCAAAGTGATTCCAGTTTGACCTCTGATCGGGTTACGTAACAGCGCGACCTGATTTAGAAGTTTTACTGCGTCACAGTATTTGTATTGATATGAGGAATAATGTTTGCATAATGCAGATGTTCCTGTAAGGGATATACTGTTGCATCAGTCAGACATGTGGGAGGAAACATGGAGAGTTGCGACAGATGTATTAGGATAAAATCCGATTCTGACATTTACAAGCTAACATCATGGTATGGGACTCTAAAATGTAAACAATGCACCTTAGTGAGGTCCAGCTCTGTCCTGGAGGGGAAAAAATCATTATATAAACCTTTCTGGGTCAGGTTCGAGACATTGGTTACGCAAAGGCCCTTTGATGGTGTGCACAGATGACGGCCAGCCGGCGGCTACTTTCTCCTGACCTCATTCCTCACATCTTTAGATAGAGCTCGTTACAAGATGGGAGGATGACCGGAGATCGTTACTGATGGCGACGGTGGTTATGCAAGACATTGTACTGACAGGGGTCAGTGAGGAGGATGAGGAGAGGGCACAGTTTGTCTGACTGGAACAAGCAAATCAAATGGCTGTCAGCATAAACGTGTGAACAAATGGCTCTGCAGCTGGAGGCTTGCTGCACACTCCACCTGCTACCGGAGCCTGTAAATCCTACGCAACGGACAAGTGTTTACAACACATTTCCAGACTGGCAGCGAGTAAATGCTTCTTAATAACCTCGTGTCATTTAAGAAGTGATACTTATTGTCTGCTTTTTATGTGCGTTTCCACTGGCGAAAACTGGGAAGGATGCTGGAAAATCCAACCAGTCGGACCTTTTAGTGCCGTTGCATTCGGATCTGAATCGTACTACTCCAACCCTAAAGGCAGGGAAGCCCAGACTTCCCTCTCCCCAGCCACATTTGCCAACTCTGCGGGGGGGATCCCGAGGCGTTCCCAGGCCAGCTGAGAGATATAATCCCTCCAGCGTGTCCTGGGTCTTCCCCGGGGTCTCCTCCCAGAGAGACGTGCCTGGAACACCTCACCAGGGAGGTCCAGGAGGCATCCTGACCAGATGCCCGAGCCACCTCAACTGGTTCCTCTCGATGCGGAGGAGCAGCGGCTCTACTCTGATCTCCTCCCGGATGACCGAGCTCCTCACCCTATCTCTAAGGGAGAGCCCGGCCACCCTGCGGAGGAAACCCATTTCAGCCGCCTGTATACGAGATCTCCTTCTTTCGGTCACGACCCACAGCTCATGACCATAGGTGAGGGTAGGAACGTAGATCGACTGGTAAATCGAGAGCTTCACCTTCTGGCTCAGTTCCTTCTTCACCACGACAGACCGGCGCAGAGTCCGCATTACTGCAGACGCCGCACCGATCCGTCTGTCCATCTCGCGCTCCATCCTTCCCTCACTCGTGAACAAGACCCCGAGATATTTAAACTCCTCCACTTGAGGCAGGACCTGACATCCCTTCACGCAATATCATAATAATTAGCTGATTTAAGGAATTTTGACAGGGATCAATCCTCCATTCTAAGCTGCACGAGGCGACGGTGGGAAGGAAAAAACCTCCAACAGAACTGGCTTAGGGAGGGCGGCCATCTGCCTGGACTGGTTGGGGTGGAGAGGACAGGAACAGACCAACATGATGCAACTTTTATCCAGAAAGACCTGCAGAAAGAGGAGAAATACATTAATCATGGCATTACTGTCACATGCAGGTTTTCATCTCGCATCAACCACTTGTTTTATTCTGTTGGTTCTTTTTTAATTTTTTTTTTTTTTTTTACAATTCTCTCAAAATACAAATTGAATAAATAAAATTTCATGTCATGACACATGCTTTAACTTGGTAACTAGTCTTACATCTGGGTTTTTATTCAGGATTCAGGATAAGTTTTTACTTTACTGCTTCATTGTTGATCTGATGAGCTGAAAGTCTGAATGATCATCTTAACAGGAACAAAATGCGGAGCGGCGGTAAAGCAAAGCCAACTTAAACATTTTATAAAAGTGTTTACATGGAGAAAAAGGAGAATGGCTTCACGGATCAGTCATTTCTGCTGGTGTTTGCGTGGCAGAAGTGTTTAACTTCGAGGCTTTCAAACGGCTTTTTAGGTGAAGAATAGACACAGTCAGTTTTCTGTCTGGACTCAGCTGGAAACGACTCGTTACAGACAGGAAACTGCAGCTACGGTGAGCTAGCCGAAGGTTCGGGAACTTGCAACAGCAGCTCTAAGAGGAGAAACCCATCATTTCCATTCTGGGTTTGTGTTGCAAGTCACCTGCTCTGCAACCCCATCCTGCTTTATTCCTCCTGACCTGGAACTTTAGTAGTTTTGTGATGCAAATACACAGCTTACATATTCACACCCCACTGTGAGAGCTCAAAATGCCGCACTCCTGCGAGCTCGGCCTTCCGTGCCTGGAGGCTGTGACGGGTCTTTAATCTGCAAAGGCCACTTGTGAACCTCCTGCTGTTGGATTAAAGCACAATCATTCTTGCTCTTGGAGAGCTGACCACAGCCACCACCCTGCTGCATAATCGTCCTGTGCTGGATGAGACGTTTAGTATGCACAAGATTCAGTCGGGCTCAAGGATGATGGTGAACATGCAGGTTTTGCAAAGGTTTTTCTGGAAGGGAAGATTATTTTATGGATATGCAAGAAACCGGCAGACAAAGAAAGCCTTTCAGAAGTAAACATGGTTGTAGGATACAGCCACACGTTTACAAACCAGTCAGAAATGCCTTTATGTGGCGGTTTTCAGGAGATAAACAGTCTGTAAATTAAACTACATTTGATGCAGTTACATGTAATAAAAGGGATCTACTCATAGTGTCATAGTTCAGGGTCTGCAGGCTTGGGAATGTGCAGTAGACTACGGAGTGTCCGACGACGCCTACACACTCCGAAGCCGCTAACCGGTGGGGAAATGAGGGAGCCTGTATAGCGTAGGAAAATTATCCATAGTGCTTCAGTGTCGCGATGAGAATCTCCCGTTCCACCCATAGACCGTAGATGAAAGATGGACGGAGCCTCCGGCGGTTAAAAGTGAAGCCTATGCGAAATTGCATAAAACTGCAGTTCCCCCTTCATCCACTAGGGGCTGCAAAGCAGAGCAAATCCCCATAGACTCCCATGTTAAAAAGACCAACTTCACAGCAGAAATAAACATGTTTACAGCCTGGTTCAAAAATCCATTTTAGGTTTAATAGGTCAGGTTTACCTTCATGACAACTGTGGGGGGAGTGAATTTTTTTCTAACTCGCCCGTTCAGAACTAATTTAATCTTGAAGTTCGGCATATTTAGGGGCGGGTCCTTTTGATTGACAGGTATCCAATCTCCTGCTTCAAGTAAGAAGAACGTAGTTTAACAATTTGATATTCTCCACTCTATTCCACCATCAGCCTTCAAACCAGAAGAGAAAAATGCTGCTTTTTACTACAAAAACAAGACAATTCGGTATCCTCCTCCTGTTCTCTTCTGGATCGTCCCACGTTTCGAAGAACCTCTTCTGTCTCTCTGGATACTTTAATATGGATTACTTGTTGGTTTTCTCTGAAAATTACAAAGAAGATGCAGAAAAATGGAGACTTGCTGGCATGCGACTCCTGTCGTTATGCCGCCGAGGCTGGGATGAGCTTCCTAACAGAGAGATCCAGTGGCGCTGAGGTCGAGGAGAGCTAATTTACACACGGTGCCACAGGCGGGATGGGGGGGCTGTATATGCAGGAGGTGAAGAATGGAAGGAGATGAGGCTAATTACACTCCCTGCAGGAACGTCCCCTGGCTTTCTGCTGGGAAGCTTGTCAAGATGCGACTCCCTGGTGAGAAGATGAGCTGAGGAAAAACATGACGAAGAAAGACACAATTCTCAATTAAAAGACTGTTTCTTTGAAAATTGGTGTCCAGTGGTGAGGAGTGGTGTGTGCGTCATGTTGAAAGGTGGGAAGGGAAATGTGCGTTTGCTGGCTAGGAATGCGACTTCCTCCAACATTTCTTCATCGTTACAGATGTCAGGTTTTTTTTTTTTTTTTATCCTATTTTATGTCTCAACTGACTTTTTTTCCATCAGTTTTGGTCATATTAAAGGGACATTGTGTGAAAATTACTAAATTAAAAATGAATAATGCATTACCTCACTAACTTCAAACACCAGTTGCAACAACGGTAGCCGCTGTGGGTCAAAAAACCTCAACAGCACTTCAGCAAGTCGTCTCTGTGCTGTGTGTGTATTCTGCCCAGCAGGTTACTTCACCGTGCTGAATCAGCTGGTTTACAGCAGCTGATTCAGCAGAAATAATTCATGGCATGGAGACGACTTATAAATGTAATTCCAACCTCTGCTACTCAATAAGTTTGCATGTAAGAACGCAGACACGACACTGGGTGTTTACGTGGTCTCAGTAGCTTTCAGTGGCGGTAAAGACGGACAAAAAAAATCAGCATTTACTGCAATTTTAAAAAAGCCACTGAACATACTGTTCTGTAGCAACGAGGCTGGTGTGTTTTAACAGGATATGACTGTTATGTTGCCATGGTAACGAGCAACACTGTCCAACAAAACCCAATGAAACGGTTAGCTTTAGGCTAATTTAGACAGGAGGTCTGTTAGATATTTCACAGGAAATGTGAAATGTTTTGTTGTCAGTGAAGAAAATACATTTTGTTCAGGCGGACATGGTCGGGGACATCAGGCGAGCACATCTTTGTTCTCGCGGTGAGAAGTATTGTGTGATTGGTTGGACATTTGAGGTGGAGTTTTTGATGTATGTCCCTGCAGGGTTACCGTAGAGACCAGACAGACCAGTTTTATGCTGAATGGTGCAGCTGGTATGACGTCGCCGTTTGTTGTTTTCTAACTAAATGTTTAGTTAGTTGAATCCAGTAAATTCAGTTACATCAACATAATTCATCCTGAGATTTACATAAAGACCATCCATGTTTGATGCGTGCTGCAGACACACAGCTTCAACCTGCTGCTGTTATCTCATTTCCACGTTAGAAATGTAGCAATGATGCACACATTTCCCACTGATGGCATCCAACTAGAGCTTTGCAACAGCAATGTCTTCTTCCCTTTTAAATAAGAATTAAAATCATCTCCCTAAGAATTTAGAAGAAATGTTTTTCTTTTTTTAACAGAACTGAAAAACTCCCACAGAACTGCATTAATAAGGAACTACAGCATGACTGTGATAGAAAACAGTAAACTATGATATAATAAGAAGTAGCTTAAACTTTGACCCAGTATGTGAATCTATTGTGTTCAGATCTGAAAATAATCTCATTTACTGGCTTCATTAATGTTCCAAAGCAAAAAACCTTGGACATAAAAGCAATTAGCATGTAATTAATTTTTTTTTTCTATTTAAAGAGAAACAACAAAGCAAAGCATCCTGTTATATTGTGCGTGTGCATGTGATGTGTAATTATTATGGGACTTTTACCGTCGTCAGTTTTGCATGCTTGGCCTTATTTTGACTCTCTCTGAGGCCTCGAGGCCAAACACAACACTAGTGATCATCAAGGGCTGGGAACACCCATCAACAGGCGAAACAGGCTGCAGAAGAGGAGCGTGATGTACGGTCGGCTACATTACACTGCAGTACAGTGTGTTCTCCTGAACCAGAACACACATTCCTCCAAAAAACAAAAAACAAACCCAGTTCCACCCAGTTTGTGCTGGAATGCGGCCTCGTTCTGCATTGCTTACTCTGCGTGGTCCAGTCTCATCAGCCTGCAGCCAAAGTGAAAGGAGAGCGATATGAAGATGTGCAAATCTGGTGCAGCTGAGAGGAAAAAAACACCTTTATTCGCAGCAGCTTTACTGTCTTTAACGACAAGCTCAACTTGAAAAGCTGAGAGGTCGGAACTGAGCTGAGCTCCCTTTTCTTTATTTATTCCACCACCTGGCAGGTATCTTGTATAACCTCTGTCTTCTCAGCTGAACAGGAACCCAGTATTTTCTTTCCCATGAAATTTTGCTCCATATTGTTGTGAAATTTCTTGTTGCCCTTTAAATAAAAGCCCAGAGTTCAGTTCACAGCTGCTGTGGACTCGTCAGTTGTAAAACGAGACAGCAGACTCCTGTGAAAAGCCATTTCTCGGGAGCATTTTCCTGCAGGAAGAAAGATTTTCTCAGCGCCGTTCTGCGAACGGAGCCTCCAACTCTCTGGACGCTGCCTTGACGGCTAATCTGTGAAATAACACTCAATCACTTCCAGCTCTTGGACAGTTTCGTAACAAGCGTGAGACTGACTGGCTTTCATTTTCTCAAAGGAGCCATTTTTCCCTCTCTTCCTCCCATGCTTGGCAAACGCTGCTCAGCTCTCCAGTTTAGCAGCCATCAGAGGTCTGATCGGTCGAGCTGAGGTCGCTTTACCAGAGGAATGTTGTCACATTGTGCAACAACATTTAGCAATGATGCCAATTTGCAGCCAGAAGCCTGTCCATGTAGAAAGTATGAAGGTATCACAAAAATTAGTTTTATGAAGCTTAAATCCTCCCTTTGATTTGCTGTTTCTGGTTAAAAATGTTTTTAGCGTAAATTCAAAAGTTTTATCACTGAATTTTAGTCCATTTCTGCACTTTGCAGACCCCGAACGACGGCTAATTCATCCTTCTAGAGCAGGGGTGCCCAAGTCCGGTCCTGGAGATCTACCATCCTGCTGTTTTTAGGTGCAACCCTTCTCCAACACACCTGAATCAAATGAGTGTCTTGTCAGCAGGCCTCTGCAGAGCTGGACGACATGCAGGAGAGGAATTCAGCTGTTTGACTCAGCTGTGCTGGACAGGGGTTGCATCTAAAGGTTGCAGGATGGTAGATCTCCAGGACTGGACTTGGGCTACCCTGTTCTAGAGGTTCATGCATAATCCACCAGGTCCGTGTGCACCATGTTCCAGCTGTACTGCAGTTTAATTCCGGCCTCCATTGTGCGCTAACACACCAGGAGCATTTATGGCTTTTATTTTGAAATTTACCAGAAACGTCACACTGCTCCTGTGTCCCTCCTCGTTGTGGAAGCTTTGGCAGAAATAGACCCGGTGGATATTTTCATAGCAGAGAGCTGCGACGGGATGCTTCTGATGCACAACGGCGCTCTGTGGGAATCAAACCTTTGATTAGCTCCAAAGGCGGTGGTGCACACCGACCCGGTGGAATTTGGTCTTTATGTTTTAGTTTGTTATTTTTACTTTATGGAAGCTCATTATCATCAGCTGGAAAAAGCGCTGCATGTCTGAGATGGACGAAAGTATAAAAACAACAAAACGATCAAAATTAACAGCAAAAGATTAAAGTTATGGACCGACAGGAGGGTAAATGTTCCTGAAGCGGGAGAAGGTTCTGTCTCTTCTCAGCTTCTTTCAGAGGGAACTTCTGCTCAGCTGATCTGAGGGACTAGCGGTGAAAAAGTGGAACAAGCAAACTTGAAAATGGTATAATGGACTCTAAAGTGCACGTTCAGTGATCCCAGAAGCGGAGTCACGTGATCTCTTTCCTGTTAAGTCGTACAGCAGCGTTCTGAGCTGACTGCTGTCTCGATAGAAAAAGTTTTACCTTCGCCCGTTTCCTTAGATCATAAAAGTTCAAGTTAAATGTGCCATTAATTTGTTTTAATTTGAAATCGCTGTTGGCTTAATATTCATTTTTAAAGTCCCATTTATGCTCCCTTATGTATATAAATGGGGACGTTTGTTCGATCATTGTCATATTTTCATCCATATTTTACGTTTTTAAGTTAGTTCTCGGCTTCTTCGGGTGTTTTTATTTTGTTGGTTTCTTCCTGTTCCTCTTCTTCTCTGGTTTGTTGCTTACGTGTCAGCTATGCAACTCAACCCTGCAACGTGATTTCTGGTTGTATCGCTCTGTTTTCTGCATCAAATGACACCTAGCTAAGCCCTTTGAAAACAGACCAAATTACGTGTGCAACCTAAACAGACCGACGAAACTGGACCCAAACTGGAAACATCAGCTGGGAGAACTTCATGACTTTGACAGCAACGTTACACAACGTTTACTAAAATAGACAGGAAACTTCTACAGTTTAGCTTTAAATAAAAATTAAATACAAATTAAAAGTCCCATGTAAACGCACGGATAGTTTGCCCAAAGAAGTTCTGTACCACCTATACTGGATGTTAGAGGTGCAACCATCCAATTCCAACCTTTATTTACACCCTGTATATGCTGACAAATATGGCTTCATAAGAGAAAAATTGAGAAAACTGCTCAAAATACAAGACATTTGTAGCTTTCCAGACTCTCTGGGAGAGTTTGTTGTAAATCTTGTTGAGGGTCTGACATCTTTCAATAAAGACTTCAGAAATTTAAACCTTAATTAAGTTTAATTCCCAATAGAAATTAGCATTAGGAATTAAGTGTTTACATGGTCGTTTTTCATCAGTTTAAAGCGGAATTAACTTTTATTTAGAATTAAAGAGGAATTAAAACTCCCATGTAAACACACGGAATCACATTTTAAGTTTATTGAAAAAACAAACAAAACAACATCACATTCTCAGATGCAGTTTTTCCCTTTGAAATGATTTGAAAAGTTCTCAGACAAACATCTTTCACAGCAACAGTTTCTCCTCTTGTAATCAGGCTAATGTCCCCCTGTCCTGCTGCTTCGCTGCGTCTCTCTTTACTGAGAGCCTGAGTCCATCTGGACCTGTTATGGCATGCCATTTGGTACTCTAAATGGCGGCCAGCCTTGGGTTGCCATCTGTGCCACTTTTCTTTACAGAGGTACCGTCACGGGGCCTTGCCAGCAGCGTACAAACCATTTATCCTTCAATCCCTCATTTCTTTCTTGTAAAAGGAAATAATGGCAAGAGCATCCGCTGGAATGGGGGAAAAGTCCTAAATAGGCCTGTTCCAGCCGACCGACTTGCCCTGGTTGTTACATAAATCCTCCAGATTATGTAATCTTGGACATCTTGGCCAGTGTTTGATTTTCTTTGTGTAGGTGGTTCCATTTCTCTGGGCTGAGAAGTGGGAAAGAAAAGAGTGTGGGCAGATCAGTGGGCACTTGTATGGGTGGTGCAGTTCCTCTGCAGCTGTAGCTCACGATGCTGCATTCGAATGGCTGGGGCCTGGGCTTCTCCCCGGGATCCACAAACCAGTGCCAGCGGGCGATGAAGTGGTGCAGATGGATTCATGTGTGTGTTTGTCTTGCTGAGAGTTGGGATAGCAACCTGCTGGGACCCACAGTTGTTTTCCTGGCAGTCTTCTTCAAAGTTTAACCCACACACACACACATACACACACCATGCGTGCGCACGCTGTCGACGTGACCATGTGGAGAAAGCCAGACTCTGACTGTTTACTCGCCGCTTCCCTCCACGTCACTGGATTAGCGCTTCAAAGAGCAGAGAGGCCTGAGATCTCTCAGAGATCCTTTACTCTTTACATGATGAGATCTGACTGCAGGCGCACTGCAGCGGCTGCTTCACGCAGTGCACGTAAAGCGCTCGCGCCGCGTCTGGTCAGCAGCACACACTCAATTAAGAGATAAGAAACCTTCCATCTGATAGTCGCTGCAATTTTGGATTATCACGACTTTGTCAAACTTTGTCAAACAGCTCGGATGCAGGGAAGGTTTTTAATGCAGAAGAAGCTTTTAGAGCCACGTGTCGGCGTCAAGCGGCAACCTCTGGCGGTTCAAAGTGAAGCCTATGCATAAACCTGCAGTTCCCCCTTCATCCACTAGGGCCTGCAAAACAGAGCAAATCCCCATAGACTCCCATGTTAAAAAGACCAACTTCACAGCAGAAATAAACATGTTTACAGCAGGAATAAACATGTTTACAGTCTGGTACAAAAATCCATTTTAGGTTTAATAGGTCGGGTTTACCTTCATGACAACTGTGGGGGGAGTGATTTTTTTTCTAACTCACCCGTTTAAAAGTAATTTATCCTGGAAGTTCGGCATATTTAGGGGCATGTCCTTTTGATTGACAGGTACCCGATCTCCCGCTTCAAGTCAGAAGAACGTAGAACAACCGCGGTTTTTTGCCAGTTAACAACATGACTTAGCTTTAGCCCGCTTACCTCCGTTAGCTGGTTAGCTCCTGTTATCTCAGGGTTAGCTCGGTTAGCTCTTAGCTACAGAAAGCTCGGAGTTCGCTCGATGTCAATCATCCACCATGACGCTCACAGCCCCCCTCTCAGCTCCACCTCTTTGCCCATATTTGTATTTTCCAGGCGAGGCAACACGCATGCCCCTGCCAAGATGGTGATGGTAGGAACCGCCCACCGAGCTTCAATACAGCTCTTCAGAAACCTACGGGTGACGTCACGAAGGCTCCGCCCATCTCTTTACATACAGCCTATGTTCTACCACAGTCGCTTTGATGCTGAAGTGTCAGCAGCCCAACAGACTTCCCTCCAGCCATGCTGTTGCATGTCCAGACTGTATATCCAGAGAGAAGCTGAACAAAGCTCATGTTTAGGCCTGAGATTGGTTGGGATGCAGCTTTTTATATGCAGTCTATGGTACCTAGAGGTACCATATACTGTACCATATAAATACCATATATTTATCTCACCTTAAAATTAAATAAATATCAAATTAAATTAAATATAAATTTTGAAATATAAAAATAAATATAAATTAAAATTGAAAGTTGTTTGAGGAGCCTCATTTCCAGCATAATTTCTGGAGCTTTTCAGGTAATTTATTTACATTTTCAACTTTTCTTTTGTATCATTTCAACTTAACATGACAAATGTTTTGGTAAAAGGCAGGTTTGCCATTAATTCACAGTACATAGTGTACTCTTCATCTCTCAGGCGTCACTCAGCTGTGAAAAATGAGGGTTGGAAGCAGCAGCTTGTGTTGCATTAAAACCGAAAGGGTGGAAAATTTCTTTTCAATTCAGAAATTTTTTTTATTTTCATTAAAATCATCTTATTAAATCAAAAATTGGGGCATAAAATTGTTGTCTTAATAAAAAAAAAAAACCTTTACTTGTTTATTCAGAATAAATGAACAGAATATTTTTATGTGAAATTATATTAATTTAGAGAATAAAATGATAGAAATGATCATGAGAGAAAAAACCCCAAATTATTTTAATTGGAAAAAAAAACAAATCATAAAAAGTGAATAAAATCAAAAGAATCACGTGTCATCCATCATAAATAACCTGCACAGGAAAATCTCCTCCACCTCCTGATCTTGGCCACAGAACTCGTGTAGCTGTTCTTATTGATCCAGGGTGGGGCTTCCTCCCACCCCGCTGTCGTGGCGATGGGAGGAGGGCAAAAGGGCAGTGAAGGAAAAGGAGACGATGGGGGTGGAGTTAGGTGGGGTTGCTTTGACGGTGGCTCATTGTTTCCATGGTTTCCTCAAGTCACTTCCCCAGTGACCTGAAGCATGTTACAAACAAAACAAAGAGAGGAAGATGAAGCTGAAGATGACTGAAAAGTGGCTTTAATTATGTAAAAACACTGGTAGAAAAGGAAGTTCCAGCCAACACATTTAACATGTAAATAATATTTTTGATGGTTAAAAAGCTTAAAAGTTGGCTTAAAAAATCCTTTCAGAACAGACTGAAACGTTCCTGACTTTCTGGAAAATTCAGATCAGATCAGTTGTTGTTGATAAATAATTCATCCATCATTCTTTGAACAGTTTATTCTATCGATGTGTCGAATTAATAAATCCCTGATGGGATGAAACTGGCTTTTATTGGTAAAGATGACAGAAAAGACTCCAGCTGCCCAGGCTAATTTCAGACATCCCCAGACCGGCAACGCCAGGCTCTGCAGACAGACCTCCTCCGTGCTTTAATGCAGCTAATGATACTATTGTTTGGTGACGCTGCTGCGTCTTCACAGCTCCTCTTTACGCCGCTGCACCTGCTTCCTCCAACGCTGCCGATGCCTGGCGGTAATTTCCCTCCAAAGAAAAGCATGAGATGTTGGTGAAATGCAGAATCTTATCAGATGGATTAAATGGATGCAAAGTAGTTCTGAACAGCAGAGTTTTCTCACCTCATTAATCGCAGGTGTTTGGTAGAATTTGTTAGAAGAAATGCCGGACGCTTCAGGCTGGACTGTGGGTGTGTTCACACTGGATGTGTGACGCATATCTGATGTTTTTATTACGTTATTATGAGAAAGTGTTGGCTTCACGCCTCTAGCTTCCTGTCCATCACTGGATTTTAAGATTTCATGGCTGATTTTTAAGTCTCTATGTTGGCTTGTTTCACATTTGCTTTGATATAAACCAACAAAAACACAAGTCAAGTTTACATAAGCTGGATTTTGTGATTTACAGGTGTTCCCATTGAACAGTGATCCCACATGAGCCTAAGTACTTGTAAAATCTTGTTTTAGTGATGAGATTTTGCGAGAATTGCGGCTCATGCAAGGTAGCCACGTAGCGTCATTTTGGGGTTTTCCATTTGCTGCGGAGAATTTATAACGACTTTTCTAAACTTTTCTCGCGCGTTTTCTTTTCTAAAACTCTGAAGTTTGCTTTTGTTTGTTCCCCACATCACGTCTGGGGACACTTAAATGCAAAAATAAGTGGTTCCCTGACACTTTTGCAATATATTTCTACATTGAAACAACTGAAAAACCACCTCATGAGAGCTTGAAAACTTTTTTGCGATATTTAAGACTTTTTTTTAAATGTAGCTATTTCCATTTGCGGTTTTTTTATTGCGATATTTAGTTTTTGCGCAATTCTAGGTGTGATAGAAACACAACTATAAAGACTTTTACCTCATTCGGTTTAAAATAATCAGGACAGTTTTTTCCATGGAAACTAAGCCGTTCCAAATGGTGTGGATGTGCGCTAACATTTAAGCAGAATGGTCCGGTCTGATGTTGTCAAGAAAGATGTTTACGTTGCGGGATTTATAAACGATGGAGAGGTGTACACACTGATCGTCACAGTTGTGGTGTTTGCAGAACTTTCATGCCGCAGCTTGACACTCGTACGCTCTGACCGCAAACAGTGAAGAGGAAAAGGTGCAGAGTCTGGATTAAAAACCAACTTTCTGCCGCTGTCCGGTGAATTTGTTAGTTTGCCGCCATCTCCCCGAGTGAGGAAACGCCACTTGGTGCACGTTTACGTGAAGTCAGAGCATCGCTGTAAGAACGCAGCCTAACAACGTGCTGATTCAGTGTTTACATGATGCTACCATCTGTTTGGGAAAAGGTTTCCACCCCTGTGAAACCCAATGAAAACCCTTTCAGTGTGACACTTTTCATTGGGATTGAGGTGAAACATGGATCATTTTCATTCCGATTGCAGTCGGTATATTTGGCTCCGTGTAAACGTAGCTACTGAGGTCAACCTTAGGAAGATCCAAGCATTACTGTCTCTCTTCCATCCACTGTGTTCTTGAATTTTTATGGACTGTTATGGTTTATTCAACCCTCGATGGGCAGAACCTGGAATTAAGTGTGTTTTACAGCCGAATGAAATCTAAATGCGATACGTCTCTCAGCTCTGTGAAGAAAAAGGTCACTGTAGACCAGATAATGTCCAGTAACCAAGTTTGAAACAGATTTAAGTTGTTTACTTTTAAATTACTGAGAGCTTATTCTTCACATTTTGTTTATCCAGACGGCTTAACATGTAAATAAGCATGTCTGATGGGACGGACGTGGTTTGTTTGGAGACACAGTGTCCACTCTGAGAGGCCAGATGGAGGATGGGATAACTACAGAAACAGATGCCAGTCTTTCAGTTATTTCATGTGCTGGAGGTAAAATGGTTCGCTCCCATTAGTCTTAAAAACTATAAATAAAGAGGAGAAAGAAGGAACAGAAACAGATTAGCTGAGCTAACTGATTCCAGTCTTTATACTGGGTTTCTTTATGACGTAGATCGTTCCAGGTAGGTTGATCAGAGCTAAATCTGAACAATCCAACATGGTCTAACTGTAGAAATTTGGACTTATTTCATTCACCGATCACCAGTGGAAGTCTTGTTTGTTGCATGTGTTTTGTGACTTAGCAGCTTCTGATGGATTTCTCCTCTGATTGGATCTGAGATAGCTTTGTGGTTCACTTCCAACAGAACGATCCGGAGAGATAAGGTTTGTCTGAGCAGCAGTTTAGGTTTATTGCCACCAAACCACCAGAATCCAGCTGTATTTGTCAATATTTTACCGTATGACGAAATATCTCGACCTGGTTGGTCCCCTTTTTCATGGATGGATCAAATCTGCAGCAACTGCATGATGCTTCATGTCAACAGCTGCGTTGCTTTTACATTTTTCACTAAATAAAAGAAATATTTGTAAGTTCTGACAACAATTGCGTTATGCAGGGGATTCTATAGAACAGTGTTTAGAAGATAAGCCTCAGCTCTCGTAAAATATCGTCCGATTGAGATTTTACGTTTGCACTTCGATCGATGTCATCAGCTGCATTTCCATCAGGTTTTAAAATAAATAAAAGCGATATTTCTAAAATTTCCTGAAACAACAGTTATGACTCGCAGCTCTCGGAAAATCTTGCGAATTGCGGCTTGTTCGAGGTCGCCACCTAGCGTTTATTTCATGGTTTTCTACTTGCTGCGGAAGATTTGCCATGGCTTTTCGAAGCCTTTCTCTCTCGTTTTCCTCTCTAATTCACTAGAAAACTTCATTTCACTGATGTTTGGCGCCGTCTTTTCCTAAAATGAATTGGTCATGTGACCCTCTTTCAGGGAAACATAAATGCAGAAAAAGGATCCATTGCATTTTTGCAATATACTTTTATGTTGAAACGTCTGAAAAATCACTTTGTTAGAACATGAGAGGTTTTATTTGAGATGTTTTTCAAAATGTAGGCATCTCCATTACCACTTATTACTGAGAGATTCAGGTGTTGGTGTAACTCTATGGGTTATGTAAACGTAGCTATTAGCTCATCGATCCCATGATCGATATACATCTATGCAGATTGATGTTTTTACACCCCCTGGTAAAGCTGCTGGGCCGCATTGCTGCATCAAATTAATATACTGACCCCACAAAAAGCCAACAGAACATGAAATGGGGATTTAAATGTTAAAATACAGCTTTGTAAAGCATTTTTCCAACTAAAAGACGTCAGCTTAATTGATTTAACTGTTGGTGCATCATTCAGCTCGTTCTCCTTTGCAGGGTTTACGAAGGATCATTGGTTTTAAAGTTAAGTTGCTCTGGTTTCACTTGGCTTCTTGTAACTTTTACCCTCTTCAGCTTTGTACAAATTCTAAGAGATTATATATATATATATATATGTATATATATATATATATATATATATATATATATATATATATACATAATAAATGATATAGAACGAAGGCAGAGAAATACCAATCGTTCCACCGTAGATATGACCCACTTTCTCACTTTTATGCAAGCACATTCCCGGCTCAATTAGAGGTTCCTCCACATCGTTTCCATCAGCTGTATTCAGGACACGGGGTGTTGACCGACGGTATGTGTGGGGGTTGGCTGGCTGGAAGTGGCTTTACAGCGAGGTGGGGGGGGGGGCTCTTCTTGTGTGGTCAGTATCAGCTTACCAGAAGTAACGTGGACGCTTGTGTGTGCTGTGAAAACAGAATAGGCACAGAAATACTTGGAATTCCTCAGCCACCAAAAGGGGGGGGGGGGTGCCCCGGTGACTTGGGGGGACAAATTCCTCCAAATGTTTTCTTGAGGGGGTGGTCTGCACAGGGGGCCGATTGCGTTCCCACCCAGAAAAACCTCTTCATGTGAGGATCCAGCAGGTTGATGGCTTATGAAACACAAAGTACATTTAAAGTCTCATTCCGAGAAGAAAAGCATGGCGTGAAGCAGTAAGTAGAAGTGTTTTGTGATGATCTATTCTCTCATTAACAAATATGTTATAAAAACAACAACATCCAAACCAACAGTCGCAGTCCGTCCATCTCAGAGGAACAGAAATGTACCTGTTGTGTTTTATATTCTCCAACAATTAAAAATCTTTTTAAAGATGTCCTCATTCACACTCTGATGCATCAATTACTAAAGAAAAAGACACTTTTTTTTTCCTTGCAATTTTCTACATACAGACATGAACAGAAAGACTTTGACATTATTTGACTTTTTTTTTTAGTTTATTTAGTTGATCTATTCTATAGAAATATTTCTAAAATATTTTGTCACAAGCATTTTTTCCCAAATAAAAGTGATATTTCTAAGTTTCAACAGACAACAATTGCGATTTGCAGGTGTTTCCATTGAAAAGTGTTTAGTGCAGAAGCCTCAGTTCTCTCATCTGGTTAGAGATTTAACGAGAATTGCGTCGTATGCAAGGTCGCTTTTGTTTGGTTAACGTTGCATTTTTCTGGGGTTTTCTATTTGCTGCTGAGAATTTCCTTCGGCTTTCTGAAGCTTTTCTCCTTATTTTCTTTAATAAAACTCTGAAATTCACTGCTGTTTGTTCCACACCACGCCATCTTTACTGGAAATAAACTGGTCACGACCCCCCACGTAACACATAAATGCAAAAAAAGTGTTTCCATTACACTTTTTAGATATTCTATATCGAAAAACCACCTCACGAGAGTGAAAAAAAACAGCGATATTTGAGTCTTTTTTGAAAATGTAGGAGTTTTCATTGGCAGTTTTTGATTGCGATATTTAGCTTTTGCGCATTTTTGGGTGTAATGGAAACGTACTTACTACATTGGTTTATTCTTCAGTGAGTGGCAGCATGTTGGACGACTCTCTAAGGCCCACTGAAGTGCCAAAATTGCAAATATATCATGTTTACTTATGAATATACAAGAAAAAAGCCTTTAAATAAGCGACCATGATACATGTGGGCGGCTGTAGCTCAGGAGGAAGAGCAGCCGTCCTTCAACTGGTAAGCTGGGGGACTGACTCCAGGCTTCCCCTGACTAAAATGCCGAAGTGTCCTAGGGCAAGACACTGAACCCCAAACTGTGGGTGCCTATCGGGGTATGAGTGTGTGTGTGAATGGGTGAATGTGACAAGTAGTGTAAAAGCGTTTTGAGTGGTCTGCATGACTAGAAAAGCGCTGTAGAAGTAGTCCATTGGTTCCTCTGCTGTTTGGGATCAACACCGACCAGGTGGAGGAAATTCAGCGCTGTTGTAGTGTGTGTTCACACACACCACAAACCAGCATTTTGGAAGCTCTCAGTGACCAGCATGTGCTACAAGTAAAGGCTGAATTTAAATACTTTTAAATATGAAACAAGTCAACAAAACTATGAAATAAATAAGTATACTGGTCAATATGCAAAAATAGACAAAATCTGCATCGTTTGTGAAGAAGAAAGGACTGAACACGCGAAGTAAAACTAGCATCTCTGACACGTAACGGTAACGTGTCACATTCTGACATGTATGAAGTGTACCTATAGTGTGTATCAGGGGTCGAGTGTGTGAACAAGTTTCTTGTACCCGGAGTTAACTGGGCTGAATGGGAGCACGACCTTCGCTAAACGATACGCCGCTGCATCATGTTTTATCCTATGTCACTGCTGCTGAGTGCCCATCGATGGCGGTCCGTTGCCGCTTGTGTGATGATTGGCACAACGTCGCGTGTTTGTCACTCAGTCACGTGAACTCGCATGCAGCTGTTTGACGCTGCTGTGCTCCAACGGTGCTCCAACAAGTGTTAAATACGCTGGTTGTGTTTCCAGACTTCGGTCTGACTCGTCAGACTTAAAGTATCCGAAAAAACGTGACCTGTCCTCTTTTTCCCTTTTGACTTCACGCCGTTCTTTACTTTTAAGCAGACATGAGACACGATGGTGAAATATTCAGCTGCGCATGTCACTCAGCAGGTCGTTGCTAGGTTACCAAAAAGCGTTTAGTGATGCCAAAACTTAACTTTGTTTGGCTACGAGAAGTCGAGAGGCTACGTTGCCTCATCTGCCCGGATCGGAGTCCAGTCAAAACTATCAAACATATTTCCTCTTGACATTGATCTTGAGTCTATCGGGATGAATGTCGTTATTGATTTCTCGCCCAGCCACATGGAAGATCTACTGGTCCCTGTTTTCCTGCCAGTAACAACAGTAATACGCTAAAACAGACTGGAAAAAGGCCACTTTGTGCTTTTCTTGGAGTGGATGAAGGTCTTTGACCTGAAAATCATGAAATAAATTCTTCTCATAAACAAAGTCTTGTGGTCGCTGACTGAAGGTCCGCTGTGGAATGCAGGACGCAATGTTCTTGATTCAGCGAACTTGAAATATCATTATCTACGGCGGATGTGCTTTCTCAGTGGCAGACCACCACGGCAGGTCAACACTGCGACAAAGGCATCATTCATTCAGCTGTTTACTCGTTCGGCTGCTCTCGTCAGCGTGATGCTGTGTCATGCTGACCGACTGTGATGTAACCGCGGAGCTTCTTACTGTCCTGACAGGCAGTGGACGGTGTCCCAGAGCACTGCCCGACATCTCACCGCTTATATAAACAGCCACCTTACGTAAAAACGTCCAACTAACCCTAAAAGTCCAACTTCTTTTAGCTTCATTTAAAATCTGCTCGTCTACAAGCAACAAAGTGGGATGTTTTTAACTCTTTGCGCTACTTTTAGCTCCGTTTGATTCGCTTTTGTTCCGCTTTCTGTTTGAAAACAAAGGAAGAAGGAATTTAAGGTGGAAACGCCTGCAGAGTGAGAGAGCGATCAACTCAGGCAAAGAGGATGTGAAGTGTGTGGCTGGAGACCGTTTCAGCCGATCAAGAGATACTAATGTCTACGACTCAAATAAACTGGGACTTTACTGAGGAAATCTGTGCTAATAACAAGTTTCCCTCAAAGCTATGCCTTTACTACACCCCCCCATAGCGACTTCCACTTAATCTGAACCTGATCTGGACTGAATATGTGTGTTTTTTCCTCTTCATGCGGGCATCTGTTTCTCATCGTGAGTGTTTTGATGATCGGCATCGTTCTGGTGTTGGTCAAAGTGGCCTCTGCAAATTGGTGGCTGCTATAAAAATTCAGGCTAATTAGAGAGCGTGGAGGCAACGGCCTGCGCGTTCTGTTAAACGTTTGAGAGACTCGGGATAGAGCTTTGAAAAGAGACGGGCAACTCCACATCACAACGGCTCTGAAGCCCACTTTTATTGCCGATGAATGACCTGCTGTGTTCTGTGGTCGAGCATCCCACCCTGGTACGGTGGCATATGCTCTGCAGCTGCAAATCACGGCTGTAATGGGACATTTTCTGCACGGCTTGCTGGAGTTTTAACCAGCAGTGATGAGTCTGAATAACATTGATATTTTCTTCTTTTCATAAATCTATAACAGGGTGTAAAAGTAGTGTTGTAATGCTGAAAACAGGCCTTCATTCTGAGTCGTAGGCAGCTAAGTTAGCAACACATTTTAGCTCACAATGCTAACGACTTACACATGAGAGGAGGATTAAAAAGAGAGGAATCAGGAGTGAAAGGAAAATTCTGGATGAGCCTCAAACTTGTGACCTCTTGTATGGAAGTTCATGGATCAGTGCCTTCAACCATCACCGCCGCTTTGTGGCCCAGTAACCACCCAGTAACCACCAGTGAAATGTGGAGGATAATCATGCATCCCCTGAACTGACCTCTAGTATGTTTTACAGCCATGCCATGAAGCCTGCAGGACAGTCTGCCTGACGTTTGAAACGTCATCTCATCTCAGCGTAAATTAGCTTTAAAGTGGAACTATTATGTGCATTTCAGGCTAATTTATTTTTTATTTCTGAGACCAGAAGGGCTGGGATTGATCGAGTTATTGTCACAAATGGCTTTATTTACTTCAGACCGACCCTCTCCGTAGGCAGTCAGATCAGCCTGCGGGCAAAACGAATGGATTGAGACTCTTCCGCATTAAGCCCCGCCTCCCGCCACTGCACTACATCGGGAGCGCGCACCGCACTTGCTTTCACCGTCATTGTAACGTCTCATAAACAGAAGGATTAGGCTCATATGAACTCAATAAAAAAACAAAATACAATGTCAACACATAACATCCAGCCCTACATGTTGGAACCTGAATCAGAGCCTGAAAACGAAGTGGAAAACAGCAACCCACAGCAACGAATGCAGCAGGATGTCTCTCTTTGGTAAACTCACCAGCCATCGTTGGAAATAACTTTATCCCACGTTTTCCACCCGCCTGATGTATTTGTACATGCCCTTGTTAACCAGTAGAAGGTAACCAATCACCGAACCTTATCCCCCGGGACGTCACAAGGATTTCCAAGTAGAAAAAACTCTCTAAAACTACGCGTTTTTTTTGTCGCCATGGAAACCGAACGGAGAGAGTGCTGGAACTCAAACTCAAACATGCATTTAGGTGATAAAAAAACAGTGCTGTTCACATGTCTGATGAGGATTCAACACTGTAACACTGTAGAAAGCTCAGAAAACTGGAAATACCATCATAGCACCCCTTTAAGCTAATCTGATGCAATAGAATGTCACGTTATGATCAGACTTACACCAATAATTACCACAAATATAAAATTTAATGATCTTTATGAGTGTTTGTAACCTTCTGGTGTCACAATAAAACCCATCCAGTATCTTGTGGTCGTGCATCGTACAGATGTGGCCACAGCTGCGACCTGTAGCCGTGAATCAGTCGTGTCGTTTCCATGCATCACTAACAAACCGGTGCGTCTCATCAGGTCTAACCTACAGCCCAACAATCTAAGGCTGCGTTCACACTGCAGGGTTTGCTGCTCATATCGGATGTTTTTGTGAAATCTGAATTCTTTGAAAGTCCGTTCACATTTCCGATCAAATGTGGCTTGTATGTGATCTCCTGTATGAACCTCATGCGCTCCAGAAGCGTCCCGCATGTGTAGAAGACACGGTGACGTGCAGTGAGCGTGCGTGTGGCGTCTTTGTGTCTGCAGAAGTAAATATGGATGGCAGCAGAGCATTTGCTATTTTAAAAGTTTTGTCCAACTGTAGAAGTTGAATAAAAGTTAAAAGTTTTGTCCAACCGTAGAAGTTGAATAAAAGTTAAAAGTTTTGTCCAACCGTAGAAGTTGAATAAAAGTTAAAAGTTTTGTCCAACCTCAGCCACAACATTGTGAATGGTGTAGTGCAGGGGGCCCAAGTCCGATCCTCGAGATCTACCATCCTGCTGTTTTTAGGTGCAACCCTTCTCCAACGCACTTGAATCAAATTAGTAGCTGGTTAGCAGGCCTGCAGAGCTGAAGGACATGCAGGAGAGAAATTCAGCTGTTTGACTCAGCTGTGCTGGACAGGGGTTGCATCTAAAGGTTGCAGGATGGTAGATCTCCTTGGGCACCCCCGGTGTAGTGACTCTTACATATACTCATGCATAATTCACCATGCAGTAAATTAAAGTATGTACTCGGTTACTCAGGAACCCCAAGCCAGCTTTTGGTCTACACAGGACGCGGGTTTCCGGGGGTTTTTGGGGAAAAAAGCAGCTGCGCCATTTTTTGTCATGTTTTTTGAGTGCTAACCCTCCAATAAACGACACGCTGTTGCGTGAAAAGTGAGAAATTGCTTCTTCGTCTGTTACAATTTCCACTCTGGGTTCGTTTTAAAGAGACGTTTACAGAAGAGGAAAGTAAAACTTTTGGTCAAGGCCTTTTGTGGAGCTGTGGCAGAGAGAAACGTTTGGGTACGGAGTGATGTGAGCGCATTTCCCGCTAAAGAGTTCATAAACATCAAACGCAGAATAACGACGTTTGTCGTGTGTCAATGACGCGCCGGTCGGATTAATGCGACCTGACCATTCAGACTGAAGTCACATGGCAAAAGATCAGAAACATATCGGATTTAGGACCACATATCCAAGCGGCCTGGGTCGCATTCAAAAATATCAGATCTGTGTCAGACTGTTAAGAAAAGACGCACACGTCGCATAGGGGCTCAAACACCGGATTGAAGTCACTTCAGCCTGTAGTGCGAACGTAGCCCGACTATCTGGTTGAAACCAGCAGAGACGCTCTGATTAAAGCTCATCACGTAGCGCAGTCAGGCTGCATGACATCAGCTTATACGTTCGGGAGGGTTGGAAGCTAAAGTAAGAAAAACAAAACACAGATTCCATAAATAGCAGCGCTGCTCCTGAGTTGTTGTACCTGGTGTGAAATGTTTCAGCCCACTGATCCAAACAGCACAGCTTGTCAGGAGACATGAGAGGAGAGGGAGGGGGTGGAGCCACGCCAGAGAGCAGCATGCAGTCAGGGGTTTGGCGTCTCCACAGCAGGATACCTCAGTTCTGCTCCATCCAACGCTGACGTAACCATCTCCACACCTCGCTGTGTGCACACTGACCTATTTTCCTGCACTACTACTGTCACCGCGAGTAGACGTACAGCCCGTCCCTCCCCGCCAAAACGCTGAAGGCGGTCCTGGAAGGGAGAGGAGACACTGCAGGCTCTGCCGTTCCTTAGCTGTTATGGACATACTTAGTTTGTTTTAGGTGATTATTCTGCATTTTGGTCAGGATTTTTTAACTTTCATTGTCAAAAAAAGTGCAAAAACAAGCCTGTTTTTAAAAAAAAATTTTTTTATGGCTTTTAATGTCAGCGTTTTGTTTTTCAGAATCAAATCGATTTAGTTCATCAGTCGTTGCATATTACGCTACAACAAAGCAAACACTAAAGTTTCACTTCTGTTTGTTTATTTACAGGAATTTTGCAGGGAAAATCCATAAACATCTCATTTGTAAATGTAAGAGAATGAACACAACTGTCCTCTCATGTTGTGCTTTAAATGATGTGGTGTCTTTATTGCCTTTTATTTTAATTACACATCCACACACTGCACACATATCAGGTCTGCTTTACTAGTACCTTCTCAGACCCTGTTTTGGTCTTGATGTGACAGATCCAACACGGTGGAAACGTTCCTCCTTGCCATGTTGACATGAAGTAAGTAGTAAGTAAAGTTTATTTATAAAGCGCTTTGTGTACAGCACTTTGTGATAAAAATCACAAAGTGCTGTACATAAAAATGGGTACAATAACACAATCAACAACAAAAAAGAAACAGAATTAAAATCATCGAAAAATCAACCAAAAGCTCTTCTAAACAGAGTCTTTAGCTGCATTTTAAAAGAGTCCACAGAGTCAAGCACACGAAGGGACCGAGACAGCTCATTCCAGAGTCTGGGAGCAACAGACTGGAAAGACAGGTCACCACGAGTTTTAAAACCAGTTTTTGGAACCTTCAGGAGGTTCTGGCCAGAAGACCGAAGAGAGCGTCCAGAGGAGTATGGACAAAGTAAGTCGGTGATGTACTGAGGGGCCTGACCATGTAACGCCCGAAAGGTCAACACTAAAATTTTGAAATCTATGCGAAATTTAACAGGAAGCCAACGAAGACGTGACAAGACAGGGGTGATGTGGGCTGTTCTGGCTGCACCTGTCAACAGTCTGGCAGCAGAGTTCTGCACAATTTGAAGCTTATTTAGAGTCGTCTTATTTAAGTAAGTGAAAACAGAGTTACAGTAATCAATGCGACTCGAGATGAAAGCATGGATGATCATTTCAAGATCTGATTTTGACAACAACCTCCTTACTTTAGAGATGTTTCTTAGATGATAGAAACCGTTTTTGGTCAGTTGTCGGGTGTGACTCTCCAAAGACATGGCCTGACCAAACACAACCCCAAGGTTTCTGAGACTGGTTTTCACAGACGAGCCCAGAGCACCAAGATAGTTTTTGATCATAGGTATCTTTTTATCAGGGGCAATGATCAGAGTTTCTGTTTTGTTAGAATTTATCTGAAGGTAATTTGAGGAGAGCCAGTTTTTAATGCAGGACACACATTCTAACAACATAGATAAAAAATGAAACTCTGAGTCATTGAAGGAACAGTACAACTGAATATCATCAGCGTAAAAGTGATAAGATACATTTTCAAAACCACAAATAAGTCGGCCAAGAGGCAATAAGTACAAAAGAAACAAAACAGGTCCCAGGACAGAACCTTGGGCCACTCCACACGACAGTTTAGACACATGGGACATTATATTGTTTACCGCAACATTAAAGGTTCTACCTTTTATGTATGAGGAGAACCACTGAAGAACAGTCCCAGAAAAACCCATCTCTGATTTAAGTCGATCAATCAATAAGTCATGGTCTACTGTGTCAAAGGCAGACGTTAAATCTAGTAAAACCAAAACTGTGTAGCGACCAGAGTCAGCGGCCATCATCACATCATCATGATGAGAACCTCCCAAAGCTGCTCTGCTGGATGTAGATCTGGTGACTGTGGAGCAGTTGGAGGACAGTGAACTCATCGTCATGGTGGAGATGATGTGAGCTTTGTGACATGGTGCATCATCCTGCTGGAAGTTTCCATCAGAAGATGCTACACTGTGCTTGTTACTGAGCCAATCAGCTAAAATGAGGCGTTTGCAGGGTAGTTTAGCACACTGAGCTGTGGTTTGTAGGAGCATTTTTACAGGTAGAGACCATTGCTGTAGACATTCGGTAAACCCTCCGAGGGTTGATGCTTCCAGTAAAGGAGGATGCAGAAATGTAGAAATGTTTCCATATCGCCTCGGATCTTCAGCAAGTTTGCATTTTATCAGAGTTTTTATACGATGCAAGTCTTTCTGAAAGTGTTTACCAGGCTTTTCTATGTGAGGATTCATGTTCGGTGTTCAGCATCCAGCAGGGAAACTGCCTGGGAACATGCATGATTAATAAGCTGGATGTCCAGTCCACCGTCTCCCCTCTTCCTCTGTAATTACGGCGACGCTGCAGCCCCGTCATTTGTTTTGGCATATCCGTGTGTGAAATGGCTTTGTAGTGGTCGCTGCTCCATATTTGCCCTGTGAGGAATGATTTCTTTTTATTTCTGGATCTCAGAGTTTGTAGCTGTTTCCAAAACTGGAAGTGCAGATTCAGGAATTTAAAGACTGGTTGTACAGTAACACACCCGACATATGAAACAGACCTGCAGCTCAGACCTGAAGCTCTGTAAACATGATGTGTGCAGACTAGTTTTATTGTTCAGTCCTTGTTGGCTTGCCAGGAATGAAGCCGTCTTGTCAGCATGTGTTTGGCCAGTTTGTTGGTGGTTTCCAGACTAAATGCAAGGTTGAAATTTCTAAAGTCTTTATTGAAAGATGTCAGACCCTCAATAAGATTTACAACAAACTCTCCCAGAAAGTCTGGAAAGCTGCAAATGTCTTGTATTTTGAGCAGTTTTCTCAATTTGTCTCTTATGAAGCCATATTTGTCAGCATATACAGGGTGTAAATAAAGGTTGGAATTGGATGGTTGCACCTCTAACATCCAGTATAGGTGGTACAGAACTTCTTTGGGCAAACTATCTGTGCGTTTACATGGGACTTTTAATTTCTATTTAATTCTGAATAAAAGTTAATTCCGCTTTAAACTGATGAAAAACGACCATGTAAACACTTAATTCCTGATGCTAATTTCTATTAGGAATTAAACTTAATTCCGATGTGTCGGGTTTATTCGCATTTTAATCCCGAACTATTTAATTCCTCTGTCATGTAAACCTTCATTCCGCTCTAAGTTAATTCCGGTCGTTCTGAGCATGCTCGTAACCTTGTCCTGTCCCGATGACGCGCGTTGTTTTACCTCCCGTGTTCGGTGGTCTGTCTTTCTTCTCCTTCTCAGTTGCTGCAGAAAGTGAAGTAGTATGCTGGTGTTGAGCTGCTACTTCACATTTATAACAATAGCAGTGAAACTGGTACTTATTATGTAGTTTTTACAAGTTACGACTGAAAAGACGAGAAGCAGGGAGCCAACTTTGTTTATTTCTGGTATACGTCATGCGTCACGTGCACCCTCTGTCCAATCAGAACCCTTCCCAACCCGCTGCTCTGAAGAGGAATTAAGTCAGGACGTGTTTCATGTAAACATTCATTTGGAATTATTATTTTCATGTAAACTTGTAGGAGAATACGTTAACTCCGAATTAAAACACATCATGTAGCCGTAGCCTATGTGTTGTTCCAAGCTCGTATGGCTCAGCCTTGCAGACTACCATCATCTCATGACAGAGTGTAAAATAGTTTCCTGATCCACGTCAGAAAACTCTGCAAACGGTGGCTGAGATACTGGACAAAGTTGTCCGAACTCTCCTAAACCTCCTGAGTCCTGAGCTCATATTCGGGCCTCTGCATAATGAAATGAGTCCAAACAAAAGACGTTTGTTGTCGCTGGTTTGGCCTGCAGGACAGCGTGTACGTCATCCGTCTGTGTTCTGACTAATTTATTTTCTTTTCACGCTGTGTTTTGTCTCTTGACTTGCAGAACTAATTTCTGCTCAGACTTCCACGCGTCTTTCACGTTGCCGTGTTTGCTGAGTCAGTTCATCCACTAGGGGGCAGTGCTGAGTTCAGAGATCCCTTATGACACCGGTTGGTTGCTGTTACAACAAGGTTTTTTTTCCTTTTCTAAACGTTTTCTGTGTCGTCTTCGGGTGCTTTTTATCTGATGGTTTCTGCTTCTGCATTTAGACAAGTGGGTTTGTGTGAAACCGAACCGCCGTGACGGTCAGGGAACTGGTTTTAACTGGAACTTGGATTTCCCTGCTTTCACGCTCCGAGATGAATAAAAGCACCGTGAAGTAAGAGTTGGGAAAGCGGCCACATTGCAGGTGATTCTCTTCATATTAAGGGAAAAGTAAATGAGAAGTGACACGTCAAACTGCACCTTGCCAAAGACCAGTACGGAAACTTGTTTCATGGGTCTTAACTGGTTCCTGGAAAAGTGTGAGAAGAAGTTGCTGGGATGACCTTTCAGTTCTGTGAAAGCCCCTCTTTCATGATAAAAGGGGGATTTTTTTGGTTCTTTTTTTATTCCATTGTACCTTTTTCCCCCCACATTTTGTGTAACCTTGAGAAAAAACCACATCTGCCTTTTCTTATTTCCTCTTTAGGAGATAAATGCAGGGTGGCGAAAATCAGCCAGTTTTTCTTTTTGTTCTCAGTTTCTGGTGTCAGACGGAGTTTTGTTGTGTCACCTGACTCCCTGAGAATATTTCATCATTACAAAAGTGACTTTCTGTATTTTAAGCCGGCACAGAGGTTTGTTACGACGCTGCGTACAGCTCAGACTGGTAAAAGAGGAAACTGAAGCGTTTATTATCAGCCTCCAGCAACTTGCAGGCTTCTCTCCACAGATCTGGAAAACATGAAATTAAAAACAACTTCTCAGAAAACAAAGCTAAAGTTTGAGATTTTGGGCTAAATAATCTGTATGCTACAAATATTTTCATGTCTTCCTAGAGGCCAGGATGGGTTTTCTCAGACACACAGAAATGTGTATTACTTGATATGTTTAACACCGGAGTACACACTCTGCTGCCGTGGCTCGTCGTTCCACTGCATGATAAAGCTTAAAGTGCAAACGTTCCACAGGAGAGCAGCTTCAGCGTGTATCAGCAGCACCTCAGCAGCCTCTAACCGATGTGTCGGAGGTGGAAACGGTGAGAACTGATGTTCTGGAACACAGAGGGGGACACCAGAGGTCTCAACGCCCTCGTCAGACATCCAGGGAATGCAGACAAACCATTAACACCTCGGCCTCTTTACGAGCTTCTTCCTCTGGATCATTCCCTCTTGTCATTTTAAATGGAGACGGGTTGTGATGCGCACACACACACACACACACACACACACATGCAGGCTCGTGTGGGTCGCCTTGCTGAATGGTCAACATGTTTTACTGTGGTCTTCTTCTCCTTTCCTGCTTCAGCATTTTCCAGCAGCTGGAGGCCTGATAGGTTTTCAGTAACCTTTCTGACCCCGGCGCTTTCAGCCCCACCCTGCTGTGACTCTGCTGTTTCATTCTCATGAATGAGAAGGCTGCAGATTTCCATGCAGAGCTATCGTCTGCACTTTACATGCCTGCAACCCCACTCACATAACACACACACATACACACAACACAACTGCTGTGGGGTTTTCCACCTGTGTGTTTCAGCTTCTTGTGAAATCAGTTTTCATATAAAGTTTTAGTTTTGTATCTTATCTGATAAATATAGATCAAGCTCACTGTTCTGAAACTCTGAGAAATAAATACAAAATAAAGCACAAACTACATGAGAAAACAGATATTTTCATTAAAAATCAGTAAACATATGATGATTTATGTCAGTTTTAGATAAAAATAAAAAAATATTTTAAAACATTTTTATCCCAGTGAGGAAATGTAAACATGCATGTTGTTTCTGTGGAACTCTTACAGGAAACATGTAGGTTTACTTTTTTTGTTCACCCTTCTACTGCCACTGTTTACTCATATTTCTTTACTTTTTACTTACATATTATGTTTGTAAAATTCAAAACAAGTAAAATAATATCTGGAAGAGAAAAGAATGAAAAAACATTTTAGAAAAATCAGAATGTGCATGGACTCTTTAAATGTGTAAAAATGATTACAGACGCAGAAAACATTAGCAAAGACCTACCGATGTTATTTCTGGAAATTTAATGAATCATATTCTCAACAGTATTTAGTAAATGCAACACTTTTATTATTAGCAAAGATAATTAACTTAAATGTATCTTTAAAAAAAAAAACAAAAAAAAAAAACTGGTACCGAATCTAAAAATGAAACGTTTAAAGTCAGATTTTTAAAGTCAATTTTAATGAAGAATCAAGAGAAAAATGTTTAATGGTTGTCAAACTTACTACTTGGAATAATTTTGTTAAACTTGTAAATATTCATCTTATTTTTTTTTTTATCAAAGTTTTATTTATTTACATATATACAGTTGTGCTCATATGTCTTCATCCCCTTTCATTAAAGAAAAGGCTGAATTTAAAACAGTGATATAAGATACTGCTTTTTCATTTAATTTAGTTAAAGAAAGAAAGGTAAAACAAACGAACAAACTGGTCCTGGACAAATTAGAGCACTTTTCTGTTGAACAGTGGGACAAAATACCTGTCAACAGGTGCAGAAGTCTGACTGAGAGGAACAGAAAACGCCTGACTGTAAAGGATTGTTCCACTAAATCTTAGTTTATGAGTGATGTAATATGTAATAAATTATCTTATTTGTTTGCTTTCTTTAAAAAAATTATTCAATTGAACCAGAATTAGAAGATTTCATAAAAAAATTTATTTAATATTACTTTAGTCAAAAAAAAAATATATATATATGTATATATATATATATATATATATATATATATATATATATATATATATGATATGTGTATATATATATATATATATGAGAAAATGTGTCTCAGTAAATTTTTTTTAAACTTTTTTGAACGTCACGTCACGTGACACCAAACGTTGACCGCCGTAAACCGGAAGCGAGGACTGTTGCCCGTGCTTCATGTTTACGTCGCTTTAACGCATCAAAATGAACCCTGCGATGATCAACTCGACCAGCTCCGTGTCAACAACAAGAAGTAAGCCCGAGTAGAAGCAGCTGGTTTGGCAATTTCTCGTTGAACACAGTCAGAGATTCATATTTTTAGACGTGGGTCAGTTAGCTGTTAGCCGTTAGCTGTTAGCTGCTCTTCCTCACAACGAAGTTGGGTTTCTGTTCACTCTCACGTACTCATGAGGCTTTAAAGTGGACATTTGCTCAAAACAACCCCCAAAGTGTCGTCGAGCTCTACCTCTCTTCTTTTTCCTTTCTTAAAATGTAAATGTTAAGCAGTGTTTATGATTTAGCATTTTGCTAACCCTAACTTCCTCACGTCTTCCTGTTTGGCTAAAGTCGCGTTCACGTGACCTTTCTGCTCAGCTCGTAGCCACGCGCATCTTTAAAACATTATTTATAAATTAATTTATTACAGTTGGATGTGTTTGATCCATAACTGATGTCTTTATAACTTTTACCAGTATATTTCATTCAGTGCACCTGCTTGCAAAGCATCCTGTCTCATGTTATCAATCAATCAGTTTATTTGTAAAGCACTTTTCATACAAGAGGAGCAGGAAGTGCTTTACTTTTTACAAAAATAATATGTAAGTAAAATTCAAAACAAGTAAAAGAATAGCTGGAAGAGAAAAGAAGGAAAAAAAACAAACATTTTAGAGAAATCAGAATCTGCATGGACTCTTTATCATTGAATTTATTTATTGAATAAAAGTAAAATAACTCTTTTTATTATTGAATTTCCCTTTGTGGATTAATAAAGTATTTTTCATTTCATTTAAATGTGTAAAACTGATTACAGACGCAGAAAACATTAGCAGAGACCTACTGATATTATTTCTGGAAATTTAATGAATTATATTCTCAACAGTATCTTGAGTATCAGTATCTTTTTAAAAAAATATTGGCATTGAATCTAAAAGTTAAATGTTGTTTAAAGTCAGATTTTTAAAGTCAATTTTACGAAAGACTCGAGTAAAATGTCGTTGAATGGTTTTCAGGGCAACTATTTGTTAAAAAAATAAACATACTCCTTGGAATAAATGTAAATGTCGCAGAAAGTGGTTTACAAAATATAAAGCAAGAATAAAACAAGGTTAAACCCGCCTTCACAAACAAAAATATAGAATTTACCCAACGTCTAACACATATACTCACTTTTCACACACACTCACATTGGTTTGATGAGAGTTTTATGTGTTTTATCAATCTTAAGGATCCACATTGGCACACACACACACACACACACACACACAAAAAATTAAATAAAAAAATTTAAATGACAATCATAAAAGAAAAGTCTAAAAATAAAACCAATTAAAAGCTTGATTAAAAAGATGGGTCTTGATCCCACTTTTAAAAACTTCAACAGTATCCATCATCCTCATGTCCTCCGGCAGACTGTTCCACATATGTGGAGCATAAAACCAAAATGAAGTTATTGATTATTTATCATATAATTTTGGAATTTTATAGAAAAATAATGAATAGGAAAGCATATTAGGTCATGTTTAGTCGCCCTTTTTATTTATATTTAATATCAACATTTTCTTATTTTTGACCCACATATTTTATCAATAACATATTCCATGATTAGAAGCGAATAGTTTGATCGTATCTGGATAGATCACATAATCTGGCTGTGTTCTGCATGCACAGGGAAACGAGACGCAGAGCGTTCGGTTAACTGGACGGCGGAGGAAACTCAGGTGCTCCTGTGTGCGTGGAGTGACGAGCGTGTCCAGAGGAGTTTAGCAGAAAACCTCCGCAACACGCACGTCTTCAAGCACCTGTCGGCCCGCATGAGCGAGATGGGCTTCTCTCGGAGTCCCCACCAGTGCCGACTGCGCGTGAAAACTCTGAAGGCGAACTATGTGAGAGCCAAACTGCAGAAGAGTGTTGACGGATTGCAGCCATGCACCTTTAAGTACTTTGCAGAGATGGATGCGGTGTTGGGCCGGCACTCAGCAGGAATGGAGAGAGGCCTCCGTTTCATTTCTCTGGACGGGGTGGCAGAGTGTTACGGCAGGATAAACTCCAAGGCAAAGGTTGGTGGAGCTTACCTCGATGCGCTGGGGAGCACAGAAAGACAAAGCTTGAGCTGTTTGGAGCAGCGAGTCGGCGCTCAGCTCAACTCTGACATCAAGCTGGAGGATGGAGAAGAATCATCAAACGAGTTTGAGTTCAGTGATGCAGGAATGTCGCAGCATGGAGTTTACATGGAGACGAGCCTCCGCCCTGGAAGTAACTGTAAGTACTCTGATTACTAGTTTTACATCCAGACGTGGTGAAGTAACTTCAGTAGTGTGTAGTTTTCAGAAGTAGCTTCGTGTTTCGTCATTGCGTTCCGTCGCAGCTGTTTCCAGACCTGAACTGCTTCACACTGAGTTCTTCTTCCCCTCGCAACCGGGTGGGGATCATTAGGGCTGTAACGATATGCTTTTGTCCCAATTCGATTCAATTAGATTTTTTTGGAGTTTTTTGGATTCGATTTTATATTGCAATTCTCACAGTTCTTCGATATTGCTGATTTTTGTAGATTAAAAACAAAATAAATGTATAAAACTTTTTTTTTTTTACTTGTCATTTTTCATGATTTCAATTAGGAAAAAACAAGCCAGTAGCCAGACCATTATTCTGCTGCTTTAATGCCCAAGAAGACAAGTAAAAAGATAAATAAAAACAATAAAAATGGCTTAAATTTTACAAGGGATTATTTTTATTTGTTTGGAAAAAAAAAAAGGATTTTGAACCAAAAAATCTATTTTAAAATTGTGAAGCAATTTCTCAATTTTTCAATTCGATTTTCCCGCCCATAGTGATCATGGCATGAATCTGTGAAAATAAACAGTCCAGAGATCTCCAATTCTGGTCCTCGAGGGATGGTGTCAAGTTTTCCCTTCTGCAACACACCTGATTCGAATGAAATAGATCTCCACAGCTTGTTCAGCACAAGTGTGTTAATGAATCAGGTGTGTTGCAGCAGGGAAACATCCAATAGTTGCAGGACACCGGCCCTCGAGGACCGTGGTACATGGTCCAGGGAAGTCCAGTTCTGGTTGTAGATGTTTTCCTGCTTTACCTTCATGACAACTGTGGGGGGAGTGAATTTTTTTCTAACTCGCCCGTTTAAAAGTAATTTAATCTCAAAGTTCATCATATTTAGCGGCGTGTCCTTTTGATTGACAGGTCCCGAGCTCCCGCTTCAAGTCAGAAGAACGTAGAACAACCGCAGTTTTTAGCCGGTTAACAACGTGACTTAGCTTTAGCCCGCTTACCTCCGTTAGCTGGTTAGCTCCTGTTATCTCCGGGTTAGCTCTTAGCTACAAAAAGCTCGGAGTTCGCTCGATGTCAATCATCCACCATGACGCTCACAGCCCCCCTCTCAGCTCCACCTATTTGCCCATATTTGTATTTTCCGGGTGAGAAGACATGCATGCCCCTGCCAGAATGGCGATGGTAGGAACCACCCACCGAGCTTCAACTCAGCTCTTTAGAAACCTACGGGTGACGTTAGAGGCTCCGCCCATCTTTATATACAGTCTATGGTTTTGACACCAGTAAGTCACCGCTATAAAGTTGTTTAGAACCGCTAAAAAACACCAAAAGAAGACGAAAACCAGTTTTTTTTGCTGTTCTTCACTTCTGTGTTTTTTCCACGTTGTCTTCTTCCCGTTTCTCTACTTCTTTGGTTGTGTCAGCTCAACAGCGCCCCCACGATTTCTGCTGGTATCTCTCCATTTTCTGCGTCAAGTGACAGATTGTTATTTTCCTTGACGACAAACCAAATGTCCGTCTTCTGCTGAAGGGCTTTCAGACGAATTCATACCGGAACAAAAAGAAAGCTGGTTTCCATGTGAAGCCGTTTTCCACGCAGCATCACGGCGACAGTTAATGAGAAAGTCGTGTTCCTGGCGAAGTGACAGAAATCTGCTTGTTGCTGTAAATGTTGTAAAGTTCTTCAGCGTCAGCAGCCAATCAGGGCTCAGTGAAGGTCAACATTAGGGCTGTGACGGTTTGCTTTAGTCCCGATTCAATTCCAATTTTTTGGGTGGCGATTCGATATAAATTGTGATTCTCACAATTCTCCGTTATTGCTGATTTTTGTAGATTAAAAACAAAAAAATATATAAAACTTTCTTTTGCTCGTCATTTTTCTTCAGTTCAATGAGGAAAAAACAACCCAATAGCCAGACCATCATTCTGCTGTTATAATACCCGAAAAGAAAAATGATAAAAATTTTATAGTGTTAATTTTATTTGAAAATAAAAGATTTTTTTTAACAAAAAAAATCTATTTTTAAATTGTGAAGAAAAAAATCCAGATTTCAGATTTTCGATTTGATTTTCCCGTCCCTAGTAAACATGCAGGACGGGGTGTTTCTGTAGAGTCTTACAGGAAACACAAGCTGAAAGCGTCACATGATCAGAACGGCGAAGTGGTTGAAGCTCCACGTGTCCTCGCTGATGAAAGGCATCGTTTTAGTTGCCATAGTTACAGCAGATTAATAAAGCGTGTTAGTTTTGCTTGGAAGATCATCTCACATGGAACCGTTTTATTTTTCTCCTCGTAGGTACAACGGTGGAAACCAGCCTGAGCACTCCCTCCCCACATGTTTTACCACCTCTCTCTGCTCCTGATCTTCCTCCTCCTCCTCCACCACCTCCTCAGCCCACCACATCTCATCAGCCAGGACAGCCAGATGAAAGCTCCACCACCCTCCTCTCCTCTGGCCAGCATCTCCCCGAGTCCTCCTGCCTCCAACCCGTCCTCAAGCACCTGTCTGAGTGCTTCCAGCAGCTGGTGTCCGAGACGAGGAGTTTACTGGTGCAGCTGGAGGGCCAGAGGCAGGAGCATGCCCGCTGGCACCAGGAGCTCCTGGCCCAGTGGCTGCAGAGGGAGGAGTGCCGGCAGAGGGAGGCGGCCGAGCGGGAGGAGAGGAGGGAGAAGGCCCGCATGGAGCACGAGATCAGAGTCCTGGAGCTCCTCCACAGCCTGACGTCCCAACATGGACCAGAGGCTCAGAGCGCTCCCAGTAACACCAGGAACGGAGACGCAAACTAGGACTAAACCACACGGTGGAGTCGTGTTCAAGCTCAGGTGGAAAGTCTGCATCATAAACGTTGGTGTCCTTCTCACAGACACCGTCTGGTTCTGGTTCCGGTTCCACTCTCAGATCCCAGAACCTCGGAGGTCCAATATAAGCTACGTTTTCCCAGAACAAACGAGATATTAAGACGTCGACATGAGCTCCTAGAAAACATCAACACAAATTTAAATGGGTTGCCAGGCAACGTAACAATGCAGCAACATTCAGGTTGTCAGTGTGTCCCTGCCCCAACACACCTGACTCATGTGGATCCAACAGCCTATGAAACTCTCCACAGTGATCCGGTCATCAGGGAGCTTTAGAAGCCTGCAGGACTCTGGAACTGGTCTGGATGTGGTGGGTCCTGGACTTAAACGGGTTTGTAGCTGCCGTGCAGCCGCCGTGCAGCCACCAGACACAAGGCGAACGACACGGCGTCCAGCATCGGTCTGGTTTCAGCTTTTTTTAAAACTTTATTTAAACATGAACAATCCCGCAGACTGGCGTTCAGGTGTTTCCATACCGATGACCTCAAGGCGCCAGTCGGGTGTGAGTGACCCGGATCCAGCCTGGCGGTGGGAAAGACGACCTCCAAAAGAGGAATTTGTGTTTTTCCTTGTTGCCACATCTGCCGGGGATTTTTGTTTTCGTGGTTTGACTGAAAAGAAAATGTTCTGGTTGTTTTTATAAAAATTAAAGATATTTTAAGCCACTTTCAGACTGACATGTTTCTGAATTTGTCAGCGGTTAAAACATTAATCACGTTTCTGAAAGCTTGTTGATTACAGAAGACTTTCTGTGGGAGCAGTCGGCACCATCACACCGTTTCCTCTCATTTCCACTAAACAAAC
Organism: Telmatherina bonti; assembly: GCF_933228915.1. NCBI lineage: Eukaryota > Metazoa > Chordata > Actinopteri > Atheriniformes > Telmatherinidae > Telmatherina > Telmatherina bonti. Next base: position 5,532,841 of record NC_136611.1, on the reverse strand, counting down.
ACGCTTTACGGTACTTTTAAATATTATTTAATCCTTTTAGTTTAAAAAGCAAAGTGAAATAAATAAAATAGTATGAATCACTGGTCAGACTGGTGTTTGGTAAATGCAGTGACTGTGTGTGTGTGTGTGTGTGTGTGTGTGTGTGAGAGAGAGAGAGAGTGACACAGATGCATTTGAAGCATTTTTAACGCTTTGTGTCGGCGTATCGGCTGTAAGCATGAAGCTGCTAATGGAACCACAACGTGACCAGACTGGGACCAGACTGGGACCACAACGTGACCAGACTGGGACCACAGCGTGACCAGACTGGGACCAGACTGGGACCACAGCGTGACCAGACTGGGACCACAGCGTGACCAGACTGGGACCAGACTGGAACCAGACTGGGACCACAGCGTGACCAGACTGGGACCAGACTGGAACCAGACTGGGACCACAGCGTGACCAGACTGGGACCACAGCGTGACCAGACTGGGACCAGACTGGAACCAGACTGGGACCACAGCGTGACCAGACTGGGACCAGACTGGGACCACAACGTGACCAGACTGGGACCACAGCGTGACCAGACTGGGACCAGACTGGAACCAGACTGGGACCACAGCGTGACCAGACTGGGACCACAGCGTGACCAGACTGGAACCAGACTGGGACCACAGCGTGACCAGACTGGGACCAGACTGGGACCACAGCGTGACCAGACTGGGACCACAGCGTGACCAGACTGGGACCACAGCGTGACCAGACTGGGACCACAGCGTGACCAGACTGGGACCAGACTGGGACCACAGCGTGACCAGACTGGGACCAGACTGGGACCACAGCGTGACCAGACTGGAACCAGACTGGGACCACAGCGTGACCAGACTGGAACCAGACTGGGACCACAGCGTGACCAGACTGGGACCAGACTGGGACCACAGCGTGACCAGACTGGGACCAGACTGGGACCACAGCGTGACCAGACTGGGACCACAGCGTGACCAGACTGGGACCAGACTGGAACCAGACTGGGACCACAGCGTGACCAGACTGGGACCAGACTGCGACCACAGCGTGACCAGACTGGGACCAGACTGGGACCACAGCGTGACCAGACTGGGACCACAGCGTGACCAGACTGGGACCACAGCGTGACCAGACTGGGACCACAGCGTGACCAGACTGGGACCAGACTGGAACCAAACTGGGACCAGACTGCTACTGTGATGGCAGAAACATCTTCACGGATCCGCGTCGAAGCCGTGTTCAGTTGTAGAGTTGCGTGAGCGACCTGTAGCATCACACAGACCTCTTAGGTACCTTTTGTAGGGCTGCACAATTAATCGTTGAAGAATCACGATCTCGATTCATACTTGTATACGATCTCATTTTCAAATATGACTATTTAAAAAAAAAAAAAAAGACCACAAATGTACCACATTTTGAACTGGGACACCACATGCATCAAAACAAGCGCTCCCTTTTTCTCCCTCAACAAATGACAACAGCGGATCCTTAAACCACGTGACGCAGATGCTGGCTAGTAGGAGAAAGCTTGCTGACTTTCTCGCTAAATCTGGCGACTTTCCAAACCCCCTTGGCGACATAATTTTCTTGTTAAAAGCGACAAAGTAGCGACTTTTACTGGAGTTAATGGAGACGTTTCTGGTGTATTGGCGACTGACTTGGAAGCACATATTGTTCAGCAGTTACTGTCACTTTGTAACAGCTGTTGCAAAGTTGATGTGCCGGTAATGCGTGCGATATTTATATTGGAAAAAAATCGTGATTCTCATTTTATCCAGAATCATGCGGCCTGACCTCTGACATCAACATATGGATGTTTTCTCTTCTTCAGACCTTGTCTGGAAACCCTGGAGATGGTTGTTCAACAACATGCTGCGTTTCAAGACACTTAAATCTCCTTTCTTCCTCCTGATGCTCGGTTTGAACGTCAGCAGGTTGTCTTCACTACGTCTGCGTGACTAGATGAGTTCAGCTAAACGATTGGCTCATCAGGTAACGATGTTCACCAGGTGAGCCTGTTTACGTGTCCAGTCAGCGTTTATGAAGTTTAAATGTTGAACAATGGTTGTCCTCTGGGCTTTAGACATCCATGCTTTGCAGATGTTACGGTACAGAAGTTTTATAACTCAATTGGGGGTTTCTGAGGTTAAGCCAGCAGGTCGGCAGAGTTCGTCATGAAGGAGCCATGATTGTCTCACGGCTGTCAGGCAGCTGATAAGACGGCAACAACAGTTGTAACCACGCTTGTTTCCTGCCAGTGTTCCACACCACATGGCAATAAGTCGTGCATTATTTGACCCAAGACTCACCCATCGTCCTTCCTCAGTTTCCTTCTGTCAACCATTGGTTTGGTTCCAGTTCTGAGACTCACAGCAGGGGAATTGAACTGGTTAACATGTCGTCTTAGCCCCTTACTGGGAACCAGGATCTAAACAAACTCATTTTAGCTGATTTCCTCCAAGCAGCCCCGATAGTTCTCCTGAAAGACCAGATCCCGATCGGAAAGCAGAAGAAACAACGTGGCTTTTAGCTACGTTTTACGTGTGTTTATTACTCTTTTGGCAGTTTGTGTGTCATTAAATTGTTTGTTCATGTTTTTACGCTCTAAACTGACCATGATGTGTTAGAGCTGGGCGATTAATCGGATTTTAATCTCAATTACGATCTGGGTTTTCAACGATGATAAAAATAAAAGGGTGTGATTATTTTTCTCTCTGCAGTTTCCTCTCCTGCTGTCTTCAGCTGCTAATCGAGCGTCTCTGGCGTTGCAGCGCTGTGCTGTAAACTCCTCCCACAGCCGCTTTGCTTTCATTCAGACACTGTTGCCAACTTGGAGACTTTCTCGCTAAATCTGGAGACTTTTTTTGTTAAAAGCGACAAATCTAGAAGCTTTTACTGGAGTTATTAGAGACTTTTCTGGTGTTTTGGCGACTGACTTGAAGGCACATATTGTTCTGCAGTTACTGTAAGGAAGGAGCAGCGGGAGCCTCTCCCGTCCTAAAGCACTCCCAGGCGGCCAGTCTCAGTCGGCTCCGGCTGCAGGTCCATGTAGAATAACTGCAGTAGGTTGTGGAAGTTCACCTAAACATAGTTTATACCATTGTCAGTGACAACTGGCTGCATTATTTTCCTATACATAGTTCGACGAGTTAAACACTGTAATATCCCTCCGTTATGGGGCGTTGCCATAGCAACACGTTAACCAGCTGGTTCAGATCAGCTGTCTTTTAACAGGTGAATGAGAGAAATGCGCTGCAGCCTGACAGCGGTTGTTTGGTATAAAACGTACATCCAGGCCAACGTAAAATAGTTCCTATAGAAGCGGTAAAAGCGGATTAAACAACTCGGAACCGTACATTAGACGGTTATAATGCACGACACGGAGTCTAGAACACCACGACGCGCAGCGATGTTTAAAAATACTGGATAATTGTGTTAAATAATCGAGATCTCAATTTTCAGTCAAAATAATCGTGATTATAATTTTTGTCATAATCGAGCAGCCCTATATCTCAGCGTCGTTCCTGACCCTGCATGCAAATGAAACATGGTGAAAATTATGAGAAATCTGCACCGAATTAAACTTTCCAGCTCTGAAAGCTTCTCCGGTGGAACATCAATGCTTCTTGGCAGCAATGGATGGAGGAAGCTGCCTTTCGGAGAGCAATGACGGTGAATTAAAAATACAACAATGAAAGTGGACAGATTTAAGCAGCATCAACATGCAAACAGCAGTCGTGTTAAAGCTTCTGATGTGTTTTCTGGCAAACCGCCTGGCAAGGTTACCACGCTCGAGGGCAGAGTAGAATTTCTAGCCTTTTGCTCATCAAGGATATAAATATTTGAAGATAAATGAAGTAAACTGCCGCTAAAGGAAAACTTAAGACTAACTTTAGCCAGAGAACTGGAGGCTCAGTTGGAGGAATATTTGCGCTTCTCTGAGTCTCCAGAATTCCTTGCAGAGTAATAAGACATTGTAAATTAACAGCAAATAATCCTAAATCTCGTCAACATCCAGAGGTATTATGTAATCTGGGATTGGCACAGATTAATGTATACGCACTAATCTGGCTCAATGCTTGATGCTTTCATGGACAAAGACGCGTTGTGCAGTCATCGTGTTGGACATCATTGTGGATCTGCAGACTCCACGGATGTCTACTTATCAAGAGGTTTTAATGGGAAATGTTGGAGGCATTTCAGGCGACTGCAGCGGTTTTCTCTAAAAAACTCTTCAGCAACCTTAGAACATGTCAGCTTTGCTTCTACATTTCATGTTGGTCCCACCGTTTCAGGTAGAGTAGTTTGTTCATGAAGAATCGCAGTGGGAGCAGACACAGGCTGAAAGCTTCAACAGGATTCACGTCACGTGTCTAATCAGCCAATCACACGGCAGCATCTAATCATGCAGACGTGGTGAAGACGACCTGCTGAAGTTCAAACTGATCATCACAACAAGGAAGAAAGAAGATTTTATCATGATCTACTGGGATTTTTACCCACAACCATCTCCAGTGGTTCCAGAGAAGAGAAAACATCCAGATGTTGATGTCAGAGGTCAGAGGAGAATGGTCAGACTGGTTGGAGATGATGGAAAGACAACAGGAAGTCCAGTCAGCACTGGTTCCAACCAGAACATCATCTCTGAACACACAACCCGTCCAGCCTGGAAGCAGATGGTCTCCAGCAGCAGAAGACCACAGCGGGTTCCCTCCTGTCAGTAAGAACAGGAAACTGAGGCTACAATTCCCACAGACTCACCAGAACTGGACAATAGAAGATGGAGAAACGTTGCTGGTCTGATGAGTCTCCAGTTCAGCTCCACATTCACATGGTAGGATCAGAATCTGCTGGAAACATCATGACAACATGGATCCATCCTGCCGTCAGGATCAACGCTTCAGGCTGCTGCTGCTGGAATGGTGGGGGGAGGTTTTCTGGTCCCAGTTTGGTCCCCTTAGTACCAGTATGACCTGGTTTAACCTCCACAGCCTACCTGAGTCCTGCTGCTGATCATGTCCGTCCCTTTCTGAGCACAGTGTAGCATCTTCTGATGGAAACTTCCAGCAGGATGATGCACCATGTCACAAAGCTCACATCATCTCCACCATGACGATGAGTTCACTGTCCTCCAACGGCTCCACAGTCACCAGATCTACATCCAGCAGAGCAGCTTCGGGAGATTCTCACCATGATGTGCAGTAGCTGTGTGATGCTTCATGTCAACATGGAGACGATCTGCAATTAAGTGTGAAGCTTGACTCTGTCACACTTGCTCCGACGTCTGCTGCCCGGAATCTTGGGGTCATGGTGGATGACCAGTTGACCTTTAAGGTCCATGTTGCCTCAGTTGCCCGTACCTGCCGATATGCTCTCTACAACATCAAGATAATCAGACGTACCTGACAGAACACACGACTCAGCTGTTGGTTCAGGCTCCGGTCATCTCACGCATCGATTACTACAGTTCCCTACTGGCAGGTCTGCCTGCATGCTCTGTTAAACCTCTGCAGATGATCCAGAACGCTGCAACCCAAACGAGCTCATGTCACTCCGCTGCTAATCGCTCTTCACTGGCTTCCGGCTGCAGCACGCATCAAATTTAAAGCTTTGCTTCTGGCTTACAAAACAATAACTCAAACGACTCCCGTCTACCTTCACTCCCTAATCCAGACCTACACTCCCTCTCCACAGCTACGTTCCACCAGTGAAAGACGCCTCATGTTACCACCACAACGTGGGACTAAATCACCAGCCAGAATCTTTTCCTCTGTTGTGCCACGATGGTGGAATGATCTCCCAAACTCTGTCCGCTCTGCAGAGTCCCTGTCTACTTTTAAGAGCAAGCTGAAGACTCAGCTCTTCAAGGAGAACTTCAACACTTAGTATAGCTGTATTTGTTGGAAAGTTGGAGAACTTAGCCCAGTTCTTTCCAACAAACTTTATGGTATTAATTCTTTGTATTATAACATAGGTGATATTATGGGGTGGGAAGGGAGTAAACAAAAACAACAACAACAAAAAGCCTGTAGCATTTCATAGAAGGACCTGCGTCCAACTGGACAGTCCACTAGTACCTTCCTACGATGTCCTCTACTGTTTGGTTTCATGCTTGTGTTGTTCTCACTCATATGTAAGTCGCTTGGATCCATCTATCTTGGGGGAAGTAAGATGGCGCCTGTGTCCGGCTTTGCGTCTGCTGCCTCTCTGCTCTGCCGTTTATTGGCATTGATTGCACTGCATTTAGCTGTATCAGGCCTGTCAACTAAAAACTGTGTCTCGGCTGTCATCCGCTATGATCGCCATGCGTTGTTTTGCATTAAAGAACACATGAGGAATGTGTGCGTTACCTGGGATAGGTATGAGAAGTTTTTCCCTCCACCTTTTGAATGTGCCACGTCATCTTCCGAGTACCTGCTTGTAGCAAAGCGCCGTGGCAGGAGAAGGAAACGAGGATCACGGGCTGGGGTAAAATCCAGAAGGAGGAAGCAGAGGGGCCACCCGTCCCGGTCCGTGGGGTCCGGATCTGTCATCGGTCAGCGCTGCTTACGGCATGTCCCTGTCCTGGGTTTAGCCCGGGAGTCAGCACGCACGCCGCCGGCTCATGGATCCTCGCTCCTTCTGCAGTCGGATTGCACTTTTCCAGCTTGTGCGTCCCGGATTCATGCTCCTCGAGAGCGTGTCTTGCGGGCTGTCACTGTGGAGACCTCTGCCCATTCTACACGGATGTACCGTGCCGGCCCGCGCGCATCTCCAGCTGAGCGCGCTAAACCAGTTCGCTTTGCTCTTTTAAATTCGCGCTCCATAGCGAACAAGGCGTACTTTCTAAGTGACTTATTTTCAAATGAGCAACTTGATTTCATGGCCCTGACGGAGACCTGGCAGAGAGAACAGGAATATATCCATTTGAATGAGCTGTGCCCTCCGAACTGCTCTGTGTTTGGGACCCCGCGCATTGCACGGCGTGGAGGCGGACTTGCACTCCTCTACAAGGACTACTTTCCGTGCAGAGAAGTGAAGCTGGATCCATTCAACTCATTCGAGCTTCAAATGACTAAGGTTGGAAACACTGACTCTTTTATTGTGTTTTAATTTACCGACCTCCTGAACTCTTATCCTTGATCATTAAACTTGATAGAGTATTGATTCTTGGAGATTTTAATTTCCATGTAAATGACTCATCTTGTTCTGTAGCATCTGAGTTTTTAGCACTTACCGACTCATTCCTTTTAAAGCAACATGTGTCCGGCTCAACACATAAAAATGGAAATACGTTAGATTTAGTCTTCTCCTTTGGCCTGGAGGTTGACTGCCTAAATGTGGTCGATGTTCTTGTGTCTGATCATTGTTGTGTGTATTTTAACTTGTCTTTAAAAGTGGAAACTTGCACTCAAAATGTGGTGTATCAAAAGCGCTTTATAAATGAAATTGTTGTTGCAAACTTTTCTGAATTATTTCAGCCCTGTTTTGAGGGGGTTGGTAATGATGCAGACGCTTTTGTAAATGCCTTCAATGACCACTGTGAGACAGTGCTGAATGTGGTAGCACCTGCAAAGCTCAAAATGAATTCTCTCAAAACATCTCAGCCATGGTTGAATGATGACATTTCTTTATTTAGGAGAACTTGTCGTAAGGTGGAACATCTGTGGAAATCCACAAAATTAGAGGTACACAGATTGCACCTAAAAGAGCTGATTGTGTCTCTTAATGAAATGATAAAACAGGCGAGATCTACTTATTTTGTTAATCTTGTGAATTCAAATAAGAGAAGCCCCAAAGTTGTCTTTGATACAATCCATAAAATTGTTTCGCCTTCCTCCCCATCAGTGCCTGTTTACAGTATTGATGATTGTAACAAATTTTTGAGGCACTTTGTCAAGAAAGTGGAGGACATCAGGACAAATGTGACTCCTCCTGATGTCACCACTACTTGTGTCTCTTCTTCTGTCTGTTCTTGGTCTGTGTTTTCTAATGTGACACATGTAGACATTTTGGCATTGCTGGGGAAAATTAAACCTTCTTCTTGTCCTTTTGATGTCATTCCAACATCTTTGTTTTATAAGGTAACTGACCTTATTGTCCCACATGTTGTTGAACTGATCAATATTTCACTTTCCACTGGGTCTGTTCCAAACTTTTTTTAAACAGGCAGTGATAAGTCCCATTTTAAAAAAGCACAACTTGGACCCTGCAGAGCCTGGTAATTTTAGGCCCATATCTAAATTACCCTTCCTTTCAAAAGTTGTGGAGAAGGTGGTGGCTGAGCAGCTGACCACTTTTCTATACACCAATGACATGTTGGACAAATTTCAATCTGGCTTTCGTAAGATACACTCTACTGAGACTGCCCTACTTAAAGTGTCCAGTGACATCCGAATGGCTGCAGACTCTGGTGAATATTCTATTTTGATTCTTTTAGATTTGTCTGCAGCATTCGATACTGTAGATCACATCTTGTTGCTTCAGAGACTGAACAAAGAGTTTGGCATCTCTGGAACTGTCCTTAAGTGGTTGTCCTCCTATTTGACTGATAGGACATTCTCTGTGTGTTTGAATAACTTTATGTCTGAAGCTACTCCTTTGCTGTATGGTGTTCCTCAGGGGTCGGTTTTAGGCCCAATTTTGTTTCTGTTGTACATCACCCCTCTGAAGAAAATCATCAGCCTTTTTAAAAATGTGTCCTATCATCTTTATGCTGATGATATCCAATTGTACTTTTCATTCAAGGAATCAGAGTTGCATACACTTTCAGAGTTAATGGATTGTCAAGTGTAAAGATGTGGCTGACGGAAAATTGTCTTCAGCTAAATCCTCAAAAGACTGAAACTTTAATCATTGCCCCAGAGCAGAAAATTCCTTTAATTGCTGGCCATCTTGGTTCTCTTGCTTCATCAGTTCAGCCAAGCATAAGAAATCTTGGAGTTTGGTTTGATCAATCATTGTCCCTTGACAGCCATTCCAGACTCTTGGTAAAAAACTGTTTTTATCATTTGAGAAACATCGCAAAGCTGAGGCCAATTTTATCAAGGTCTGATGTTGAATTGGTGATTCATGCTTTTATTTCGTCACGCTTGGACTATTGTAATTCCCTTTTTACTTGTTTTAACAAATCTGCTTTAAATCGTCTTCAGTTGGTTCTAAATGCTGCTGCGAGGCTTTTAACAGGATCTTGTAGGCGCGCACACATTACTCCAATTTTACACTCTCTGCACTGGCTCCCCATTAAATTCCGAATTGATTTTAAAATTTTGGTCTTGACGTTCAGAGCTTTGCATGGCCAGGCCCCCTCGTACATCTCTGAGTTGCTGCAACCCTACAGCTCCAGTCGGTCCCTTCGGTCCTCGGGCCAAAACCTCCTCATGGTCCCAAAGACCCGCTTTAAAACCAGATGTGATTTGTCCTTTCAGGCAGTTGCTCCAAAACTGTGGAATGCCCTGCCTTTTTCCCTCCGTGAGATTGAAACTGTAGATTCTTTCAAAAAGCAGCTGAAGACGTATTTATTTAGACAAGCTTTTAGTTGACTGTCTTCTGATACAGATTTTTCAAATGTACATTTGTTTATTTTTGTGTTGTTGCTGTTCCCCTTTGCACTCTGTGAAGCACTTTGTGATTTTATTTCTGTGAAAGGTGCTATATAAATAAAATTTCTTCTTCTCCTTCTTTGGATAAAAGTGTCTGATTAATGACTGTAGAATAGAATCTCTGAGAAATATTTCCATTGTGTTGGATCTTCGACACAAAGAATTAAAGCAGTTCTGGAGGAAGAAGGGGATCCAAACGGGAACTGAAAGGACTCCTCATCACCAGACTGGATTTTAAACGACTTAAATCTCGACGTGACTGAGAAGCGGAGCAACAATCTGATCATTCTCTGAAGATCTTTCTGGACTTTCCTCTAAAATTCCTGTAAATAAACAAACAGAAGCAAAACTTCAGGAGGAAAAGAAAGTGTGTGTGTGTGTGTGTGTGTGAGAGAGAGAGAGAGGGCACTGCGGAGGGAGAGAGGGGGAAGTGAAATGTGTGTGTGTGTGTGTGTGAGAGAGAGAGAGAGAGAGGGCACTGCGGAGGGAGAGAGGGGGAAGTGAAATGTGTGTGTGTGTGTGTGTGTGTGTGTGTGAGAGAGAGAGAGAGAGAGGGCACTGCGGAGGGAGAGAGGGGGAAGTGAAATTGTGTGTGTGTGTGTGTGTGTGTGTGTGTGTGTGTGAGAGAGAGAGAGAGAGAGGGCACTGCGGAGGGAGAGAGGGGGAAGTGAAATGTGTGTGTGTGTGTGTGTGAGAGAGAGAGAGAGAGAGGGCACTGCGGAGGGAGAGAGGGGGAAGTTAAATGTGTGTGTGTGTTGGTGGAGCAGATCTCCGCTGTGATTGGCTGCTGCCTCCCCCGCGCTGGAAAGTCTGGAGGCTGATCGCAGCTCGGAGCTCAGATAGAAAGGAAGGCGGCGGAGCAGCAACAGCGCGGGACTGCTCCACCATCCATCCACCCAGACAAGCTGCTGCTGAAGCCGAACTCCACGCGTGACTCCTGCCTGCTGCGTGGAGGATGCGGCGGTGAGGATCCCGCATTTCTGCTGCTGGAAGACTCTGAGGAGGAAGATTGCGGCTCTCTTCGCACCTGGGCTCCGACTTGTTGAGGTGAGAATCTGCGCGATGGAGCGCGTGGGATGCGCGCACGCAGGTGGCGTGAAGCGCGAGCAGAACGCACAGCTGACGGCTGTCTTTGCGGGAACTTCTGCTTTCTGCGCCTTTTCTCCTCTTATTGCTGATTTTAGGACTTTTAAAAGCGTTCCTGAAGTGCGCTTGCGTGAAGCAGGACTCTGATGGCTCTGATGTTTGATGCAACAGGAGGCATGATGCTCCTGGCCGGCGTGTGCACGGCTGAGTTGGGGCTCATCCTGCCAAACGCCGCCTCTGGCAGCGGTTCCTAAAACTGATCGTTGGGATTTGAGCACCTTCAGGATTAAATGTGATGAGAATTGACTGATTTGTGTGTTCTAAGAAGAAGATCCTGTTTCTCCAGCCTCGAACCTGCCCAACCTTTTGCTTGTTGTCTTTTAAGATTTGTGACATAAAAGTCTAGAAAAAGGTGTGTGTGTGTGTGTGTGTAGCATCTCTGCAGGATGGGAGATTTATGCTGTTGTACAGAACCTGCAGCAGCTGCAAGTGTTCCCCCCCCCCCCCCCCCCCCCCCCCCCCCCCCAGACAAAACACAGTTGGTTTTTGCAGCAGTCATGGCTGGTGTAAACGGGGGAGAGGTGGGAGAGCAATCAGTGTTTAACAAACCCATGTGTTGTTTTTGGGTGGGGGGGTGACGTGTCGCCTCTGCAGTCTAGCTTAGCTGCCTAAAAGTGCTTCTAAGGACCGATCGGCTTCATACATCACTCCCAAAGAGGAATTTTTATTCAGCCTTCCTCCGCCGTGGCCTGTTCTCCCTCCTCTGCTGCCTCTCACCCTCATTTCCTCAGTCCACGGATGGGTGAGATTCCTCCTGCCTCTCAGTGTTTACGGAGTGGAGGGGAGGGGGGAGCTGTTGATTTATTGGTGATCCCTCAAAGTGTCTGCCTGCAACAGATTCCTCCACCGTCGTGCTGCTGGATCTAGATGTGTTTTAGTAGAAAAACACATTTCTATCTCTGCAGACGTCGGTGGTTGTAAGGAGAAACTCTCAGGAAAAACAGAACTGCGAGCTTCTCGGCTTTGTGCAGCAGGAGAGAGATTTCCTCTGTGGTTTCTCTTTACGACCCCTGAGCTGCTGATGGGTGTGCTCATCATGAGCGGTCGTTAACAGGCCAGGCGGATCCCCCGTTGGCTTTTTGATGGCTTGTGTTTAGAGCAAGTGAGAGACCAGAGTCTCATCATTGTCCATCCAGGAAGCAGCCCCACCTAAAGACAGAAACTACCTGAAATACTAAAAGCTGCAGTTTTTGCACCTAAAGGCCAATTTCTGCTCCCATCAGACTTTTGTGTTGACACAGTTGAGTCAGTTCGTCCACTAGAGGGCAGTGCTGAGTTCAAGTCTGTGCTGTGACGTCGGTTGGTAGCGATCATGTACCGATATAAAGTTATTTACAAGCATCTAAAACCAGTTTTTTGCTCCTTTCAACTTCTGCGTCGTCTTCGTTTCTCTTTTCTGGTTTGCTCCTTTCGCTGTCTGCGCATCAGTTATACAGTTTAACCATAGACTGTAAATAAAAGATGGGCGGAGCCTCCGTGACGTCGCCCGTAGGTTTCTGAAGAGCTGAATTAAAGCTCGGTAAGCGGTTCCTACCATCACCATCTTGGCAGGGGCATGCGCGTCGTCTTGCCAGGAAAATACATATATGGGCAAAGAGGTGGAGCTGAGAGGGGGGCTGTGAGCGTCATGGTGGATGATTGACATCGAGCAAACTCCGAGCTGCCCGTAGCTAAGAACTAACCGAGCTAACCCGGAGATAACAGGAGCTAACCAGCTAGCGGAGGTAAGCGGGCTAAAGCTAAGTCATGTTGTTAACTGGCTAAAAACCGCGGTTGTTCTACGTTCTTCTGACTTGAAGCGGGAGATCGGGTACCTGTCAATCAAAAGGACACGCCCCTTAATATGCCAAATTTTGAGATTAAATTACTTTTAAACGGGTGAGTTAGAAAAAAATTCACTCCCCCACAGTTGTCATGAAGGTAAACCTGACCTATTAAACCTAAAATGGAGTTTTGAACCAGGCTGTAAACATGTTTATTTCAGCTGTAAAGATGTTTATTTCCGCTGTAAACATGTTTATTTCTGCTGTAAACATGTTTATTTCAGCTGTAAAGATGTTTATTTCCGCTGTAAACATGTTTATTTCTGCTGTAAACATGTTTATTTCTGCTGTAAACATGTTTATTTCCGCTGTAAACATGTTTATTTCTGCTGTAAACATGTTTATTCCTGCTGTAAACATGTTTATTTCTGCTGTAAACATGTTTATTTCTGCTGTAAACATGTTTATTTCTGCTGTAAACATGTTTATTTCTGCTGTAAACATGTTTATTCCTGCTGTAAACATGTTTATTTCTGCTGTAAACATGTTTATTCCTGCTGTAAACATGTTTATTTCTGCTGTAAACATGTTTATTTCTGCTGTAAACATGTTTATTTCTGCTGTGAAGTTGGTCTTTTTAACATGGGAGTCTATGGGGATTTGCTCTGTTTTGCAGCCCCTAGTGGATGAAGGGGGAACTGCAGTTTTATACACTTCTGCATTGGCTTCACTTTTAACCGCCAGAGGTTGCCGCTTAAACCCAACACAGCCAATGGTGATTTCCGGTAGTGTTTCTCCGTTTTCTGCGTAGATTGACAGAAAACTGAATCGTTTGAAAAGGAGCTGAATCGGGACGAAACTGTCCGTCTGTCTGCGTATCCGTCTATCGATAAACGGCGTTTAAAGGACAGCTACACTCATGGCAGATGGCTGTAAACACAACCAGGCTATAATCAAACCATCTACCCCCCCACCCCACCCCCTCTCTCCACCCTCCTTCTTGGTTTTGGTGATTCAATCTGTGGCATCTTGTTTGTTTACTTTCTGCTGCCATCCAGGTCAGCAGCCGCACAGTAAACCAACATCTACGCACTAAGTGTTTGTTTTTGTCAGGCCCGCAGACCCAGCATGCCCCCACCCCCCCTCACGCCCCCCCACTGCTGCTACCGCACACGACACCTGGAAGCCAAATGTTGTGCCTCTGTTGTCGCTGCTTGTAAGCATCCTGAGCTTTGTGTTTCGGGGGATTACGGTGACGGCTGCAGCTCGCTAGCCGAGACGAACAGATGCCCCCGGATTCTCTCCTCTTCTGGCCACGGCATGTTGGCGAGGACAAAGTAGTCACGTCAGGGTGATGCTGCAGTTTATGCTCTTTGGTAAATGAAAACAGAAAGTATAAATGGTCCCTTAAGATTGGCACAGCTGCTTATTTTTTGGCTGCCTGCCCGACCAACACCCTCCCTTTGTGGAGAGGACAGCACACATGAGATCAGGGAGTAGCTTGTTTGGATCGCAGCTGGGAAAAGTGAGGAAGGCCTCTTCTCATCACTCGATCACCTGCTGCCACTGCTTTCATCATAATAACCCCAGTGTTGTTTCCACTATTGTGCTTAGATGCTACAGAGCAGAACTCTCATTAAACGTGGCCCCTGGCTACGCTAGACGCAGACAAGTTGATCCGAAACCTCAACGGAGTAAACAAAGATCCCAAAACTGTTGATTCTTTATCAGAGTGACTGTTCTCTCCATCGGCCTCGTGATCTCCGTGTCCGAGGGGAAGCCACATGGTGCAGCAGATGCTGGGGCCACTGCGCTCTGACTCCTCGCCATTCTCATGGAAATGGCCAAGGTTGTCTGGCTGAATAATAGCGATGGTGGGAGTGCACGCACACGTGCATTTCTGGAGCGCCTTGTGCGTGGAGGCTTTATGTGAACTTCCGAGGGTTCATGAATAAATGAGCAATGTTGTGGCATCAGTCAAGCTGTTCAACCCTGAAAAAAGACCAAACAGAACAGAGTTAAATCCCCCATCAGCTGATGTTTACCACTACTTTTCTTTGTTTTTTCACGAGCCTCTGCTGCATCGCTGGACAATAAAAGTCTGAATTCATCGGAGCTGTTTTATGCTGCTGTGTAGGCAGGTGCAGTTTATTCCTCCCGGCAGCTCTGCAGTGCGTCAGCCGTAAAGGCTTTCACGCTTGGCAAGCAGCCACAGGGCAGCATATTCTCAGGAAGGTGTGTGAGATTGTTGGACTCTGTGCCGATCCCCCGCCGAAGAACAAGGCCCTTTGTGTTTCCCCAGCCTTAAGTCAGCCTGGCATGGGGTTGAGCTGCAGGTTCAGAGGTCAGGGGGCTGCTGGACTGATGAAGTGACGGGTTCAGGTCCTTTCTCCTAAACGCCACATTTCAGGGATAGTCTGTCCCTACAGGGTTGGGAATTTGGTAAATTCCTTTTCTGGGAGAAGGGAGGTTGAGTTCACAGGCAGGAAAATGAACCTTTGAGCCATTGATCTGTGATGGATAAAATTTATCCATCTGCAGCAAACACAAGTGATTGCTACAAGACTCCATCGGGGAGTCAAAGTTGTAAATGTAAAATTTTCTGACTGCGGATATTATAAAGGTGTTTAGGTTTAAAGCTGCAGAACGCAGGAGCAGAAATGGGCAACAAAGGAATGATAATAATGAATTATCTCCAAAGATTACGTCAAGAAATCAGCTTTTAGTTTCTATCAGATAACCAGCGACTCTAACTGGTTACGGCGAGATAATGAGCTTTATTTTCTCATCACCAGATGATCAGTGGTGGTTAAGAAATGAGCTGATCTCTTTTTTCTTTTTAATCTTCGTTTGTCATTGAACGTAAACGCTGGATGGAACAATCGTAACCTGAGATATTATTTTTCGGTGTCGGCTGCACAATAACTGAGAAACGCTACAGAGTGAAGCATCATATATTGTGCCGGGTGTGACATGTTTCCCTCTGTGCGTGCGTGTCACTTTAGGACCGTGTATCGTTCACACGTAAGTCTCATGAAGGTTTCGTTGAAATGACCTCGTAAAAAACCACGGAAAAAAGAATTGTATGCGAACGTAGCCTACGGTCATGCTAATGGTGGCTTAAGCCGTTATTTATTTCCAACAATGGAACATTTTAGTGATTTTATTTGTTCTTTTAAATTGTAGCCAATACCTGACAAGATTGATGGAAATTTTGCACGTTATAATCAATAACCTTGTAATATCTCGACTCAGTTCTTTGGTTTTTCCGTAACGGGTCATACACACTTGTCATTCAAATTTACTGCATGGTTGGCTAAAGCAGCAGGCTTTTATTGATTTATTTAGTTTTTCCCATTTTCCCATTAAATCCAATGGGAAAATGTGTCCAAACTTTTGACCAGTAGTATATTTGCCGAACGCCGCTCCAACGTCCAGCCTTACCAAGCGCTCGTTCCTCCACCTACGTTCAGAGTGGATTATACATCCACTCACTGATCCACACATACTCTCCCACTTGTCATGTTCTACCCCGCCTCATGATTTGTTATGCCTCCTTGGCACACCACACACACTCCTCCTCGCTCTGAGTCACACACACACGACTGTGGAGGAAGCTAGCAGACGGCGTGATCATACAGTATGATTTCAGGGTGAACCAGCAGTCATGGCAGCCTTCAGGGCCGCAGTTTGGCCCAGAGTCTCTCACAAGCTCTTTCACGTTTTCGCTGTACTTTCGATCTCGTGTGTGTGTGTGTGTGTATGGATTTCGTTTATAAACCTCGCCATTTAATATCTGAGTCACAGGACCTTCTGATTGAGTCAGCTGGCTTATTGATTCATAACAAGTGTCTAGTGTGAAAGTTTAAACTTGTTTTGCCTTAAGACAAGTTTTATTTCGTAGTTAAAGGGTGTATTGTAATGGTTACTGTGCTGGAAGTAATACACATTATCGGCCTGCAACGTGATGGTTAGAAGTGGAGGGGAACGCAACAGCATCGCTGGGGTTAACATCCAATTTACTGTGAAACTGGGCCGAACATACTTGTTTTCCTGTGGTCCACTTGGGTCAGAACATCTGTTATGGTTTTTATTCCTGCTTCCTTCCTTCATTGGTCAGTTTGTTTATTCAAATAAACAAAAACGAGAAGCCTTAAATGTCCAAAGGGAGGAAAGGGTGTTGACTCTGCGCAAACCTTCTTTTCAGGCAGTGTTTATGTCTGGAAGCTATTTTGGATTTGCTCAGCCGTCCTGCATCAGCGTCTGCGGTGAGATTTCTGACTTGCTCGCCTTTTGTTTTTTTTGTTCTTTCAGGACAAAATGCCACAGACGCCACCATTCACGGGGCAGCTGAACACCGGTGGCTACAACAATAACGTGTACCCGACCAAAGAAGAAGGATTCCCCGGACTTTATTATCATGACAACAACCTGGTGTCCGGGTCCCTGGAGGCCCTCATTCACCACCTGGTACCGACTGTAGACTACTATCCAGATGTGAGCCTTGGTTTTTTCTTTCCATCTCACCTTTCTGTCTCTTCTTGGTCTTTCTTGAGGAGCACTGTTGCAGCAAGATACTGTTTACTTTCATTTTCTGTCTTTTGTTTCCTTTTATGCATCAGGTACTTGGGCTTCAAACATCTGTTCTTGCTCTTTTATTTGCTTTAGAGGCATTTTTTTTCTTTTAAATAAAAAAAATAAATAAATAAAAGTCGCGACTTGTCTTCTTTTCTCTGCACAGAGAACATACATCTTCACCTTTCTGCTTAGCTCTCGCCTCTTCATCCACCCGTATGAACTTATGTCCAAAGTATGTCACCTGTGCATGGAGCAGCAGCGGCTCGGTGATCCACAAGCCGACAAGGTATGCTGGATTCTGGAATTAAACATTTGTAATCTTAAGTCATTGTGCTACCATTTTTATCCGTCTTTATTGTATTAATTCTGTATTTTCAGCTGAGAGTCAGAAAGATAACTCCTAAGATCCTCCAGCTGCTGACAGAGTGGACAGAAACATTTCCATATGACTTCAGGGATGAGAGGATGATGCGAAGCCTGAAGGAGCTGACCCACCGGCTTGCCAGTGGTGATGAGGTCAGTCCATGCTCTGTTTACCTTTTAGAATTAATTTCTTCACACGACTCATCATAATGCACGACAGAGAGGCTCTACTAAACGGTAGCTAAAGACCAGCCTGCTGATTGGGGCATAATGTGTTTAGTTTAGGTGCTAAAACGAACACCGCTGTGCTTTTGTGCAAACTGCATGTACAGAAAAGCTACAGGCAGATTTTTGCAGATAGCAGCAGGGAGAGGTGGAGGGGGACATCTGTGGCAACAAAGCAGGTTTTGAGGCCGGCTGGGTTGAGAGAAAAGCTCCATTGTTCACGGGCTAGGTGGGTTTTGTCATCCCTGAAGCTCTCCTTCATAGATTGTTGCACTGCAGAAGAGCTGACTGTCAGTGGCTTAGTGCACGGCTAGCCTCTGCTGCGCTGTTTGGATAGATGTTCCTCTGATGGAGTTGAACTGTTTTTGTCCCGTTCCCTCTGTTATCTTTGAACATGCTGACCCTCTACTTTAAATCATGCAGTAATGATGTTTCAGCTGGCAGTGACTCATGCTGTTTATCATTTGAAAGGAAACACTAGCATTAGCAGAAGTTAGCGACAAAACGCCAACTCTGAATTTAAATTAATTATTCGTGTGAGCCCTTAAAAGGCATTTTGGATTGCAATGATTGGTACCAATCCTCCATACTGGCTTTGGGGAAAGGAGAAAAAATTGTATGAGATGATTCTTTCAAACTGCAGTGCTAATGCTAATTTGACTTCTTGACCCAAAAGGATGTCTTATACCCTTTGTAAATGTTTTGTTTTGGCCCCTGGACAGATATTTGTTGAAATATATTTCTGCTAAAAGTTTTTATAGACTTTTGGACATACTAACCCTTTACTTTAAGTCATTTGGAAGCAGAAAAGATAAAGTGAATAATACCAGTTATCATTTGAAAGGATTCATATGCTAGCATTAGCAGAAGTGGGCAACCGACTTTGACGTAATTAATTATTTGCGTGCACTTAACAGATGTACCAACAGAGATACCAATCCTCCATACTGGCTCTGGGAAAGGAGGAAAAAAAATTGTATCAAAGTATTCTTTCAAACTGTAGTGCTAATGCTAATTCGACTTCTTGACCCAAAAGGACTTATTGTACCCTTGGTAAATGTTTGGTTTTGGCCTCTGGATAGATATCTGTGAAAATATAGTTCTTTCCAAGTCAGAATTCTTATAATGTATTAGACATGCAGATCCTTTAGTTTTATTAATTTGGATGTGGACAAGATGTTTCTATGGACAATGAGTAATGCTACTGTATGTGTCATTTGAAAGGAAGTAGTAGCATTCGCTAAAGTTAGCAACAAAATGTAAGTCTGGAAAAGAAATGAATGATCTGTGTAAAGTTTAGGGGCACTTTTGGAGTTAAATGAGAGTGATGCTAATCCTTTATAGGATTTTGGCTCTGAGGAAGGAGAAATATTGTATGAGTACATTTTTTCCCAAACTGCAGCGCTAATGCTAATTTGACTTCTTGACCTAAAGGACTTCTTGTTTCCTTTATGGACGTTTTAGTTTCAGCCGCTTGAAAAATATCTGTTGGAATATAGTTCTTACCAAGTCAAATAAAACCTGACCCTCTACTTTTATGCAGACAAAATGTTTATAAAGATTATGACTCTGCTAGCATTGGCAGACGTTAGCAACAAAACATCAACTCTCCAATGAAATCAATTATCTTTGTTCACTTTAGGGGCAGTTTTGGAGATGCATTTTTTTCTGTCTGAAGAACCAATGCTAATTTGACTTAGCATTTTTAACCAGAGACATCATTCCTGCTTTTGTTCATTCTGGTCTGAGCAAATAAGATTGTTTCTTGGTCCAAAGTTAAGTGTGTATTTTGAGCTTGGGGGTTGCTGTGAAGTGATAAGGCAGCGAAGACCCCGGTCACTGACAGGCAAACATTCATCTGTCCTGATAGAAGCTTTCAGCACTTAAGACAAGAATAACACAACCCCTGTTTTTAACGAGTTCCTCATGAGTTATCAGTATAGTCCAAACACACTTATTGATCCTGATTTAATCTAGAAATCCATACATTCTCACCTTACAGACTCAGGCAACAAAGGCCGTCTAACTGAAACACGTCTGCTCTGGTTCAGAGCTGCTTATGGACACGGACGCAGTGTTATGACACCCATGCTTTACTGGCACCAACAGCTTCCTTATAAAGATGATTCCTGCTTCGATGAAAGCGAAAGCTACTTAACATGAGTTTGCAAGGTAGTTTCCCATGAGGCTATTTAATGCTCGGAAACTGAGAGTAGAGGTGTTTTCAGGTAATGGAGTAGCTCTGCCAGACTAGTCTGAACAAGCAATTTGAAGAACAATTGCAATGACCGTTATGTCTATGTAAGTCTGGTTTGGTAAGTCCTCCTTCAGGGAAACTTACCTGAGTGTCACGCTGTTCTCTCCTGCTACTAAAAAACAATCTCCTTTTTTGAACGTATGCAGGTCAAAGGCACTAAATTAGTGCAGTGTACAAAAGGTTCAGCAGCACTTGAATACCCTGCAGCTGAACTGCAGTATTCATGCAAGCACAAGGCTCTCTATTAGCTCAACGTGATTGTTTTCAGGAAAGCTTTGGTGCCACGAGTTCAAAAACTGCCTGGAGTGAAAGCTGAATAAGTTGTGACTCTTGTGCGTTAGCGCATTTGTTGCATTGGCCTGTGATGGAACAATGGAAACATAGTTCCTCGACAAGGAAACGTAAACACCACGGGACATTTCTTAGGCATCTAAGACAAGAACAGACCTTTTTTTTTTTTTTTTTATTAGTTTCTCACAGATTCTCCAAACCGCTTTGTGAAAATAAACCTGCAAACGCCAGGGCCAGGAGCAGGTCTGGTGATCTGAGTGAGATGCTGAGTCTTCAGCACGTCGGCCACAGTTCTCTGGGAACCAGAGCAGAGTCCAGAATAGATGTTCTGAACATCTGCTCAAGGTTGCGTCCAAACCACTGAAAACATTCCAGGACCTTGATCTCCACACTGAGACTGTCATTATGGATGTGGGTGGATGTGGAGAAGAGCAGCTGTGAAGTAAACCAACGCTGTGATCTTGACTAACGTCGGCTTAAAGGTGCAGTTTGGATTTTACATTAAGTTTTATAAGTTTAGTTGATCCAATCATTAGTTTTTACATGATTTTCTTTAGATTTAAAGCAGTTTCTAACCCTCTAACTCTTTTTGGAAAGTGTCCCAACATGCTGATAAGTATGTAAAGCTTAAGTTTTATCATGACAATTTAATGTTTATTGATTGATGTTTGATTTGATCAGACTGACTCGTATAAAGTCACAAAACACAAGTAAAATATCAAAATGTAATTTTGATATTTGAGTTGGAAATTTTTATCCATAATTTCCATTTAAATCTATGCTACTGGATCGCTTATCATTGAATGCATGGATTATTACACCGGCGTGTGTTAGAGCTGATGAGAAAGGATGCTTTGCATATCTCGTCAAGGCAGCGTTACTTTGGAATTAACTGGCATTCTGATTGGAGGTCAACCATACCTGAGGGCGTGGAAGTAGTGGTCTGCACTTCAGTCTGGACCAAACACTGGAATGGTTACGTTGGTAAAACAAAAAAATGACCATATACAAGTTTTATTACAAAGCAAAATGAAAGATAATGTATAAGGACTTTAGAAAGTATCTAAAGAGGAATACTTCAAGCGAAGCTCAGGTCACAGATGAAGACAAAAGGCTCATAGAAGTGCGTTGGGGGAGCTCCACTGCGTCGGGATTCAACACCATGAGTTTGTAGATAAAATAATCTTCTCTTGTGCATCTTTTGCTATCTAAGCAGCTAAAAACAGGCTGGCGTTTGCTTGGGTCAGGTGGCGCTCCACAGGAAGTGGCCCGGCTCAGCCAAGAATAACAGGAGCTCCACTGATATGATGGCAAAAAGCAGCCGTGCACTCAGTAGTGATGACTTGTGCTGAGCAGTCGTCTGCCACCTTAGGATGGTAGCCAGGCTTGATGGCGATGGGAGCAGCGTGCCCCTGCTTGGATCCCTCATTTGTAGCACCGGTAGTCGTGATGGGAAAATGTGACGGCACGCATGCTGTTGTCTCCAAGATCTGTGGCTATATTTATCCGACCCCGGCGTGTCCTGTTTGTAGTGGGGACAGAAGCTACAGCAGATGGTTGACTTTGAAGTGGCAACTGGAGTGATTTGCACTGGTGGCGTGCCTCGCTGCCGTCCAACTGTGCAGGAAGCACGGTTGAGTATTGGCTGGTAGTTTTGTTTTTTAGTGTTTCCATTGATTTTACATTGAGGGTAACACGTAGAGCATGTGAATGTGTTGCTTTTGTCATGTTTGGTTTAAACAGTGATTCAGAAGTCACTCGCCCCAATGTTGTGAAATGACAAGCAGTCGGTTGCCAAAGCAAAAATATAAAAGGATCTGCTGTTTCTGTCTTCTAAAACAAGAGAAATTCCCCCTTTTTTTTTTTTAAAGCAGCCTTTAGTAGACGAGCGGGGATCATTGTTGGATAGAATCTCTTTTTTTTTTTCTGGCAAGAAATCTGCAACTTCCTGAAACCCACAACTGATTGATGTTAAAATTGTCAAACGTCTCATCGATAAACAGACACACATTAGTCAGACCCTACAGAGGGACTTTCAGAAAGCTCCCAACAGAGCTGCAGAAATCCACTCGTTCCTCCTGTGTGTGTCATCGCCGCTCAGATTCTGTGGCTCGTTCAGCCTCCACATCCATCACCCCACCCGCTTTCACCGAGTCCAGATTCTGGAAGCTGAATCGGCAGATAGAGAACTAAAAACGCCTCCGAGACTGTGCACGTTAGTCTTCTACACATGCACAAAATCAAACCCACATGTACGCCTTTCCTCTGTAGATCATCTTATGCAACTTCTGGACTAAACTGTGTCAGTCAGGGAACAATTATCTAACTGTGTGCAGAACAAGGCGACCCTGCGACCCTCCCCTGGGGCCACAAAGCAAAGAGTCCCCCTGCTTTGGCCCCGTGCACGCCGGGAGGAAGCTTGTGTAACTTCAGTGCAGGACCAAAAGGAAGATTTCCTTCAAACAGACGGCATTGTGGGGCATTCTGTGGTTTGGGTTGGGAGCTGCCGTCGGTCTGCAGAGTTGAATCTGTCGGACGCATCGCAGGATAACATTTTCCCTCCCCTCCGTCTTTCAGGTGTACAGGAAAGCGGTGGGTCAGATGAGCCAGGGCCTGATCAGGAGGTTGACGGTCCTCAGTCAGTACGAGGAGGCGCTGGTGAAGATCAACACCACGGCGGCAGAGCGGCTCGCGGCTCTGAAGGCCAAACCGCAGGCGGCGACTCAGAGGGACCTGCTGTCCATTTGCAACGACCCCTTCACCGTCGCCCAGCAGCTCACACACATAGAGCTGGTAAGACCACACTTCTTATCTATTCACCTTCCTTTGTTGAGGACAACGTCCACCAAACTGAGCCTGACGTGGACCTCCAGGCCGGTTCTTCTGAACACATTGCATCATATAAAACATGTGTTTTTACTTGTCAGTCCACATTAAGACGAATAAGTTCCCCTTTAGGGAACCTGCCAGTGACTCACTCGCATTGACACATAATCCAAAGCGGGCGGGAGCAGATCGATGCCAGAGGGGGGGCGTGTGAAGGGGAGGGGGAGCTGACATGTATGATGGATTAGAAATCAGTGTGGCGTTGGAGGAGAACTAAACGCCACAACTCCTCTTTACGTCTGACGCACCGCAGCATTGATTTCTAACACCACATCTGCATGTACCTTACATGTTGGATCACAAATCAGAGCTCAGGAGGAGGAGCAGTCTTTCAACTGGAAAGTTCGATTCCAGGCTTCTCTGAGCGAAGTGTCCTTGGGCGTATCTACATACCCCGATGTGTCTATCGGGGTATATATGTACGCTGCTTTGGATAAAAACGTCTGCTGAATGACTGTACAGCTATTGATGATTTTTTCCCCCTTTTTTTTGCCTTTCAGGAGAGACTAAGTTACATCGGACCTGAAGAATTCGTTCAGGCCTTCGTCCAGAAAGACCCTCTGGACAACGATAAGGTAGCGTCTGCGGCTTTTCTGAAAATACATTCATAGATAAGGAAGCATAAACAGAGGTTACACAATCTTTGTTCTGGCTGGACTCCTGATTTGGCTCGTGTGCTGTGGGTTTGGAGCGCTAGACGGCTTACCTTCCCTTTCAGACGCGTGTCGGGTTTACACAACACGCCGAACTGGCCGCTGGTCGGGTCCGACACGGGGCAGGTGGTTTCCATCAGACACACCTCACCGACTATTTCCTCAAATCATCCCAGTGTCTGGGTAAGACGGGCATGTGCTTACCTCATCTCCTAGCAACCAGCGCTGCTGCTGGAGGTCTGTAAGGAGAAGGGGGTGTGTGTTTGTGTGTTTCGGGCTTTCATGCCGAGCGTTTGGCTGCTAGGCAACCAACCCCTTTCTTTTTGGAAGGGAGGTGATGAGGTTGAGGGCTTCCTTTGTGTCTCAGGCGAGTTGGCCTCATACCCCCCACATGAGCCACTTTAAAACACTGGGATGACTTTGAATGTGTGCGCGTCCAGTGGCGGGGAAACACGACATGGGCCGAGTGGCGTAAGGCCAAAGGAATGTGTGGAATTAGATCAACAGGAATCCCCACAAAGAAGCAGCATGCATAACGTGCACAACGTCGGAGGAGAGCTGAGCCGGACTGTCTGCACAGGTCCACTTAGCCACAAGCTCGCTGGTGCATTTACTGACTTTGGAGGGAAAAAATACAACAGATATCGGCTTAATTTCTCCTGTAAAGCAAATCTTTTGAACCTAAACGTTAACTGAAGGTTTGTTGTTGCAGAGCTGCTTCAGCGATCACAAGAAGGCCAGCAACCTGGGCGCTTACGTGGACTGGTTCAACAGACTCAGCTACCTGGTGGCCACAGAGATCTGCCTGGTGAGTCGGGAGCAGCAACACGCAGGCTAACATCTCCAGTTCAGCATCGAACCCGTGAACCGGACGGGGAAGCCAGTCCTCAGACCTAACGCGCTTTTTTTAAATCAACAGCCAGTGAAGAAGAAGCACCGAGCTCGAGTCATCGAGTTCTTCATCGACGTGGCGCGAGAATGCTTCAACATCGGCAACTTTAACTCCCTCATGGCCATCATATGTGAGTCGTCTTCCCCCCCCGGCTAAAGCGCCTGATTCCTGCCGTTTGTTGGTTGTTCTGAAGGATCCGTCCAGGATGTCAGTCTGATGGTTTCATGGTGAATTTTCCTGCCTCAGAGGAACAAGAAGATGCTTTCCAGTGTAGATCCCTCACTGGGGGGGGCAGGGCGGGGGGGTCGTGAGGCTAACTGGATCTGGTCACTCTCTCATGCCTGAGGGCTGGTTGGGGGTCTGGGATCTTTGTGTCCAGAGCAAAGGGGGGGGGGGGCGTTGGACAAGGACTGAGCAAAGCAATCCAAGCAGATGGTCAGCTCTGACCAGAGAGAGGGAGTGCACAATGGAGGATGGGGGGGTGCCAGCTGTCCCCCAGCCTCGCTTCCCCAGAGAGCGGGGAGAAAGTGCCACGGGCAAATCTGTCTCCACCAGGCTCATCCCCCCCCCCGAAAGCAAACATTCTTCTTTACCTTTAGAGTTTTTTTTTCCTGTTAAACCCAAAACTGTCCACAGAGACGAGATGGGGGGGGGGTCCCCCGGTTTGGCTATTACTACCACAGCAACACCTGTTCTGACACACTGGCAGCTTCGTGTTTAGATGGCGTTCCCCATGCGAGGCACACGAAACCTGAAGCGTCGAGCCGAGCGGAGTTCAGGAAGAGAACGTACAGCTCTTTTTAAGCCTCCAGGTTGTTTTTGTGTTGTTCTGCCTCGGATGGTGACCCCTCGATGCCTGAACCTGCACACACACACACACACACACACACGGAGGGATTAACATATGGGAAGCAGAGTGCTGGGAGGGGAAACGAGGCGTGCGTTAACTCCATTGTTCCTCGGCTCTTCTGCCTCCCTGCATCAGAGGAAACGACATAAAGAAAGAGAAGGGGAGGTGGAGGGGCGGCGTCCTAGGAGGGGGGGGGGGGGGGGGGTGTGTATGTCTGAGCCGTGTGTTCATGCCATCATGTGTGGATGTTTGCTTAGACGTGTGATCTCTTTCGCCTTGCAGCTGGGATGAACCTGAGCCCCGTGTCCCGGCTAAAAAAGACCTGGAGTAAAGTCAAAACGGCCAAGTTTGACATCTTAGAGGTGAGAAACTGGTGAAGATCTCAGATCTCACTCTGATTTAACCCACAGCCACGTTTCCATTCTTTGGTCTTGTGTTCAACGCTGATGACTAAGCTTGTTGTGGGTGTGGGGAGGAGCTTCTCTGGGCTGAGGATTGTTGGGTTGTGTGTGTGAGTCACACACAGTTCGGGTGAAAACCTGAGAAAAAACATTTCCTCTACAGAGATCTGCATTCTGACATTTCACGTGAAACTGAAGAATTTTTTACCTTTCTGCCTTAAAAAAAAGTTTTACTACTTCAAAAGATAAAAAGAAGCTCTAAGGGCTCCAGGGTAGTCAGTTTAAGGTTTGGTCTTCGACCATTTTGGAACCAAACGAGAACTGAGGCTGGCGCCGCAGATTACACGGCGATCGTACTTCGTGTGGCGTCGTTGGAATCTGCAGGGAGAACCGGTCCCAGTCAGTCCTTTAGAAACCAGATCAGAGGAGTCACATGACGCTCGGTGGGACCTGAAAGGTTGTTAAAGACTCTCTGTTTCTCTCTGGAGATCATCACCGTCTCTCTCCTAAAGGATCCTGATAACCGCCAGTTTGATTCCCAAAAGCTTCGCTGAGTCGTGTTCCGCTGCAAAGGCGACAGATTTACACTTCCTCCAACAACAGGAAGTCGTACCTTCAGATGTGTTAGAGACGCACTACAGAATTTTTACCGTTTCCCCGTTACACGTCCCCCCTCTTCACGCCGGTCTTGTCCTCTCTTCTGCTAAATACCAGTGCAGCGCCACCTCTGGTGAAGATCGGGATATATTATTGTGATGCGGTCTCGGTCTGAATGGATACACTCACCTACAACCGAGCCGAGTCCCCAATCGGACCGAGCCTAGCGGACTATCCTGATTCTGAATCAGCGACGTTGCCAGGAACAGTTCCTTATAAAACCATGAAGCGAAACGTCACGTTGCGTCCCAGATGTAAAAGTTGTATCATGTCGGTTTCTCAGCATCGGAAGCAGCGGCTCTAGAAATACACATTATAGATGTCACTGTGTCATCGGACAAGTCACAGTCAGAAAGTTACGTAATGTGTCTTTAGTTCATTTCTGTTTTCTTACGTAGAAAATGGGGAGGCCCGTTTTTAACATTTTCATATATCTTCATCCTCCTCATCCTTCCATCCGTCTTTCACGTTGGTTTCCCTGCTGGAACACACCTGATTCACCCAGACAAGCTCTGTACACGTCTGCTAAAGCGGGGACACCAGGAAATCTTGGCCCCCGAGGTTCCAGGACTGAGAATAAGCCATATGTTAAGTCAGTTCGTCCACTAGATGGCAGTGATGAGTTCAGAGTTTAGGTCCACGTATTGACACCGTAAAGTTCTTTGCAACCTTTAAAACACCAGAAAAAGAACAAAACCACTTTTTTTTCTCTGTTCTCAACTTCTGCGCCGTGGTCTTCTGGTTCCTCTTGTTCCCTGGTGGTGTCAGCTATACAATGCCACACTGCGCCGCCATTTCTGGTGGTATCGCTCCGTTTTCTGCATCAAGCGGCGAGGAAATGGATCAATCTGTCCGTCTGCGCTGAGCCTGATCCACTGCATCCATCCACCATTCAGAGAGTTGACCAGAGATTAGACCGTTCCCAAACTGTTTCCCTCTGTCTCCGTAGCACCAGATGGATCCTTCCAGCAACTTCTACAACTACAGAACGGCGCTGAGAGGAGCCACGCAGCGATCGATCACGGCCAACAGCAGCAGAGAGAAGGTGAGGCGCTGAACTCACATCGCTCCTAAAACCAAAATGTTCTGTAAAATCCTCCTTTTTCTTGTATGGTGACTCATCCAGCAGCTGGGAAACGTAAAGTCTTCTTCATCTCTGTTTACGTTTCGGAGCTCAGACTGACTCAGCGGCGTGCTGGATAGTCTGGAGTTTAAGTTAAGTTGGTGGCATGTGTTGCCGTAGCAACACTTCAAACTGATTACGAAAGGAGTTTAGGTTGTTATCTCGCCGCCTTCACCCCCCCAGCCTGACGCATCGCGCTCAATGTGGAGGGAAGACAGCCGAGCTCGTTGGGCTTTATTGTCTGCACTCGGCGTTCCCATGGCGTTCCCATGGTGTTTATGGCGCAGAGGGCTCGGCCGGGCCGCGGAGGTTGCCTAACCGCTCAGAGTGGACACGAAGGTCTCGGTTTCCTTCTCATCAAACATGCTTGCAGGGAAAACAGAAGACATGGCTGCCTGCCAGATCACACAGTGTTCTCTGCTACGTCTCCAGTCGATCCGTCCTGGAGCTCGCATCCGGCCCCCGCCCTCGTCATCACGTCCAATTAGGGGGTTATTTAACGGAGACGGAGCGTTCTGTCTGTCCGGGTCCCTGCGGTTTGTCAGGGATGCCAAGACATGCAAAAACACTCTGGTACACGAGGTCGAGGTCACGAAATGGAAAGTTCCCAAGCAGTCTGGTATGTTCTGCCTGTGACCGCTCTTACGGGGGGGGGGTTGTTTACGACCTCCAGGCCGACTTCGTCGGAGGAAAATCCACCAAGCCGACAGTTCAGCTGCAAGGACAGAAAGATGTGTTTCCGTGACGATTCTCCAGCTGGAAACAAACAAAACGCCAAACGTGACGCGAAGCAGACCGGAGGAGCCGATGTTTGGTTGCGTAGCAACCGTCGTCTCCGAGGAATGTGGACTTTATTCCAGTTTCACTTCAAGTTCAGGAGCAGAAAAAGGTTTTTTCTTTGTTTTTAGATTAAATTAAAGAGTTAATAGAAAAGTGTTTTCATTCCTTTCTCACACCAAGCCCGTCCTCTGACTCCGGACCCTCCATTTCAGCGTGCGTGTACGGGCGTGCGTGTACGGGCGTGCATCAGGCCTGCTTGAGCTGAAAGGAGGAGATGAAGTCGCTTTGCAGGGAAACAAAAGGCTTCGTTCGGAGTTCTGGTGCATGAAGATGACTTTCCCACTCGGCCTCCTAACAGCATCGGCTTCATGCATGTTTGATGCGTCAGGACGAGAGGTGACAGACTGAATCCTTTTATAGGTCACTGTGCCGTGTCGCCGCGGCAACAGATTTAACCACTCCGATGCTTCCAGGAGAAACTTTATTTTTAATGGCGTCTGGTGATTCCTCCTCCCCATGAACAGCATCTATGACCTACATAGAAGAAGAAGTGATGAATAATTAAAGAAGAACTCTTCTCCATTGTGAATCTGATCAGAGGAGACTGGCCGGGTTTTCCCCTGGAAACCAAACTACTGCCGCTTTTTATCTGCTGTTAATCATGTGAATGGATGTTTATAGAGGACACACCTGAGGAAACCCCCTCACACACACACACACACACACACACACCTTCCCATCAATAACTCCCTTTCTCCTTCTGTTTCCCAGATCGTCATCCCTTTCTTCAGCCTTCTCATCAAAGACATCTACTTCCTGAACGAGGGATGCGCCAACAGGCTGCAGAACGGCCACGTCAACTTCGAGGTAAAACTTCAGGGAGTTTCCATGGCAACGGATTTCAGCAGCTGATCGTGTTTACTACGCACGGCAACAGCTGCAGCGTTGTTTCTAACCACTTCCTTAAAGGTTGTCGGATATTAGGGAAGTAAAGTTTCCATGAAACAAACATTATTTTCCTCTGGTTTGGTCACACAGCCGGGTTATTTACAGATCCGCCCCGCCCCCCGTACAGACGTGTGATGGTGTTTACATGGGAACATCTGACACATCATCTTGTTGCGTTTCAGAAATTCTGGGAACTCGCCAAGCAAGTGAGCGAGTTCATGACCTGGAAGCAGGTGGAGTGTCCCTTCGAGAAGGACCGCAAGATCCTGCAGTACCTGCTGACCGCTCCAGTGTTCACAGAAGATGGTGAGCTGCCAAACGGAAACCAGAACAAGACTGGTTCATGTCCGTTTTACCAACTTAATCCAGTTTCTGCTCGCAGAGGAGCTGGGGAAGCAGAAACTATTACTTTCCCCCATTTTCTTAAGTTAAATCCAAGCAGGAAGGAAGTTCAGTCTCTATGCTTAAAAACAAACATCAATAATGATAAAAATGTTTATTTTTAACACATTTTAAACAAAAATCTCAAAGCTAATCGACACATTTTGGGCTGAAAACTCATTTAAAAGAAAAATTATGCAGTTTTTTTTTATTAAGATTTCCTGTATTTTAGAGGTTTAGTTGTGTAGAAAAGACCTCTTGGTTTGTCCTTGATGAAGAAGACTGCAGGCCAGAGACAACAGAAGCCTGAAACACACACACTCACACAGACCTTGTTATCACCTCCTATACTCAGCGGAGCTGATAGATTCTGCCTCCTTTAATCCACATCAGTCGTGTCACCGGCTCTTATCGCGCTTCTATCTGGTCTGTGAAATCCTGCCGAGATGCTTTAGAAACACGGTTGTCACGGACGACCGAAGAGCCTCGAGTCGCCTCACACGGTCGAATCAGAGCGGCTCGTTGGCGGTTTTTAGGATGAAATTCTAACAATGTTTCTGCTTTTCCCATCGCAGCGTTGTATCTGGCGTCGTATGAGAGCGAAGGTCCTGAGAACAACATGGAGAAGGACAGATGGAAGTCTCTGAGGTGTGTATGACTCACACACACACCCTCAGCCTTTCCAATCACGGCTGTCAGTGCACATCCCGTCCTGCTTCCCCACTGACCAGTCACACTGCGGCGCCGATCTCTCACACTCGTCAATAAATGCATCAAACACACGCCGCCTGTCATCGGTCTTTTCAGCCGAGCCGCCACGGCAGTCAGTTTAATAACACTGCAATTATCCCCATTAATTCATTTATGAAACCTTTCTGAACGCTTTTTCAGCTTTAACAGATTGTTTTGCTAATTTAAGTCATTCTAAGACAAAAATTAGACTTTTAAAACTCTATTTGACCTATTCTGGAATGATATTTGCTTCCCAATATTAATTCATTTGCAGTTATTATTATAACTCTTTAACACAAATATATATAACAGGAAGTTAAACTCTGCTGGAGTTTTTCTGCCCCCTAGTGGTCAGAAAATGATTGACACTTTTAACTGCATGCAATGATTATTGTTGCTTTAAATCATTTAAAAACACACATAACTAACCATCTCATGAATAAAAGAAAGGAAATCACAGTAAATTTGAAAATCCAACAAGTATTTGTGATAAATAAGTACATGGCTTTAAGCTGCTGATCCTGCACATGTCCACCTGTTTCCATGCCAACAATGCCCTGGCAGGGTCGGAGGTGAGAGCTGGTTTGTGGATCAGGTCTGGGTTAAGCCACTCAGCGTGGGTGTGTCACGTTTTCTGATCGCCTGCCAGCGTGTTTCCCAGAGCGTCGCCTCTGCTGCGACACGATCTGTCGCTTTGCTCCGGCCAAACAGTGGCAGGTCGAGCTGCGAGGACCGTCTCCACACACGTTCAGCTTGTCCTGCTTACTAAAACAAATCATGTGATTAATGCAGAAAATGAAACAAGCATCGCTTCAAACCTCTGAATAAATCCTGCGTTCATTCGCAGAGCGACAAAACAAACGGCAGGAAATCGTATTTAAGACAAGAAAACCCTGCTTTTAACTGTTTCATGCATGAATTTATAAAGAACATGTACAGTAATGGGTTTTTTATATGTTAGTTGTGATTGCCTATATTTTTATAGAATATCTGAGTCTGTGGCAGCGCTTTGGATGTCTCACCACGAAGAAAACCAAAGTTTAAGTCCTCGTACGTGTTTATCATGGCTGCTTTGTGTTTTTGGACATGAATACTACCATAGTGCAGTTTGCAAATGGCAGTGTGAGCAGAAGGAGCAGCGTACAGACTGTATTTACCATGTTTGAGATGCTTTGCATCACTTTAAAGCAAAGAAGAAACTGTTATATACAGTATAGTGACATTCCGCCCCCTAGTGGACACCTTTTTTACTACAATAATTTGACAAATCAAACTGTAATTAAATCTATAAAAATTATTTCTGTAACATATTGTTAAAAGGCCGGGTTTTAAAGCAGGGATGCATTAAAAAAAACTACAGCGTACATGGATGGTTAACGGAATAAATAACTGTTCTGATCAAGTATGTAACAACCGTAAAAATGTTAATACGAGACACGACTTTGGGAGTCATACGTACGATTACACGTTTCTATTGTTGCCATGTTTACGGCTTTGTTTGCACCCTGTCCAGTTCTCTGGTGTGAACAACAACGCTATGCTGACATAAAGGACATGAGGGCAGCGACATTCTGGTCCCAACTACCCTGCAGGTTTTTAGATGTTTCCCTGCTGCAACACACCTGACTCAAACAGATCTCTGACAAGCACATGCTCTGCTTTTAGTTTGAGTCAGGTGTGTTGAAGCAGGGAAACGGCTAAAGTCTGCAGGACTGTGGTGTTCGAGGACCCGGTTTGGGGATTATTGAGGGAGCACAGTTAAGCCTTCGGCGCCGAACCTGCGTTTAAAGCTTAACAGGAAGTCTCTTTGCTTCTTCCTCAGGTGTTTTAATCCACCTCTTTTGTCTTCACAGGTCCACTCTGCTAAGCAGGGTCTAAAATCTCTGGCGGAAACCAGAAGAACCCAACAGGCGACGATGCGGCTGTTGTCCGAACCAAGTATCCCCGAATTGGAAGGGAAACGACAATCTCTGCTTTGGCTGGCGAGGCCCTTTGTGCCCCCCCGGCCTGTCCTGACCCTCCTGTGTATTTTAGGACAGCTGATATTCATCTCTTTGTATGACTTTATAGTCTTTTTGTTAAGCTGCGCCTCAAGCCTTCGAAGCATCTTCCCCCTGATATAAAACACGTTTTTTTTGTTGAACTACAAAGTTAGCTGCTGGTTGGCTAACGCAATGGAAGCGCTACGCTCTGGTTCCACATGCCAGCATCGTCCGTAGAAGCCAAACCTTTTACCTGAAACACTGTCCATCGTTACACCTAGTTTCTGTCACTTTGTGCGCCTGTTTTGTAACATGTATGAAGAGCGTGCACTGGCTGCATGTGATTTATCCGATGCATACGAGGTCCGTTTACTTTAAAAGTCAGCGTTAAGCTTTGGTGTTTCAGAGGTCGACTTACCTTTCGACCATCAGCAGGAGGTTTAATGAGCCTGGTGCGAGCAAACACCCCTCTCCTCCTGCCGTTGTAGTGTGGTTGTGCTGCCCCCTGGTGGCCTGAGCAGAAAAGTGAATGCATTTTGTGTTATTGATTTTTAATATTAAGTGTAGTCTCCTTCCTGTTAATTTATAAATGTGTTATCGTCTCGACCATATTATTTAATTTTGTACTAGATATATGTAACATGTAGTCGTCATATTTAATTTTTATAAATTTGTATGAGACGCTTCATTTTTCACGGTACGAGCTGAGAGTATGAAGTTGTTTTGACGGACGTCAGCTTTGCCTCGACGCTTCTCCTTCAGTGCTGTTGTGGTTTATTGTGAACAGCTTTTCTTTGTTTTCTCCCATGTTGATCTGTTTGTATTCAGACTGTTGACATAAACTAGAAAAGTTTATAATAATGATGATTTGGTTGTGTTTAAAGGAGAATGTTAATAAAACTGTTTCAAATGATCAGCTGACTGTTCATCCATCCTGGTTGTTTTTAGGAAGTTAAATCCTTCCGCTCAAATATAAACAATAAAAAGTTATTATTGGCATTTTAATAAAGTTCACTCACAGGCCACTTGGGTGCTAAATCTATCCTGACAAACCCTCATTTTAGTCGATTATCTACATAAAATCGAATGCAAGTTTGATACATTTTTAGAATTACTAACATTAAAAATTGATTTTTTTTTTTTTTTTTTTTTTTATTGATTTGATTTTTGTTAGATAAGGTTACTGGAATGAAGTGAAAACAGTAACAAACGTACCAAAGGAGCATGTTGTCAGACAGCTTCTGTTTCGGGACAGGAGAAGAGGAGGTCAGCAGCCGTGAAGGAGAAGAAGATGTCCTCAGATCAGAGAAGATACAGCTCACACTGTTACTAAAGGAAGACAAAAAGAAAACTTTATGGTTCAGAAACATGATGCAACACAGGAAAATGTAGGAAATGGAAGCAAAAAAATGCCTTTTTTCCACGAAACTCCTCTTCTGAAGGTAAATCTGACATGCATGGCAAACGCTATAGAAATGTGGATATTTGGCTCCACCTGGTGTACAAATTAAGTTACTGCAGCTCACAGCAACAACGATAAACAATAATCAGAAGTAATTATAAAATGACCTGAGCTGCGTTTTCAGAGCGAATTTTCCAGAAAATATTAAATTTGAAGCAGAACCAGAATCTCTAACTGAAAATTATGCATGGATGTATGTACTCATATATAATGGGGTATTATGGAAATATGCATGTACGTAAAATTTGTGTGTATGTATGTATGTTTGATTGAAAATTTATATGTATGTATGCGTGTGGGTAATTAAGTATGTTGGTATGATTAAATGTACATAGATATGGATAAAAATATATATGTTTGTATGTATGTACAAACATATGAACATGTACATGTTTGCATGTATACATTTCTGATGTGGTATGTTTATATATACAAAGATATTGATAACAAAACATATATTTATAGATATATATAACTGAAAATGTGTATGTACAGTATGTATGTATGACTGAAAATGTATATGTATGTTTGTACGTATGTATGTATGTATGTATGTATGACCGAAAATGTACTTGCATGTATGTTTGTATGTATGATTGAAAATGTGTTTGTATGTATGACCGAAAATGTATATCTATGTTTGTATGTATGTATGTATGACCGAAAATATACTTGCATGTATGTATGTCTTTATGACCGAAAAGGTATCTGAATGTATGTATGTATTTATTACTCTGTCTATGTATGACCGAAAATGTATATGTATGTTTGTATGTATGTATGTAAGAATGTATGACCGATAATGTATATGTATGTATGTATGTATGTCCGAAAATGTATATGTATGTTTGTATGTATGTATGACCGCAAATGTATATGTATGTTTGAAAATGTAATTGTATGTATGTATGTATGTCCAAAAATGTGTGTATGTGTGTATGTGTGTGTGTATGTATGTATGTATG